>NW_027224322.1:3067882-3401824 GCF_023699985.2 Odocoileus virginianus | reverse complement strand
TAAGAAGCCCCTGTTTTCACCCATTTCCACATAATCGTATCTAAAATGTTTCGGAGCCCAAATAAGAATATTGTTGACTCAGCTAAATCTTTCTTAATGAACGTGGCTTAATTGTCCCAGGAGTTCTGCTCAGTGCTTCAAGCCAACATAGTATAACCAAAAATAAATAGAAACAAAATGAGTTTCAAAATCACCCTTGAAGAACCAGTGTGCCTGCTCAGGTCAGGTGAAACCAGAGGGCTGCCAGAGGGCACAGCGAGCTGTGTTGCCTGGAAAAAGTTAAACACCAGAGAGCTTGGTGGCTCTGATACTTTCTAGGATTAAGATCACTTTCCCAGTCTTTAGGAGAATTAGGCCGAAGCTTAGTTTGTGCAACGAATTTAGAAATGAATGCACTTGGAGGAGGAGCCAAGATGGCGGAGGAATAGGACGGGCAGACCACTTTCTCCCCAAAAATTCATCAAAAGAACATTTGAACGCTGAGCAAACTTCACAAAACAACTTCTGATCGCTAGCAGAGGACATCAGGCGCCCAGAAAAGCAGCCCATTGTCTTCGAAGGGAGGAAGGACAAGATATAAAGGATAAAAAGAGAGACAAAAGAGCTAGGGACGGAGACCCGTCCCAGGAAGGGAGTCTTAATAGAGGAGGTTTCCAATCACCAGGAAACCCTCGCACTGGCAGGTCTGGGGGAAGTTTTCCAATCTTGGAGGGCAACCTAACTGGGAGGAAAAATTAAATAAGGCCCACAGATTACGTGCCTAAAAGCAACTCCCAGCAGAAAAGTACCCCAGACGCCCGCACCTGCCACCAACAAGGGGGGGCGGAACGGAGAGGAGCGGGCAGCATTGCTTAGGGTAAGGACCGGCCCGAAGACCCTGAGAGCAATCGGAGGGAGCTCTTTTAAACTGTGGGATAGCAAGGGAGAAAATTAACCGGCCCGAACACACTGCCGGCGGTTTGCAAAACAAAGGGACTGAGAAACTCCAGAGAAGAGCCGGCCCATCCCCGCTGGAGGTAGGAGGCAGGGGGGCAAACAGCCCCAGAGAAACCACCCCCTCCCACACTGCAAACAGGCCCCCGGTTCCTATCTAAAGACTTCCTGAGACCCGACTGGCGGCGCGCGCTGGGGCCGCGGAGGGAAAAAGCGCGCCGTACCCGGGGAGAGTGCGCCCAAGCCCCTGGCTGCCTGAACCGCTCAGGCCGGGGAAGGCACAAAACGCAGGCGCAACCGAATCCGCGCTTTTGTGGAGTACCTGAAAACTGGAACCGCACTCAACGCAGGGCCCGCTCCATATAGAGCAGCCGGGAGCCTGAGCAGTGTAGACGGGGAAAGCACTGACACCCGTGAGTGGGGCAAACCCAGTGTGGCCGGAACACGGTGAGCGCTATCCACACAGAGCGGTATCTGTCTGCAGCGCCCCGCCCTCCCCGTAGCAGGACTGAACTGAACTAGGGAACCTAAATAAGAGATCACCTCCGCCCGCCTGTGTCAGGGCGGAAATTAGACACCAAAGAGACGGCAAACAGAAGCCAAATAAACAAAGGGAACCGCTTCAGAAAGGACCAGTGCAACAGATTAAAATCCCTGAAGGTAACACCGACTACACCGGAAGGGGCCTATAGATATCGAGAAGTGTAAGCTGGAAAGAGGGGCTATCTGAAATTGAACTGAACCTACACTGACCGCAACAGCTCCAGAGAAATTCCTAGATATATATGTATATTTTTTTTAATTAAAAAAAATTTTTTTTCTTTCCTTTTATTTTTATTTTTTTTTTATTTTTTTATTTTTTCTCTTTTATTTTCTTTTAAAATTCCCTATTACTCCCCCATTAGTCCTCAACTTTCATTTTCATATATTTTTATGATTTTTTTAATTAGGGGGAAAAATTTTTTTTCTTTATTTTTTCTCTTTTTCTTTTTTTTTTCTTTTTCTTGTTTTTCTTTCCTATTTCCTTTTAAAGTCCTCTAATACTCCTCTATTATTCCTTAATTTTCATTTTCATTTCACTATAACCTTGCCAAAAAAAAAAAAAGAGAGAGAGAGAGAAGCCCTATTTTTAAACCAAACTTCATATATATTTCTAAATTTTTTTTTGTTTTTGTTTTTAAATATTGTATTTCAAAGAGTCTAACCTCTACGCCAGATTTTTAATCTTTGTTTTTCAGTATGTGATATAAATTTTGGACATTTAAGAATCCAATATTCAGTTCCCATTTCTATTCAGGAGTGTGTTGATTACTCTCTCCCACTTTTGACTCTCTGTTTTCTACCTCAGAACACCTCTATTTCCTCCTTTCCCCTTCTCTTCCCAATCCAATTCTGTGAATCTTTGTGGGTGTCTGGGCTACGGAGAACACTTTGGGAACAGATAACTGCGTAGATCTGTCTCTCTCCTCTTGAGTCCCCCTTTTTCTCCTCCTGCTCACCTCTATCTCCTTCCTCCCTCTCCTATTCTTCATGTAACTCTGTGAACCTCTCTGGTTGTCCCTCACGGTGGAGAATCTTTTCACCATTAACCTAGAAGTTTTATTATCAGTGCTGTATAGTTGGAGAAGTCTTGAGACTATTGGAAGAATAAAACTGAAATCCAGAGGCAGGAGACTTAAGCCCAAAACCTGAGAAAACCAGAAAGCTCCTGACTACACTGGAACATTAAGGAATAAGAGACCATCCAAGAGCTTCCATACCTACACCAAAACCAACCACCACCCAAGAGCCAATAAGCTCCAGAACAAGACATACCACACAAATTCTTTAGCAACGCAGGAACATAGACCTGAGTGCCAACATACAGGCTGTCCAAAGTCACATCTAACACATAGACCCATCGCAAAACTCATTACTGGACACTCCATTGCACTCCAGAGAGAAGAAATCCATTTCCATGCACCAGAACACTGACACAAGCTTCCCTAACCAGGAAACCTTGACAAACCAATTGTCCAACCCCACCCACTGGGTAAAACCTCCACAATAAAAAGGAACCACAGACCACCAGAATACAGAAAGCCCACTCCAGACACAGCAATCTAAACAAGATGAAAAGGCAGAGAAATACCCAACAGGTAAAGGAACATGAAAAATGCCCACCAAGTCAAACAGAAGAGGAGGAGATAGGGAATCTACCTGAAAAAGAATTTAGAATAATGATTAAAAAAATGATCCAAAATCTTGAAAACAAAATGGAGTTACAAATAAATAGACTGGAGACAAAGATTGAGAAGATGCAAGAAATGTTTAACAAGGACCTAGAAGAAATAAAAAAAGAGTCAATTAAAAATGAATAATGCAATAAATGAGATCAAAAACACTCTGGAGGGAACCATGAGTAGAATAACGGAGACAGAAGATAGGATAAGTGAGGTAGAAGATAAAATGGTGGAAATAAATGAAGCAGAGAGGAAAAAAGAATCAAAAGAAATGAGGACAACCTCAGGGACCTCTGGGACAATGTGAAATGCCCCAACATTCGAATCATAGGAGTCCCAGAAGAAGAAGACAAAAAGAAAGGCCATGAGAAGTTACTCGAGGAGATAATAGCTGAAAACTTCCCTAAAATGGGGAAGGAAGTAGCCACCCAAGTCCAAGAAACCCAGAGAGTCCCAAACAGGATAAACCCAAGGCGAAACACCCCAAGACACATATTAATCAAATTAACAAAGATCAAACACAAAGAACAAATATTAAAAGCAGCAAGGGAGAAACAACAAATAACACACAAAGGGATTCCCATAAGGATAACAGCTGATCTATCAATAGAAACCCTTCAGGCCAGAAGGGAATGGCAGGACATACTTAAAGTAATGAAAGAGAATAACCTACAACCTAGATTACTCTACCCAGCAAGGATCTCATTCAGATATGAAGGAGAACTCAAAAGCTTTACAGACAAGCAAAAGCTGAGAGAATTCAGCACCACCAAACCAGCTCTTCAACAAATACTAAAGGATCTTCTCTAGACAGGAAACACAGGAAAGGTGGTGTAAACGTGAACCCCAAACAACAAAATAAATGGCAACGGGACCATACCTATCAATAATTACCTTAAATGTAAATGGGTTGAATGCCCCAACCAAAAGACAAAGGCTGGCTGAATGGATACAAAAGCAAGACCCCTATATATGCTGTCTACAAGAGACCCACCTCAAAACAAGGGACACATACAGACTAAAAGTGAAGGGCTGGAAAAAAATATTTCACGCAAATGGAGACCAAAAGAAAGCAGGAGTCACAATACTCATATCAGATAAAATAGACTTTCAAATAAAGGCTGTGAAAAGAGACAAAGATGGACACTACATAATGATCAAAGGATCAATCCAAGAAGAAGATATAACAATTATAAATATATATGCACCCAACATAGGAGCACCGCAATATGTAAGGCAAACGCTAATGAGTATGAAAGAGGAAATTAATAGTAACACAATAATGGTGGGAGACTTCAATACCCCACTCACAACTATGGATAGATCAACTAAACAGAAAATTAACAAGGAAACACAAACTTTAAAGGACACAATGGACCAGCTAGACCTAAATGACATCTATAGGAAATTTCCCCCCAAAACAATCAACTTCACCTTTTTCTCAAGTGCACACGGAACCTTCTCCAGAATAGATCACATCCTGGGCCATAAATCTAGTCCTGGTAAATTCAAAAAAATTGAAATCATTCCAGTCATCTTTTCTGACCACAGTGCAGTAAGATTAGATCTCAATTACAGGAAAAAAATATTAAAAATTCAAACATATGAAGGCTAAACAACACGCTTCTGAATAACCAACAAATCATAGAAGAAATCAAAAAAGAAATCAAAATATGCATAGAAATGAATGAAAATGAAAACACATCAACCCAAAACCTATGGGACACTGTCAAAGCAGTGCTAAGGGGAAGATTCATAGCATTACAGGCCTACCTCAGGAAACAAGAAAAAAGTCAAATAAATAACCTAACTCTACACCTAAAGCACCTAGAGAAGGAAGAAATTAAGAACCCCGGGGTTAGTAGAAGGAAAGAAATCTTAAAAATTAGGGCAGAAATAAATGCAAAAGAAACTAAAGAGACCATAGCAAAAATCAACAAAGCTAAAAGCTGGTTTTTTGAAAAAATAAACAAAATTGACAAACCATTAGCAAGACTCATTAAGAAACAAAGGGAGAAGAACCAAATTAACCAAAATTAGAAATGAAACTGGAGAGATCACAACAGACAACACTGAAACACAAAGGATCATAAGAGATACTACCAGCAGCTTTATGCCAATAAAATGGACAACTTGGAAGAAATGGACAAGTTCTTAGAGAAGTATAACTTTCCAAAACTGAACCAGGAAGAAATAGAAGATCTTAACAAACCCATCACAAGCAAGGAAATCAAAACTGTAATCAGAAATCTTCCAGCAAACAAAAGCCCAGGACCAGATGGCTTCACAGCTGAATTCTACCAAAAATTTAGAGAAGAGCTAACACCTATCTTACTCAAACTCTTCCAGAAAATTGCAGAAGAAGGTAAACTTCCAAACTCATTCTATGAGGCCACCATCACCCTAATTCCAAAACCAGACAAAGATGCCACAAAAAAGAAAACTACAGGCCAATATCACTGATGAACATAGATGCAAAAATCCTTAACAAAATTCTAGCAAACAGAATCCAACAACATATTAAAAAAATCATCATACACCATGACCAAGTGGGCTTTATCCCAGGAATGCAAGGATTCTTTAATATCCACAAATCAATCAATGTAATACACCACATTAACAAATTGAAAGATAAAAACCATATGATTATCTCAATAGATGCAGAAAAGGCCTTTGACAAAATTCAACACTCATTTATGATTAAAACTCTCCAGAAAGCAGGAATAGAAGGAACATACCTCAAGATAATAAAAGCTATATATGACACACCCACAGCAAGCATCACGCTCAATGGTGAAAAATTGAAAGCATTTCCCCTGAAATCAGGAACAAGACAAGGGTGCCCACTCTCACCACTACTATTTAACATAGTTTTGGAAGTGTTGGCCACAGCAATAAGGGCTGAAATAGAAGTAGAAGGAATCCAGATAGGAAAAGAGGCAGTGAAGCTCTCTCTGTTTGCAGATGACATGATCCTCTATATAGAAAACCCTAAAGACTCTACCAGAAAATTACTAGAACTAATCAACGAATATAGTAAAGTTGCAGGATATAAAATTAACACACAGAAATCCCTTGCATTCCTATACACTAACAATGAGAAAACAGAAAGAGAAATTAAGGAAACAATATCATTCACCATTGCAACAAAAAGAATAAAATACTTAGAAGTATATCTACCTAAAGAAACAAAAGACTTATACATAGAAAACTATAAATCACTGATGAAAGAAATCAAAGAGGACACAAACAGATGGAGAAATATACCGTGTTCATGGATTGGAAGAATCAATATTGTCAAAATGGCTATACTACCCAAAGCAATCTATAGATTCAATGCAATCCCTATCAAGCTACCAACAGTATTTTTCACAGAACTAGAACAAATAATTTCACAATTTGTATGGAAATACAAAAAACCTCAAATAGCCAAAGTAATCTTGAGAAAGAAGAATGGAACTGGAAGAATCAACCTGCCTGACTTCAGACTATACTACAAAGCCACAGTCATCAAGACAGTATGGTACTGGCACAAAGACAGAAATATAGATCAATGGAACAGAATAGAAAGCCCAGAGATAAATCCACGAACCTATGGTCACCTTATCTTCGACAAAGGAGGCAAGGATATACAATGGAAAAAAGACAACCTCTTTAACAAGTGGTGCTGGGAAAACTGGTCAACCACCTGTAAAAGAATGAAACTAGAACACTTTCTAACACCATACACAAAAATAAACTCAAAATGGATTAAAGATCTAAATGTAAGACCAGAAACTATAAAACTCCTAGAGGAGAACATAGGCAAAACACTCTCCGACATAAATCACAGCAGGATCCTCTATGATCCACATCCCAGAATATTAGAAACAAAAGCAAAAATAAACAAATGGGACCTAATGAAACTTAAAAGCTTTTGCACAACAAAGGAACCTGTAAGCAAGGTGAAAAGACAGCCCTCAGATTGGGAGAAAATAATAGCAAACGAAGCAACAGACAAAGGATTAATCTCAAAAATATACAAGCAACTCCTCCAGCTCAACTCCAGAAAAATAAATGACCCAATCAAAAAATGGGCCAAAGAACTCAACAGACATTTCTCCAAGGAAGACATACAGATGGCTAACAAACACATGAAAAGATGCTCAACATCACTCATTATCAGAGAAATTCAAATCAAAACCACAATGAGGTACCATTACACGCCAGTCAGGATGGCTGCTATCCAAAAATCTACAAGCAATAAATGCTGGAGAGGGTGTGGAGAAAACGGAACCCTCTTACACTGTTGGTGGGAATGCAAACTAGGACAGCCACTATGGAAAACAGTGTGGAGATTTCTTAAAAACTGGAAATAGAACTGCCATATGACCCAGCAATCCCACTTCTGGGCATACACACCAAGGAAACCAGATCTGAAAGAGACACGTGCACCCCAATGTTCATCGCAGCACTGTTTATAATAGCCAGGACATGGAAGCAACCTAGATGCCCATCAGCAGATGAATGGATGAGGAAGCTGTGGTACATATACACCATGAATATTACTCAGCCATTAAAAAGAATTCATTTGAATCAGTTCTAATGAGATGGATGAAACTGGAGCCCATTATACAGAGTGAAGTAAGCCTGAAAGATAAAGACCATTACAGTATACTAACACATATATATGGACTTTAGAAAGATGGTAATGATAACCCTATATGCAAAACAGAAAAAGAGACTCAGATGTATAGAACAGACTTTTGGACTCTGTGGGAGAA
This sequence comes from Odocoileus virginianus, assembly GCF_023699985.2. Classification (NCBI taxonomy): domain Eukaryota; kingdom Metazoa; phylum Chordata; class Mammalia; order Artiodactyla; family Cervidae; genus Odocoileus; species Odocoileus virginianus. The sequence continues at coordinate 3,393,906 of NW_027224322.1, read as the reverse complement.
GGTGAGGGTGGGATGTTTCAAGAGAACAGCATCGAAACATGTATATTATCTAGGGTAAAACAGATCACCAGCCCAGGTTGGATGCATGAGACAAGTGCTTGGGCCTGGTGCACTGGGAAGACCCAGAGGGATCGGGTGGAGAGGGAGGTGGGAGGGGGGACCAGGATGGGGAATACATGTAAATCCATGGCTGATTCATTTCAATGTATGACAAAAACCACTGCAATGTTGTAAAGTAATTAGCCTCCAACTAATAAAAATAAATGAAAAAAAAAAAAGAAATGAATGCACTTGCATTTGAAGATGATGTGTCTTTGCCTTAATAGCTAAAAATTTTAGAACTAAACTGAACGTCAACTGCAGGAACCTGCTTCTGGCGTGGTTTTGATGTCAGCATCTTCTCTCCCTCTCTAGTAATTTTCAGCGTGTTCTAATATTTTCATGTAGTTATTTATAGGAGCATTTTATCGAAAACCAGCTCACATTTTTTTGGATGCAAGGGTAGTTCAAATGTACTAAGACACTCAGTATCCACTTGCTAATTGCCTCCAGAAATCCTGTTCTCCTTGAGTGACAAGATCAGCAGGGCAGCACGTGTGTTCCTGTCACCATCAACTTGAAATATAAAGTTGAAAGAGTTTCACCATCAAATGCAGTGTCGTCGGCTGCCTCTGAAGCAGGTGTTTATTATCACGTGTGCAAGTGTGAAGCAAACGCAAATTCTCAGTGGAAAACGGGCAGAGGACATGAGCTGACGATTCTTTTTTAAAAACTGCACAAATTAGCACACTAGGTGTGGATTAGCGTGCCATATTGTGTTGCGTGAAGGTGACAGACGCCAGCGCCCGGAGGAGGTGCAAAGCTCATAAACAGATGCAGGACCAGCACGAAGGGGGGATGGGCCTTCGTCCCCTGAACCAGGAGGAGGCATCCTATAGAAAGCCGCTCAACCCTCCAGGTATTTGTTGTAAACACTTAATCATCATTGATCATTTGACGTGTACTCACCAGTTAAAGGCAGGACTGTGTCCCCCCTCTGATGACCTTGGCTCTTGGGGGCTGAGATGAGCCCCTGATGAGCCCCACAAGCTGGGGGAAGTTAGGACAGGCCCAGGTCCCGCCTGTCTCTGGGGGTGTGGGGGCGTGACCGGGAGGTGGACAAGGAGAGGGTCTGCAGCTCGGGGCAGCCAGGGATCCCAGCTCCCCCTTCCTTCAGGGCCCCGGGCTCACTTCCAGGGCAGCTAGCCTGAGACCCACTGACGTCAGCAACCCTCCTGTTCCTCCAAGGCAGGGCCTCTGGCTGAGGGGTCAGAGGTCATGACGTCATCTTGTTGCCAGTCGCTGTGGCCAGTGAGCCTGAGATGCGGGTACTGTGACTGTCGCGACCGGTGGCCTCACCCCTCCCTGAGATGCTGCCTGGGCTTGAAAGGCTCGGGGTGTAGGGGGCGGAGGGGAGGTGGGGGGTGATGCTGGGGAGACGAGATTCATAAACAGGTGACACGGGGAAGTGCGGAGAGGAGAAGCAAGAGCCTCTGAGAACGACAGCGCCCAGTCTGCCCCTCCGAGGGACCCAGAGGCCCCCTTATCAGCAAGGCGCAGGGGCCTGACCGCAGTGCCCTCCGGCCTGTTCCGGGGCCCGTGGCTGCAGAGTGTGGGGTCTCAGTGGGACCAGCGGACATTACAGCAGGGTCCCAGGGCCTGAGACGCCGGGTGCCTGGCAGGGGCCACACTGGGTGGTGGGGAGGGGGTCCCGGCCACACCCGGCCCTGCCCACCGCCCTCCCAGGCGGTCACTCCCCTCTCCTGTGATTGCAGTTCCTGGTCACAGGGTGAGCCTTTCCTTCCTTCTCCTCTGCGTCCTTTCTCCCCGCAAAGGGCCTTCATTTCAAGTCCCCGAAGCTGAGAGGCCTGAGAGGTGGAACCAGTCAGCAAGGCCCTCAGGACCAGCCGCAGGGAGACAGCCACCACATTGGGGGGCCAGGCGCAGAGCCGGGGAGAGAGCCCAGACTCAAGCCGAGATCCCGAGGGAGGGGGAGAAATGCCCCCTGGTCCCCCTACCCACCCCAAAGACCCCTAAAGGGGCAGAGCCGGGGGCAGTGCGGGAAGGGGAGGTGCTGGCAGCACAGAAGCAGAACCAGAGCGGAGTGAACCAGAGGAGAGGCAGCGGCTGCTGACGGGGCCAAGGGCCCCTAGGAGGGAAGCGGGGGTGGGCACGGAGCCCTTACAGACCCTGAAGCTGCCCTCAAAGGTAGACAGACCCCAGAAACAGACACACCCTACTGACTGGAGGGGCCAGGTGAGCTCAGCCCGGTCTGTTGCAGAGACTCGGAGGTCGGGGGAGAGGCCGCCTGACGACAGTCCTGTGAGCACTCGCTCTCCTTCCCGGCCACGTCCCACCCTCCTGAACACCCTCCACCCGGCCCCGTAACGACAGTGAGTTGCCTCCATCAAATGAATTCTCTACAGGAAAGTTCTCTCTGTAGCCATCCATGGCGGGGCACGCACCTGGACAGCACTGCCATCGTTTGTGAAGGAACATTACAAGGCCTGGCGGTCCCCAAGCCTGCTTCACCCGCTCACCTGATGTGCCCCCAAAATGCTTCACACACGGCCTGAAGGCAGGTATTTCTTGAGTAACTGAACCTCCCAGAAGGTAACCCTTACCTACTGTCAGAGTATTTTTCGAAGTAAAAGTCTTCCCCACTAAAGAGGAGCTTGTGTGTCTATGGGGTAGATGAGATCGGAAGGGTTAGGCTTGGGGTCAGAGTCAGAGTCGGGGTCAAAGTCGGGCACTTGAACGGTTCCACAGTCACCGTCTGTTCCTGGAAGATAGATCCAAGGCCACATCCGCTCCCCCCCAACTGCCCTTGTCCTGGCTGGAGTCTCAGAACCGCACTGCCTCTCAGGCTGATCAGAGGTCAGAGCTCACCTGAGCAGATGCACCCCCTAGACGAGGGAGGCCAAGGTGTAAACAGGTGAGATCTAGTGACCTCAGGGCAAAGGGGCAGACGTGGGAATAACACAGAAATAGTGTGAACAGAAAAGGTTCTTTGTTGTTAGAGAAATTCAGGGTGGTCCCAAACACCCACAGCTACGGCTGGCATGTTCAAGGCAATGCTGGAGCGTGTCCAGTAAATAAACACCGAGGACCCCCAAGATACTCGGAGCGAGGCATCAGTGCCTGAAGGGACACTTGTGTACTGACCCGTGCATAGATGTGTCTGAGCGTGTCATCTCACCCCGCCCACGTCTCCGCTCAGTCCCCGGAAGTCTGCACTGTGCCTCCGGCTCCGCACCGTCTACACACTAAGCCAGGTCCCAACTCAGGTTCCAAATCCACAGCCTTTCCCCAGGAGCTATAGATGCAAGAGCTTCAGTCCTCAGACAGGTAGGTCATGGTTCTGCCCCGGAAGCTCAGCCCCAGAACCATAGCGGGCGCCGGTCTGTCACTTTCACACAAAGGGCTGCAATGTCTCTGGCTGGTGTGATGCCCAGATTCTGTCCCTCAGATGCATGTGTGGAAGCCCTGCCCCCAGCACCTCTGAGCGGGCCTGCCTTTGGAGGCGAGGTCTTTGAACAGGTGATTGAGTTAAATGAGGCCATTTAGGTGGGTCCTGATCCAATAGACCCGGTGTCCCTGTGGGAAAAGGAGATCAGGACACAGACACCCACACACACAGGGTGGCCACACGAGGACACGGGCAGGAGATGACCGTCCACAGGCCGAGGGGAGAGGCCTCAGAGGGACCAGTCCTGCCCACACCTGGGTCTTGGATTCCAGCCTCCAGGACGGGAGACAATAAATGTCTGTTGTTCGCACTACATCCATAATACTCTGTTATGGCCGCCCGAGTGGGCAAATGCAACCGTAGCGCCGACTTAACCCCAGACATCAGGAGTGAGCGGCAAGCAGAGGCCACTCGTCTGACGTGCCTGGGGGGTCGCTGAATTGCAAAGAGGGTGCTGGCCTCCAGCACCTTCCCTCCGAATGCCAGCCGTGTGGTGCCTCCAGTGTGGACACCAGCTTCTCGTTTAAAACCCCCATTGCTGCCTTCATACTCCTCGGGGTGACGGCTATGCTTCTCTGCGTCTTGTCTTTCTTTCTCCAAAATGGAGCTGAAAACACAGCAGCTGAGAGCTGGGCTCCCCTCCTCTTGCTGCTGTTGCTGTTCAGTTGCCAAGTCACGTCGGACTCTTTGCGAGGACAGTTGAACCAACTCCACACATTTTAACGGGAATGGGGCCCCAGGGACAGAGGGGGCTGCACCCCATGACTAGGCGGCTCCAAGTGTGAGCGACACAGACGTCATTGCTCATAAGCCCCAGGCAACGGGCAGCAGCACCTGAAGGACGAGTGGAAACCTCGTCCTTCTCAGGACCGTCTCAGTGGCCCCAGCAGGCCCTGACTGACAGAAAACCCCAGGCAGAGCGACCACAAGGCCACAGGCCCACTCCAACTAGGACGTCAAGACTCGGCCTTCAATAAGGTAAAGAATAAAACCAGGAGTAACTTTCAGGACAGGAAGCAAAAGACACTCCCTCAGAGATGAGTCTGGAGAGAACCTGACATAAAGTCAACCAGCACATGAGTGAAACACAGAAGAGGCAAACCTCCCAGATGAATGATAGGAAAAAAAGGTTAAAATGCCAGAAAGTGGCACCAGAACGGACATTTCTCCCTCAGCTGTCATCAGAACTTGTGTGGGGTCTCGTTACACACCGTCAGGCGGGCACGTCTGTGATTAAGTGAGAAACACATCCCACTGCTTCGGCGTGAGGCATGGTGACACCAAGGACCTGGGGGTAGCAGGGTCATAGGGCAGCCGTCCCCAGATCTCAGAGTCACAGTCAGTGGGCATGTGAGCAGGGGCTGGACACCTGGGGGTAATGTGGGGTCATCAGCAGGAGACACAGGAGCGGATGAGCCCCCCCCCCCGGGGGAGATGACCAGACAATGATGGGTCAGGGCCGTCTGGCACCCAGCAGGGGATGCAGGTGAGGGAGGGGTCCGCGGGGACAGCCCCCAACATCCCCGGGCCCAGAGCCGTGCAGGGTGAAGGCCCAGCCCCGGGGTCTCGGCAGGTGGGAGGGTCCATCAGGAAAGGACAGGTGAGGGCGGCCGGATTAGAGGAAGGCGTGGTGGGGCAGGGGCAGGGGGGCAGCCACAGGAAGGAGGGTGGCAGGTGGGCCCTGGGTTGAGGCTAGGAGGCCCTTCGGGTGCCCCCAACCCTGGTGTCTACAGAGTCTGCGTGAAAGATTGTTCCGAGGCTGCTCTTCAACTCCTCACAAAGCGGATGGAGTGGGCCTTCTCTCCGCTGATGGACGCCTCCTCTGTGACCCTCCAGTCAGTCAGCAGCTTAATTCGGGAAACAGCACCACCAACCTACAGTGACCACTTTTTAACCCACACTCGGAGCATCGATTTCACGTAGGTCACAGCAGTGCCAACACCCAGGGGCTGTTAGGAAGGAAGTGTCCTGACGCGAGAGGCAGAGGCCAGGATGAGTCTGCCTGGCTGGGCCTGTCGGGTGTGACGCACCTTTAACCACATAACGAGCCAGCCCTGCACGCGCACCTCTCCCAGGTCCTTCTTGATGCCAATGTCCTTGACCTTCACTTACCCATCTTCCTATCTAGCAACGCTGATTGGTCCACTTCAGTGCTTTTAGGAGAAACACCACTGGAGGTGATATTTTCGGTTTTGGTCACTCTCATGCCTATTTGGGCTTCCCTGGTGGCTCAGCTGGTAAAGAATCCACCTGCAATGTGGGAGACCTGGTTCGATCCCCGGGTTGGGAAGATCCCCTGGAGAAGGAAATGCAACCGACCCCATCACTCTTGCCTGGAGAATTCCATGGAGCGGGACAGGCTGCAGTCCATGGAAATGCAAACAGTCAGACACGACTGTGGGACTAACTTTCACTTTCACTTTCATGCTTACTTACCAGGGCAGGCGGAGATCTGAAGATTATTCTTTGTTTTTCAGTTCAGTTCAGTTCAGCCGCTCAGTCATGTCCGACTCTTTGCGACCCCATGAATTGCAGCACGCCAGGCCTCCCTGTCCATCACCAACTCCCAGAGTTTACCCAAACTCATGTCCATTGAGTCGGTGATGCCATCCAACCATCTCATCCTCTGTCATCCCCTTCTCCTCCTGCCCCCAATCCCTCCCAGCATCAGGGTCTTTTCCAATGAGTCAACTCTTTGCATGAGGTGGCCAAAGTATTGGAGTTTCAGCTTCAGCATCAGTCCTTCCAATGAAACAGCCAGGACTGATCTCCTTTAGGATGGACTGGTTGGATCTCCTTGCAGTCCAAGGGACTCTCAAGAGTCTTCTCCAACACCACAGTTCAAAAACATCAATTTTTTGGCGCTCAGCTTTCTTCATAGTCCAACTCCAACTCTCACATCCATACTTTGTTCCTCAGTCTTGGACAAACCCTCAAGACCCCCATACTAGGCATCAATAAAGCTCTCCAGTGAAACCATGAGGATTTTATATGATTCATATGTGAAGCCATCATTCCTATAGAAACCTGGTGCCATGTAATAATTCCATACCCTGAAATTTCTAATCAAAACTCCAATTAAAGTATCAGACTTTTAACAGCTGAACCACTGCTTTGCTTGGAAGCTGAAAGGGGCGGGGATGGAACCTAATTACATTAAAGCAAAGGGCTCCCAGATGCAGATGGCACTATTCTTTCAGTGGGTTGGCTGAGACTGTCCATTAACATAAACTGAAAACCATTCAACAGTCATCATTACGCTGCCTGCTACCAGGAAGCAGACAGGTATAGCCAACCACTCTCACATTTTATGGCCTGTGAGTGGCCCAGCGGGGTGCTGTTACAGGGATGCCCAGAACACTTCGAGGAGACATTTGGCTGTCTAGAGGTCAGGGACCTGTCAGTTTAGCTGGATTCCCCCATGGTGGGGCCAGGAGCCACACCAGACAATTTGTGCCCAGACAACACCACCTCCAGGAATTTCCAGGCTGCTGAAGACCCTGCATCACAGCATCCTTCCCCTCTGGCCGACCTTGTTGTGGTGACAAAGCAAAAGGCTGCACTGTGTGGGTTCAGGACATTGAGATGCAGCCCCTGGTTTTGCAGGAAAGTATCAACCTTATGTGATGCTCAGAGAAAAAGCTACTGCATCTTAGAGTTCTTGTCAATGTCCTGCCTGCAACACCTGTACCGAAAGAGCGGGTAGTGTGGTGGGCTTACACAGCGGGGGGCACAGTTGCCACACTTCATGTGACACGTACAGCAATCCCGGAAGAACACATGAACCGTTTAAATGTGCATTAGGAACACACTCACGTTACTTCTATTAGTTTAGTTCAGTTCAGTCAGTCATGTTTGCTTCTTTGCAACCCCATGGACTGCAGCACACCAGGCTTCCCTGTCCATCACCAACTCCCAGAGCTTACTCAAACTCATGTCCATTGAGTTGGTGATGCCATCCAACCAACTCATCCTCTGTCATCCCCTTCTCCTCCTGACTTCAATCTTTCCCAGCATCAGGGTCTTTTCCAATGAGTCAGTTCTTCACATCAGGTGGCCAAAGTATTGGAGCTTCAGCTTCAGCATCAGTCCTTCCAATGAATATTCAGGACTGATTTCCTTTAGGATGGACTGGTTTGATCTCCTTGATGTTCAAGGGATTCCTAAGAGTCTTCTCCAACACCACAGTTCAAAAGCATCAATTCTTCAGCGCTCAGCTTTCTTTATGGTCCAACTTTCAGATCCATACATGACTACTGGAAAAATCATAGCTTTAACAATTAGACTTTATCAAAATTAAAATCTTTGCTCATCAAATCACTGCTCTGACTGCAGATATATATAATTCTCAAAAACATATTTGACAAAGGACTGACACCTAGAATAAATAACATAAAAAATTCAGTAATACAAATCACTCACTAAAATAACAGTGGAAACACTTGAACAGACACCAAGCCAAGTGCTGGGAAATAAGCACATGAAAAAACTCTCAGCAGACCAGCCACAGGGAGTCCAGTGTAAATGCCACACAACAGGAAGAAAGGCAGAATCTACGCAGCTGACAGCGCCGGTGGGGAGAGGGCGCTGTGCACCCAGAACATCGAAGACAAGCCAGCAGGGAACACCCAGCAGCTCCATAAAAGTAAGCAGGTGCCGCCCCTACAGCCCAGACCCACGGGGGCAACGGAAACATACGTTTTCAGGAAGAGAATGGGCAAAGCAGACGCGCAGCAGCCAGACATCCTGCCGCAGAGGAACCCGCAGGCAGGAGGGGGGAGAACCCCTCTCAGTGTTCGCAGGGGTCCCTCCTGTCCCCACCGCACAGTTGAGTCTCGACAGGTGAGCCTGGCACGCGTCCTGTGAGGCCACAGGCAGGCCAGCCTTTGGTGGAGACACGTCGGGCCCACGACTGCATCAGGGAAACAGCAGGGGACCTGCAGGGACCCCAGGAACTTCGGCTCTGCAGGAGCCGCCCCACAGTGTTCGGGGATGGCATGTGTCGAAGCTCCCTGAGTGGTCACGCAGTCACTGTGTATAAACTCTGCTCTAGAAGGAGAAACGCTGGGAATAGGCATTGACTTAGGATGGACGGAGGACAGAAGGCTGGAGAAGTGGACGGAGAAGTGGAGACAGGCGTCTGGCGAGACGTGACTGGCAGTTCTTAGTGGGTCCAGGACAGGTGTTCGCTGTAAAATGCATTCTGTTTGCAATACATTTGGTGGTTTCTCCCCTTTTAATTCTTCCCCACATCTTCCCAACATTTCTCTGGAAAGTGCGCCTTCTTATCTGAGAGCTAAAAAAGGCATGACGAGAAAGGCCCAGCATCCATCCAGTGTTGTTTCTAAGGAGCCCTGTGTCAACAGAGGCATCCGGCTGTGGACTCATAGCTGAACCCAGGTCCCCGGGTGTATCATCAATGCCAGTGATGTCCCCTGCCTGTGGGGGTTGGGCATGATGAGACCACAGCGCTTCATCCAACACGTGACCAGCTCAGGGGTCACATCTGTGATGCAGCTGGAGAGGAGATACACCCCCGTGGACCTAAGGCAGGAGTGGGGGAGGACGGAGGGAAAGGAAGAATACTCAGACTTAAGATATAGAAGCAGAAACAGGACTGAAAAAAGTAAACATTCAAACTTTTAAAAGCTTGCTTGTCAGCCTGTAAAGAAACATCATTTGGTCTGCATGTCTATGGCCCAGATCTGACTTGCTTGGGGCTCCGCTGGCCACAGAAAAGGGGATGATGTCCAGACTGAGTCCACATTTGACGTGGGCGGCTGCACCATCAGCTCAAAACCCCAGAGAAGTGAGCTCTGACAGCCAATCTGCCTGGGACCCGATGAGTCTGAGGGTCGTGTCTCATCCCCTCCCGTGTCCTGGAATCTGTGTGGAGCTTCAGTTCTCTTCCGTCGTGGCTGAGACACATTTTAAATATTTTTTAAGTTTCAAGACTCATTTTCCACCAGGTTGTCGTGTGCCTTCTGTTTTGCTCCAAGAGAGAATTCCTTTGTTTGTATGTGGCTGATTTTGCCAAATCCTGACTATGTTGTAGGTGGTCCAATCTAAGTGGAGGCTGGAGGACCCAGAAGTCAGGGGCTGGGGGGCCTGCCAGGAAGCATGCCCAAAGGTGAACTCATCACGGAGAAGGCATCTGCTCCAGAACACAGAACCAGGCGCGAGCCTGGGAGCGGGAGGGTGAGCCCCAGGGGAGAGGGCTTTGCCTGGCTCAGGGGGTCTGCAGGTGCCGTTCATCCCAGCGCTGGAGGCCTGGGCGCTGGAGTGGCCACCCCCCAGGAGGGACTCCCCAGGGCACCCAACCCTTGCCCGACACTGACACCGCCCCTCCCCCTCTGCATTCTGGTCCCTGCTATTAGGATGGGTGGCCCCAAGCCCCGGAGCTGCATCCCGCCTGCACGCATCCTCCCCAGGTGCCCAAGCTTCCCCACCTCGAGGTCAGACCCTTCCTCTGCCCAGCACCATGGGCTCTGCTGGGAGGGCCGCTGCTCACGGTCGTCCCAGATGCTCAGGGCCACTCCTGACCTGCTCCTCAGTGAGGAGTGACCGATGGAGCCACTGCCACTCCAGGTCTCTGCACCACCTGGTCACGGGCTGTCAGTCCCCCCACCACCACCGAGCCGAGTCTCAGACACCTTTGGAGTACGGGGTGGCTCCTGACTCAACCAAACAGAACTTGCCAGCAAGTTCAAAACCGGAGCGATGAGAACTAGCATCACTCAGCCCAGCCCTCCCTCCCAGGGAGCGTCTTGGAATTATCCCTGCAAGGCTGGGCCCCCCGGCCTCTGATCACTGCAGACCACCCTTTCTCATGTCCTCTGCGGCCCCCAAACACGAGAACATTTCCTCCCCTCCCTCAGCGTGTCTCCCTGTGCCCCGGGGAGCCCCTCACCATGGCTGCTCTTCTCTGGGTGGGCTTACGGTCTGCCTCCCCTCCCCACCACCCCCAGCAAAACAGGCCCAGCTGGTGGGGGTCTGGGGTTGAAGTGATAGCAAGTGGCTCTGCTGCTGTCGTCCTTTGTCGTGTCTCATCTATCAAGTCAGTGATTACTCAGCTGTTATAATTCAACCCGCGTCCTTACAAAGCGTTGCTCATCAGAAACAGGGTGCAGTCAGGAAGCCTAACCCTTGAGTCACAGCCCATCTGTGACTGCAGGCCACCCAGCAGCACTCCAGGTAGCAGAGACAAACAGCTCTGTGGGTCCAGACACAGATGCTGACCTTAAACGTAGAAGGAAAGGAACTGATGCTTTTAAGTGCCAAACAAGCATAAACTAAGCCAATTAACAGGGTGGTTATCATGAAAATATTCATAATATGGATACTTTAATATGAATCTAGAAGTTGCAGCTCCAGTAATTTAGACATGTTGGATACAATAAGCACATCAAGAAGTCTCTGAGAAAGAATTAGACATGCACACCCTCTGCACATCCAACCACCTTCTTCTCTTTACCTACCACCCACCCATCTGCCCACCTACCCACCCATCCAGTCAGCCACCTATCCACGCACCCACCCACCCACCCATCTGCCCATCTACCCACCCACCCAGTCAGCCACCCACCCATGTGCCCACCCACACATCCACCCACCCACCCATCTGCCCACCCACACATCCACCCACACACCCATGTGCCCACCCACACATCCACCCACCCACCCATCTGCCCACCCACCCACCCACCTAGATTCCTACCCACCTGAAAGCACCAGGTGCATAAGAATGATGACTCAAATGCAATAAATGATAGTATTTGGGGAATCTGGGTGAAGGGTTTACTATTACTTGTACTATTTTGCAAACATTTTTTGTAACTGATTATTTTAAAGTCAAACAGTTTTTAACAAGCCCTAGAAGCTCACAGCCTCAAGCAGAATGAGGGCTCTGGTCCACGCCACCCCCGGCCCCTGTCTGGATGCCACAGTCTGAATAGGGGGCGGTGGGGGGTGGGGGCGGCCCAGAAAAGTCACCGTGGACACCATAGCCAGCACAGCAGTCATCATCAGAACTTGCACCCAGAGAGTGGCCTGCGGCTACTCCGCCACCCAGCGCCCAGGACAGCAGGTGACAGCCAGGGAGGGGCCATGTGGACCCCTAGTGCTGAGGCCTCTCCTCTCAGAGCAGCTGTCAGAGGCCCCCTTCCAGCGGAGGTGCCCCCTTGGCCCCCAGTCCCCGAGGTCAGGGGGCTGCACCCTCCACCTCTGCCAGGCCTGGCTAGACCCCACCCGCTCCATGCTTCTTGACCTCGACCTCTCTGCTTCCCTGGTGCCTCTCTGCCTGTGTCACGGCGGGTCCTGTGCACCTCACATGCTCCCCCACCACGCACATGTTTGCTGCATAAAACATTTTCTTGGAGCAATAATAACATGTCAACTTCCAATCCTGCCAGAAAAGACCCTGAGCTGAGGGCACAGTGCCTGGGCCAGGCAGGTTGTCCTAGAGAGATGCCCAGACGGCCGCTGTGATGCTCCCGGGGATCCAGGGACCCTGCGCATGACTCCCGCAGACCATCCATCCCTAGGACACAAGCACACCGTCCCAGACAGAGAGCTGGCCACATGAGGCACAGAAAACAGAACAAGGGAGCCTTCCCACAGATGCGGGGTGGTGGGTGCCTGATCCACCAACCACAAACGCAGGGCCTCCTCTTCCCGCGGAACTCTCGCTGCCCCTCCACTCCCGGAATGATCCGGCACCCCTGGAACAAGGATTCCCAAACACCAGCTCAAGTCAGGTCAACCACCTCGCTCATCAAGAATTCCAGAGTTGCCTGCAGCAAGGTAGCGGGAACAGGGGGAGATGGGCGCCCTCTGTGGCGTCTGAAGGGCAGAGTCAGCTGCCATGTGTTGCAATTCAATGTTTGAATCTCAGCTCTTCAAGACATGTTACGTGCACAGGACTGCAATCCACAGAATTCAATATGCAGTTTCAGAAGGTTAAGCCTGGAGCCCGTAACCATTCGCTGGTCTCCTCTCTCAGAGACAGTGTTTCCTCTAATTCGAGTCCTTTTTCAGTAACTATTGTTATTTCTCCCAGGGTTTGTTTTTCTTGTTGCCTGTGACTCCAATGGTCAGCTTTATCTTTTCTATTGACTTCTGTGTCTCCCCAAAGCTTTATTTCTAGACATCATTTCCTTTTCTGTTAAAAGCTAGCCATACTGTAAGTGATACACCTCACGCTCGGACGTGACCCAGCCCCAGTGCTGTCTCAGGGGCCCTCAGGAAGCTCCGCGGGCCTCCTGGGGGCCGGGCTGCGGGCCCTGACGCTCTTCAGCAGCATCTCAGACCCCCCAGCGCCCCTGCCTCTCGCCGTCCCCACGAAGCCCGGCTCCTCCGCAGCCCCTGTGTTCCTCTGAATGGTACCAATTCTCCTGGGAGGAGGCGAAGGTCAGGCCCCAACCTACGGCCCCAGGACTCTGCAGGGAATACACGGGGCCCTTCTGGAGCTGACAGACGTGTGTGTGTGTGTGTGTGTGTGTGTGTGCACATGTTCACTGCAGTAGGCAGGCACTTAAACAAAGGTTGGCCTCCCGCAGTTGTGAAAGCTGCCGAACCGGACAGGGGAGGAGAAAACGGGGCGCCCTTTCAGAGAGCCCTATGGACACCCCTGGGGGGCTCTGCTCCGACAGAGCAGACGGTGGGCGGGCCCCCAGCAAGCACCGCCCACAGCAGCCGGCGGAGTCCCCAAACAGACAGTTAGACAGACAGCTCCCGACCCTTAAATCCCGCTAAAGCAAGGCCGAGCCCTTGGCTGCCTCTATGCCAATTAAGGCTTTTTCACAAAAGTGTTTTCACTACCAGCAGCTTCTCCCCACACGCAGGGCTGTGGGGCTGCCGGTCCCTGCTTGGAACTTCGAGGGACACTCGAAGCCCGGGGCTCAACCGTCTGCCTGTCCATCCAAGCTTCTGGAACAGCCTCAGCTTCAACCTGGTGACACCAAACCCCTCACGACCAGGAGGTGGAAAGTCCTGTCAGAGTGAATGTTCTAGAACCCCAGGGTCCAGTTGGCTGTTTCCCAGGCTTTCTGTCCTGAAATTCATTTGTTTCTATTATTTCAATAAAGCAGTTCACCATTGTCATAAATCCCTGAATCTAATATTGCAGAAATATTGTTCAATATAAAAGACAAAATCTAATGCCCTCCATTACTATCTGGTCCATAGTTTCAAAGAAATCAGATACCTTATTTGAAAGTAATCTAAACAGGCATCTTAGTTGTGACTTTGCTGGCATTGGGACTTAACTTAGGGAAATACCCAAAAACTGTAATAAAATGTGATTTTGCCCTGATTGAAACTGAATAGTGTTTGAAATCTTACAACCAAAACACCACGCATGGGCCTCACAGGCATTTAGGCTCGATTCTTTACAAGCCAGATCAGAGAGGGAAAACTATTAAATCCAAGGATAAAATAATGCCCCTCAGATTTGCTGCAGGTTTAATTGTATTGATCTGCATGATGCTTCCTGCTGAAACAACTTCAGGTTAATAAACCAACAATGAATGTGACTGGGCTGATCCTACGGGCAACGGCCCCCTTCTGGGGTGACCAGCAGGTGATTGCCCGCACCTCCCGCCTTTGCACGACGGTGTTTGGGAACCAGCCTCTCTTTCCCACCTCTGTGGCTCCAGGGCTGCTGTTCAACAATGCTTAGAAGGTTCCTGGCTGTGTCACAGATCTGCACAACAACTTCCTTCTGGAGCTTCTGTCATCTCTCTAAGAGTCTCCCCTCAGGAGCCAACCCGCTGGTCTCTTTCTGTTAAATCCCCGGGAGCTCTTTCCCCTTGGACGCTGTCACTGAGCCTGCACCTGCCTCAGGCTTCCCGCTCCGGCAGCAGCTCAAGTGCGTGCGTCCAGTCACAGCCGTGGGGATGCTGCGTCAGGGAGGCATGGGCTGCAGGCTCAGAACACATGTGGCCTTTGTCTCCCCTGCACTCATGCCATGCCAGCCACAAGTCAGCACGTGAGTTCTGTTTCAGCCATTTAATGAGTGTGCCGTGGTGTCACGCTGGGGTTTTATGCCGTTCTCCCTAATGAGTAACACTTTAGCCCTTTTTATTGTTTACATGCTGTCTGGATGGTTTTCTGAAGGGCCTGTGTAAACACTTTATTTGCTGTGCATGTCTTTGAGAGATTTTTAGTTCTTTGGATGAGATGCTTTGACACGTACATGTATGTAGAGATAAGCAGATACAGACAAAGCCTCCTGTTCTGTGACCTGCATTTTCACTTTCTTCACTGTGTCTGTTGATGAGCAGATGTTCTTAATCGCAACATCGCACAAGTAGCAAGCCTGTTCCTCATGTTTATGGAGTGTGTGCTTCCTGCTTAAGATGCCTTCACCTCCCAAAAGAGGAAAACATTCTCCTTGTTTTCTCCTTAAATCTTGATTCCTTCATCATCCACATGTGGACCTACAGTACCCCTGGAATGTGAATTTGTTTTTACATAAAATGTGGAAAGGGTCAAAAATTCACTCTTTCCCACATTGAACCAATGAGCACACACATTTTATTTTTAAAAAGCCCTTGCCTGCAGTGAGGAGCCACCTTGTCACGGGTCGGGTGCAGTTTCTGCGTGTCTGTTTGCTCCTCTGGTTCCACTTGTCTGCTTTTACACCAGCATCATGGGTGCGTGTGTGTGAGTCGCTCAGTCGTGTCCGACTCTTTGCAACCCTGTGGACTGTAGCCCACCAGGCTCCTCTGTCCATGGGATTCTCCCAGGCAAGAATACTGGAGTGGGTTGCCATGCCTTCCTCCAGGGGATCTTCCCCATCCAGGGATCGAACCCCTGCCTCCTGTGGCTCCTGCATGGTGGGCTGATTCTTTACCGCTGAGCCACCAGGAAAGCTCACATCAGCATCACGCAGCCTCAATTGCTGTTGCTTTGCAGGAAGTCCTCCAGCTTTGTTCTCACACGTGCTCTGGCTATTCTGGGCCCTTTGCATTTCTGTATTATATTAGTTATTTATTATTTGAGACACAAACCACCCCAAAGTCATCAGTGTAAACACCCTCACTTATTATCTCTGAGCCTAAATCAGGAATCCAGGACCAGCTTCCTTGAGTGAAGGTAACCTCAGCGCTTGGATCCACCTTCAGAAGTGACATTCTGTCCTCACTGGAGATGGTCCCTGGGCCAGCCCGCCTTGGCGAGGGTGGCGGGGGTGGCTATGGGGGGGAGTTGGGGGTCCCTGGGTCATCTCAGAGGCTGATGACCACACACATTGAGTTCAAAGTAAGCTTGTTGATTTCCAGAAAAGGAATCAGCTAGAATATTGACTAGAATCACACTGAATTTATAGTCAATTTGAGGAAGATTGACATTTAAAAACCCGTGTGTCCTCTCACTCCACTCACCTTTCATTTCCTTCAGCTGAGATTGGCTCTCAGGGCTCATGACATCCACATACCACTGGATACCGTTTGCATGACTTGAAAGGGCTGCTATCTTATGATTCTGTCATCTAATTGTTGCTGGTATTGAGATGTACAAGTGATTTTTTAACATTCATCTGTATCCATATTAATTTGGGGAGTTTTTAACTGTATTCTTTTTTTCTCTGTACACAATCACATTATGAATTTTATTTCTTCTTTCCAAATCCTCAGAAATGTTTTCCTCGCCTAGGGAGCTATTGAACAGACATGGTGGCAGTGTTACGAACTCACGAGTGCTGTTTGTGGCTGGACAGTTATCGACTCTGTTTATTGGACTGAGGAGGATCCCTTTGGTTCCTAGTGTTGGTTAAAAGATTCCACAATGAATGGAGTTTGCATTTTATCAATACTTTTCCTGCATCAATTGAGATGGGGTTTTCTCTTTCATCTGATAGTGTTGAATTACATTGACTTTTTAGCTTTAAGCCACCCTTGTATTCCTGGAATAAACCCACTGCATCAAGACATATTAGCATTTGTATATAATTCGGCCAGTTTTTGCTTAGGATTTTTTTGTTTGCTATCATGAGAGAGACATTTCCATAATTTTCCTTATTTAAAGTCTTTGTCAAAGACAGAGATATAGATCAATGGAACAGAATAGAAAGCCCAGAGATAAATCCACGAACCTATGGTCACCTTATCTTCGACAAAGGAGGCAAGGATATACAATGGAAAAAAGACAACCTCTTTAACAAGTGGTGCTGGGAAAACTGGTCAACCACCTGTAAAAGAATGAAACTAGAACACTTTCTAACACCATACACAAAAATAAACTCAAAATGGATTAAAGGTCTAAATGTAAGACCAGAAACTATAAAACTCCTAGAGGAGAACATAGGCAAAACACTCTCCGACATAAATCACAGCAGGATCCTCTATGACCCACATCCCAGAATTTTAGAAACAAAAGCAAAAATAAACAAATGGGACCTAATGAAACTTAAAAGCTTTTGCACAACAAAGGAAACTATAAGCAAGGTGAAAAGACAGCCCTCAGATTGGGAGAAAATAATAGCAAACGAAGCAACAGACAAAGGATTAACCTCAAAAATATACAAGCAACTCCTCCAGCTCAACTCCAGAAAAATAAATGACCCAATCAAAAAATGGGCCAAAGAACTCAACAGACATTTCTCCAAGGAAGACATACAGATGGCTAACAAACACATGAAAAAGTGCTCAACATCACTCATTATCAGAGAAATGCAAATCAAAACCACAATGAGGTACCATTACACGCCAGTCAGGATGGCTGCTATCCAAAAGTCTACAAGCAATAAATGCTGGAGAGGGTGTGGAGAAAACGGAACCCTCTTACACTGTTGGTGGGAATGCAAATTAGTACAGCCACTATGGAAAACAGTGTGGAGATTTCTTAAAAAGCTGGAAATAGAACTGCCATATGACCCAGCAATCCCACTTCTGGGCATACACACCGAGGAAACCAGATCTGAAAGAGACATGTGTACCCCAATGTTCATCGCAGCACTGTTTATAATAGCCAGGACATGGAAGCAACCTAGATGCCCATCAGCAGACAAATGGATGAGGAAGCTGTGGTACATATACACCATGGAATATTACTCAGCCATTAAAAAGAATTCATTTGAATCAGTTCTAATGAGATGAATGAAACGAACCCATTATACAGAGTGAAGTAAACCAGAAAGATAAAGACCATTACAGTATACTAACACATATATATGGAATTTAGAAAGATGGTAACGATAACCCTATATGCAAAACAGAAAGAGACTCACATGTATAGAACAGACTTGTGGACTCTGGGAGAAGGCGAGGGTGGGATGTTTCAAGAGAACAGCATTGAAACATGTATATTATCAGGGTGAAACAGATCACCAGCCCAGGTTGGATGCATGAGACAAGTGCTCAGACCTGGTGCACTGGGAAGACCCAGAGGGATTGGGTGGAGAGGGAGGTGGGAGGGGGGACCGGGATGGGGAATACATGTAAATCCATGGCTAATTCATTTCAATGTATGACAAAAACCACTGCAATGTTGTAAAGTAATTAGCCTCCAACTAATAAAAATAAATGGAAAAAATAAAAAATTTTAAAAAAACAATAATAAAAAAATAAATAAATAAAGTCTTTGTCAGGTTTTGACATCAAGGATAATGAGGTGCCTCAAGTTTCACCTCCCCATATAAGACTCGAAAAGCAGTTTTTCAAAAGCTCAATACTCAATTCTGGTTTCTCAGTATTTCTTAATATCTCCCATATGTTCCAAACAGCTGTTTTTCCAATAAGCAGCTTCCCATTTTTAAAAATGGTCACATGACATGCACTGCCTAAGAGAATTTAAAGAATGAACTTAAACCTAACAACAATACGAAAAGATCTTAATGACCCAGATAACCATGACGGTGTGACCACTCACTTAGAGCCAGACATCTTGGAATGCAAACTCAAGTGGGCCTTAGGAAGCATCACTATGAACAAAGCTAGTGGAGGTGATGGAATTCCAGTTGAGCTATTTCAAACCCTAAAAGATGATGCTGTTAAAGTGCTGCACTCAATATGCCACCAAATTTAGAAAACTCAGTAGTGGCCTAAGGAATGGAAAAGGTCAGTTTTCATTCCAATCCCAAAAAAGGCAGTGGCAAAGAATGTTCAGACTACCATACAATTGCACTCATCTCACATGCTAGCAAGGCAATGCTCAAAACTCTCAAAGCTAGGCTTCAACAATACGTGAACCAAGAACACCTAGATGCTCAAGCTGGATTTAGGAAATGCAGAGAAACCAGAGATCAAATCACCAATATTCGTTGGATCATAGAAAAAGCTAAAGCATTCCAGAAAAATATCTACTGCTGCTTCATCAACTTCACTAAAGCCTTTGACTCTGTGGATCACAACAAACTGTGGAAAATTCTTAGAGATGGAAACACCAGACCACCTTACTTGCTTCCTGAGAAACCTGTATGCAGGTCAAGAAGCAATAGTTAGAACTGGACATGGAACAAAAAACTGGTTCCAAATTGGAAAGGAGTACATCAAGGCTGTATATTGTCATCCTGTTTATTTAACTTCTGTGCAGAGTACATTATGTGAAATGCCAGGCTGGATGAAGCACAAGCTGGAATCAAGATTGTCAGGAGAAATATCAATAACCTCAGATATGCAGATGACACCACCCTTATGGCAGAAAGTGAAGAGGAACTAAA
Source organism: Odocoileus virginianus (assembly GCF_023699985.2). NCBI lineage: Eukaryota > Metazoa > Chordata > Mammalia > Artiodactyla > Cervidae > Odocoileus > Odocoileus virginianus. The sequence continues at coordinate 3,374,740 of NW_027224322.1, read as the reverse complement.
GAGCCTCTTGATGAAAGTGAAAAAGCTGGCTTAAAACTCAACATTCAGAAAACTAAGATCATGGCATCTGGTCCCATCACTTCATGGCAAATAGATGGGAAACAATGGAAACAGTGACAGACTTTATTTGGGGGGCTCCAAAAATCACTGCAGATGGTGACTGCAGCCATGAAATTAAAGGACGCTTGCTCCTTGAAAGAAAAGCTGTGACAAACCTAAGCAGCGTATTAAAAAATAGAGACATTGTTTTGCCAACAAAAGTCTGTCTAGTCAAAGTTATGGTTTTCCCAGTTGTTATGTATGGATGCTAGAGTTGGACTAGCAAGAAAGCTGAGTGCCAAAGTATTGATGCTTTTGAACTGTGGTGTTGGAGAAGACTTTTGAGAGGCCCTTGGACAGCAAGGAGATCAAACCAGTCAATTCTAAACGAAATCAGTCCTGAATATTCACTGGAGGGACTGATGCTGAAGCTGAAACTCCATGCAGGCAGACTCCGTGTAGGGAGACAAACCCTCCACCCTGTGCAGCTGGTAACGCCTCGTGCACAGTAAGTTGGGGGCAGACAGTGACGCAGAGTCCCCACATCCCAGAGGGGCTCCCCAACCCACCCGTGGGTCCACCGCGGGGGACACAGACAGACAGCCCAGGGGCAGGATGAGCTGTCATGTGGTCCCCCCTCCCCTCCGGATGCTGATGGAGCCAGTCAGGCCAGTTTCCAACCACCAGGCCCCACCCCTAAGAGACGGATCTTAGAATGATTTGGCCAAGCTAACAGAACAGCAGAGTGAACTAAACTAAATCCAGGACATCTCCACAGGCCGAGGTGCTTACAGAATGGGTGTGGGGGGTTGCGGGAACATTGTCAAAACCCACTACTGACATGGGCATCTGAGCATGAAGAAGGGTGGGTGTTGCACAAATATGAGAAAGCATGAATAACACGTATTTTATTACCCAGCTTCTTTTGGAACTAAACACTATTTGCCAAATAGTCTCCCAGGAGGAGGACAAATGAATCACTGTTTCCAAACTGTTGGGCCATTTTGAAGTACATTTGACTTACAGGACTGTATCAGTTTCAAGTGTACAAGATAGTGGTTTGACCCTTGTGGACATTATCAAATGACTAATGCGGTAAGTCCAGTTGCCATCTGTCTTCACACGAGCTTGTTATGACGCTGGTGCCTGCATGAGATTTAGTTACTTTACACCTGGAGGTCTGAGCCTCTGATCTGTCACCCGTGTCACTCATTGCCCCGCCTTCTTCCCTCTGGCGACCACCTGTTCATCCTCTGAATCTGTGACTCTGTTTCCATTTCTGTTTGTTTGCTGTGTTTCTTAGATTCCACATGTAAGTGAAATCACAGACTATTTGTCTTTCTCTGTTTAACACTTCACTTAGCGTAAATCGCTCCAGGTCCATCCACGTTGTCACAGATGGTAAGATTTTATTCTTTTCATGTGTTAGTAATATTCTACTATATACATGTACCACAGCTTCTTTATCTGTTCACCTATCAGTGGGCACTTAGGTCACTTCCTTATCTTGACTGTTGTAAATAGTGTTACAATGAACGTAAGAGTGCCTGTGTCTTTTCAAATTACTGCTTTTGTTTTCTTCAGAAAAACACCCAGAAGTGAAGCTGCTAGATCCTAAGGTTGTCCTAGTTTTAATATTTTGAGGGACCTCCATAATTTCTTTCACAGTGACTACATCAATTTACAGTCCCATCAACACACACTATTTAACATTTAAATTTAGGATATCTTTATTTTTACAACATAAAAGTGTTTCTTTATGTAACCTACAGTGGAAATGGTTCTTGATATACCTTATATCAGTCATGTCCAACTCTTTGTGACCCCAGGGACTATACAGTCCATGGAATTCTCCAGGCCAGAATACTGGAGTGGGTAGCCTTTCCCTTCTCCAGGGGGTCTTCCCAACCCAGGGATCAAACCCAGGTCTCCCGCATTGCAGGTGGATTCTTTACCAGCTGAGCCACAAGGAAGCCCAAGAATACTGGAGTGGGTAACCATTCCCTTCTCCAGCAGATCTTCCTGACCCAGGGATCAAACCGGGTGTCTCCTGCATTGCAGGTGGATTCTTTACTAACTGATGGGAGGGACTGTGTCACCCGGTGAGGTGTGTGAGATGCAGGCAGAGGAAGGAGAGACCCCCGGAGGACCGTGTGGGACGCGGGCAGAGGAAGGAGAGCCCCCCCGGAGGACTGCGTGGGACGCAGGGAGAGGAAGGAGAGACCCCCGCGGAGGACCGTGTGGAACGCGGGCAGAGGAAGGAGAGCCCCCCCGGAGGACCGCCAGGGGAGAGCCTGTCAGCGCATCACCCCTCAGTGTGCCGGCGGGGGCACTGCCCTCAAGTCTGGAGAGTGAGGGGCATTGGATCCACCCATGTTCCTCACTCATCCTTTGCTTGGATGAGGCTCTGGGTCCAGGGGCCGACACCCATGCCTGAGGGTCCCATGCAGGGAGCCGGGGTTACTACAGAAACCAGAAGACACTGACATCAGCCTTCACCGTGTGCTTCAGAGGTTCCATGAACGAGAGCTGCAAATCCCAGAACAAGCCTTGCCCCATCCCCAAAGGAGAACCTCTTGGGCCCTCGAGGTGCATGCTACAGGCACTTTCAGGGGCACCAGGCCACACAGAGAAGTGATTGAAATGTTTGGCCGTGCAGACGAATAAAGCATTAAATTGGAACAACTTCTGCCACTTAAACTTTTAAATCATTCATTGTTAGAAAATTGGATGCAAAGCCATACTGTTAATAAAATAATGAGACTAAAAATATGTCATAACAAAATATATTATTCATAAAATATGTGACCATTTCAAATGCTCAGTACTTTAAATACCTGCCTCTTAATGTCCACTTTGCAGGGACTTGGCAGAGAATGAAAACCTAAGGTTCAGTCTGGGGAGTCTGGGAGAACCACAGTGAACAACAAAATAAAACTCAGATTTGTGGGTTGTTGCAGTGCTAGCGTGGGATCTGGTAAAACCTGTGTTTGTCTCCAGGCCTTCTGACTCAGCACAACGTTAACCAAGCTCGTGTTCAAAGCCTGAGTTAAGCATTAATACGAGGCTGTCGTCCGTGTCCTGGACAGCAGGCACCCTCGCTGGGCACACAGGGCTGGGGGCGCCACGGGGAGCATCCCACTAGCTGCATGACCTCCTGCCTGTCAGGGCTCTGCTGGGGTCCTCACGGAGCTGAGGCCACTCACAGTCCAGAGCCACCCGGGCCTTCCCTGGAAGACGTCATCCCAATGGTCCACACGTCTGGGGCAGAAATCCCCTGCGATGGCTGAGGCACATTGCCTGGATGACCCACGGGAGAGGCTGCCAGAGGCTGAAGGCTGAGGCCATCCTGCTGTGTCTGGCAGGAGTGAGAACAGGAGAAGAGGCTGGGAAACTCCTGGATCCATCATTCTGGAATATTCCCAATGGCTGACTTTCAGAGCCGATAAACATCAGGTTCTATAGGAGGTCATAAAAAACAGGAAATGAGCACGGAGCTCCTGGCCATCAGGGTCTGCACAGGAGGGGAGTGTCACCAGGTTCACACCGCATCTGGGACTCAGAACATCTCCCGCACTTAGCGGAGACTCTTGAAAACCTGACTTTCTTCAGTAATCAGGTACCGACCTCCATAGTTCCAAAATGGTCACCCTCCCAACCTTGTGGACAAGGTTGCCCCAGGGCACAATGAGGTTGGGAGCAGCCCTGCCCTCTGGGACACCTGGTCAACCCCGGCCAAGGACATTCCCCTTGCAAAATCACATACAGAACTGTGGCCCAACGCTTCCCTCCCCAACCAGGTACCTGCCCCTGGAAAGGGAAGGGGCGTGAAGCAACTGCCAGTCAGTGTGGCATCGCCCACAGTGCCCAGTAGGATCCCAAGGACACAGCAAGGCATCAGGATTCTGCTCTAACAGAAGCTCCGAGGTCAGAGGACTGGGCTTCAGAAGCCAGCTCCTGAAGTTTGTTCATCCTCGGATTTTTATCAGCATCTTGCAACCCTGCTAAGATGGGCTTCAGGGATTACAGCATATAAAATTCACATGCAACCAGAGCAGAAGGAAGCAAGGGAGCTCACTGGACCTGGCCCCCTTTTCCTCCCTGTCCAGGTAGACAGACGGGGTCACTGGTCCCGGCCTGTCCGCCTCTGTGGCAGGACTTGTGCACACACCCTTTGTCATGTGATATGGCTGTGCTCCCCCAGCCCCACGCTTCCAATGTGTTTTCTGCCCCATCGATGAGGTTTCCATCAGCCAATCAAATGCTGTCAGATGTCCCAAGAACAGATGCATTAACACAAGTGCATGTGGCTTTGTCTCTTATACTCCATCACACAGGAGGAACAAGGCCAGATGGCCATAGGGCAAGGAGGGTGAGACTCACATGATAAATTCATTGCATGAGCGTGAGAATAAGTGCCTCCTGTGAGTCAGAGTATCCGGGCAGCTTGTCGCATGGTGTTGCCTCCTGAGCGTTGACTGATACACCTGCCTAACGCCACCTGTAAACAATGACTCAATCAGCTGACAGGCATCCATGAAACCCCAGATGCTCCCTCAGTCCTGTGAGAGCATCTGAGATGCTGGGGCACAACATTCACACTCAGAGCTTCCATCCCAACCTGGGAGGATGTGGGCGTGATGGACCCACCTGGAGAGGCACTAAGATTGAAGTCCGTGGCCCAGATCATAAGGCCAGCAAAGGCTTGGCCAAGTATAAGAGAGGCTTCACACAGCATCCAAAGGCCATGTCAATAGGTAGGGCAGGCGGCTCTCAGCTGCCGTTATGGACACTGGGCCCACCAGGCCAGTAACGGGCAGGAGGGTGGGCCTCCAGTCACCGTTCCCCTCTCCCCGTCAAGCCACCGAGACCTCCAGACACTGGCTGCTCCCCCACTCTCACGAGCAGACGGCTTCCCATCATTCGGCCTGTCTCCCACTGGGCAGGGACCAGTCCAAGACAACTCAGAAATTTCTATATCCAGAATGTCTAAGATGAGCGAGCAACAAGCAAGCTCTCCAAGAATCTCATTGCACCTTGGAGGTCAGGGTTCATTCTGCTTCCCCACCGCCCAACCCAATGTTTGTTTAGCAGCAAACAGTTCCTGAGACGGTCTTTGTCCCGAAACCTTGGAAACACAGCCGTTGGGGGCTCCTTGTTCTCCAAAACTGACTGACTTCACTTAAGGTTTTCAGGCTAAAATTCCGGAGGGGGAGGGAATGAAATCTAGACACAGGAAGGCATACACTGCACAAAGTGGATCCATTTATTCAGTCACTGTTCTGTAAACGGTGACACTGATTGGCTCTTATTTTGCGAAATGGTTGGAAGATGGTGGACTGTTTTACATTCAATCACAGTGAAGTGAATTCTGATTTCCGCTGACACCCATGGAAGTCAGAGTGGCTTCTGATAGAGACAGAGCCCACAGTGAACTTTACCCAGAAGACCAAAGCCCCGAATCTAAATCACGATCCTGAAGGGGCAACAGTTTAACCAGTTCAGCCAGTTGGCCGAGATCTTAGCACCAAGTAATAGACACAAGCTTAAAAAGCCTGCATCACCACCGCAAATGTTAAGGGTCCAGCAGAACCAAGCTCCTGCCCACATCGCCCAAGCCTTCCACTTAGCCAAGAGGCCTGTGTCCTCCCCAGGTCCACATCCCTCCCCACCCCTGAAAAGCGGCCGCAGCCCCTCAGAGCCCAGGAGTGGCCCCCCAAGGGAGGAAGGACCAGCCTCCAGGAGCCCCCAGTCCTGGCGGGAACAAGCTGTCCTTTCCGGCTCGTTACCTGGTCCGTGAGATCGAGCCAGCAATCTACAGGTAACCGGCGTGCTGTTCTTTTTTTTCTCCACAGATGCTCTCAGTGTTGTGCGTCTGATTCACTGGACGTTGCCCTGTTTATGGGCCTCTGGTCGGCCGATAGGCCCACTCTACATCCCAATCCCTGGACCTGTGGATGTGTCCCCTCTCAGGGCCAAAGGATCCTGGGCAAGAGACTAAGACAAGAGACCTCAGGTTGGGACTGTGTCCCAGATGGTCCAGAGGGTCTGACCTGTGACACAGACCCCAGCAGACAAGGAGGAGTGTCTCCTCTGCAGAAAGGGGTCAGAGAGGCTGGATGATGAGAAGGACTCTGCCCACCATCGCTGGTTTGAAGGGACAGAGGCTGGACAGCAAGGAAGCAACCTCAGCCCTGTGACGGCAAGGAGCTGAGCTGTGCCCAAGCTGGGGGTGCCTCAGACAGAGGGGACTCGCCCCAGACCTCGGATGTGAGCCCACGCCTCCCTGTCACCCACGCAAGGCCCTGGCCAGAGGGCCCGACCGCCCTTGACCTGTGACTCACAGGAAGAGCTCACAGATGTGGGCCTTGACTACTTCGTGCAGGGGACCTGTTACAGCAGCCTCCAAAAACTGTGCGGGGACATTGGCACATTTGACCCAAAAGAGTGCTGCCCACGGCCACCGCTGCCCACGGGGTCAAGGAGGGGATGCCCCAGATGGCACATTGCCGCCACTCGCTGACCCTCCTGATCCACTCCTGGGACCAAAATAACAGACAGAAAATGAGGGAAACAGCCAGCTTTCCAAAAGAACAAGATAAGCCAGAGAGAGTGGACAGAAAGATCTTTTAAAAAAAAAATGAGTGCATAGTGGCAAAAAAGTCCGAAACTTGAAATGAACGTGTGTAAGAAAGAAAAAGAAAAGAAAGTGAAGTTACTCAGTCATGTCCAACTCTTTGCAACCCCATGGACTGTATGTAGCCTACCAGGCTCCTCCTCCATGGGATTTTCCAGGCAAGAGTACTGGAGTGGGTTGCCATTTCCTTCTCCAGGAGATCTTCCAAACCCAGGGATTGAACCTGGGTCTCCTGAATTCAGGCAGATGCTTTACGCTCAAAGTGTAGCTTGTGTTAGGAATCCCCAAAAGGGGAGCCATGGGCCCCAAGACACCATCCAGTCTGCCTCCTTGAGCAACAGGCCCCCCGAGAGCCCCCGAGTCTCCCGCTTTTAGACGCATCTGGGTGACCTTGGAGGAGGGCCGGGTAGGTTCTGGGATGGGGCCAGCCGGGTCCCGCACAGAGCTCAGCGTGGGGCAGACAGCACGGTTCACCTGCCCGCCCAGGAGGGAGCAGGCCAAGGGGAAGTGGGGCGCTGACTGCAGCCCCGGGCCTGCGGTGAAGAGGCCCTTCCCTCCTGGCTCCTCCACTTCGCTCCAGACCGACAGGCCCAGACCCCTCCTCCCCCAGGCCTCCCTGCCCCTCCTCCAGCGCCCCTCCTCCAGCGTCCGCTCTCAGACGCACCCGCCGCTCGCCCCCCTCCTCTGCCCCGGGCTCCCCCTCCTCTGCCCCGGGCTCAGCGCCCTGACTCGGCTTCTCCAGCCCCAGCCCGGCAGCCCCCAACCACACTGACCGAAACACGGGCTGAAGCCCCCAGAGGGCAGCTCAGAAGCAGGACAGGCCCCAGCCTGGTGTGGGGGCAGGTTGGGCACAGGCTCATGTGAAGAAGGGTCGGGCGCCACACCCCGCGTGTCCATACCGCCCAGAGTCCCCCGGATGCAGCCCAGCGGCTACAGCCGCTCGGGACTGGAGGAGGCTGGAGCCAGGGCCACGGAGGGAGGGCCCACATCATGCCAGGTTGGCTTCCGACTTGAGCTTCGCGTGGCTGCTCGGGAAGCACTGGCCACACAGCTCTGGGCTGGACGCCGCGAGGAGCCGGTGCTCGGGTCCAGGGCCATGCAGATGACCACAGAGAGGCCACAGAGGGCTGGGGCACAGCCAGAAATGGGGAATCACCGCGGGATGGCCAGCTGCCCTCCAGGAAGGCGCTCGACGCTAGGACCCAGAGCAGCAGGCCTCGCTCCATCCCCAGCCTCACTTTGTTTTGTTGCAGTGATGGCAGGGTCGTCCTGATCGCGTCTTTGCTTTGAGCTCATAAACTAGGTGTGGGCACCGCAGGATGACAGCGGGTAAGGAGTCAGCTCGGTCACGGGTGCTCATGATTCAGCCCCAAGTCCTGGGCAGGTGGCAAGCTTGTGAGAGCTCCAAGTTGAGGGGCTGACTTACACCAGCGCCACCAGCCTCTCTCTGTCCTCTGCTTCTCACATCTGACAAGGGAAACGCAAGTTTTAATGATTGCGAGGCAAGTTATCGAGGATTCTTAAGGAAAACAATTTAACAGTTTTATGGAAGACAGATTAAGGAACAGTTATGGTAACATCAGACCAGCAGGAAGAGAAATTAGCAGCTCTTGCCAAGGACTCGGTGAAGGCAGACAGTGTCCATCACTGCCCCAAAGAGCATTTATGCTCCTCGAACTCTCTGATGCCATGAGGTGAGGCCTTTGAGCAGAGTTCATGTTCCTCCAGAAACAGAAACTTACCTTCATCTCGGAAACTCCTGGAAGTCTCTTCTCTTCCAAACCCTTCTGTCATCCTGGGTTCACCCTTCCATGTGCCAACGTTGAAACTTCACATGTTCCAGGTGGCGCTAGTGGCAAAGAACCCACCTGCAAATGCAAGAGATGTAAGGGATGCAGGCTTGACCCCTGGGCTGGGAAGACCCCCTGGAGGAGGGCACGGCAGCCCATTCCAGTGTTCTTGCCTGGAGAATCCCATGGACAGAGGAGCCTGGTGGGCTGCCGTTCACGGGGTCCCAAAGAGTCAGACACGACTGAGTAACCTAGCACGCACATGTTTGTACCTGAAACATTCCTACCACGTGATGGAAACACCTCTTTACATCTCTCAGGGGAAGATGAGATTTTTGTATATCTCATGTCCGCCCACAAATAATGAGTAATCCCAGCCCAATGTCAACCAAAATAGGTTTCCAGAATCGTGATTCGTGACGCCTTCCTCTTTGATAAGAGTCTTCAGGATGTAGTCCCGTGTTTGTGCTAGGTTGACGTGGCATGAGATGGTTAACATGCTACCATGACATGCTAAGTCCGGTCAACAGGAGGGTCTGACTGTTTAAGCGCCACGTCAGGGAGCACGTGGTCTGTCTCTGCCCCTGGCTGCAGGGGGACAAGACCAGCACAGGATAGGAAACCAGCCCGTGTCCGTCTGATGGGGGCCCGGGCCCTGCGACCAAGTTCACATCGCCCAGAAAACCTTGGGGAACAACCAAGAAAAAGCCAGCACACCTGCTTCAGCGAGGGCACCCAGGCAGGAAGCGGACTCAGGACCATGGGGAAGAGCATGCTGGCCCCGCACCACGCTGACAAGCTGATGCACCTGGTTCACGAGTCAAGGACATCCGTTGCTCACACAGAGCAAGCAACCCTGCAGGCTTTCACTGGTCTTTCAGCTTTGGCATCTTTACCCGCGATTCGGTTGTGAAATATCACCTCTCAGTTCCTGAAGAAGGGGCTGCAGCCGTCATCCCCATGGTGGACAGCTCTCCATGGGCTCTGGAGCCATCTGCCCTCTCCGCGTGTCAACTGCCCAAAGCCGAGGCACTGACTTATTTTTCTGTGTCAGTTATCTTCACACTCCAGCTGTCTCTGTGGCCTTTGAGACAAGAGGGATTTATTCGACGTCATGCTAATGTTTTGTCTGTTTCTGTGTCTATGCAAGGAAATGTTTATCTGTTGAGAGCACATTCTTAGGACACTTGAACTGATAAGGAAACACATAATCCCAGCCTGCAGTGTTTGTGTTTGCACACCTGATTCCATCCAGGAGCTCGTATAAGAACAAAGGCATCATGATGCTCCATAAGTAAAATACATTCTAAGGTGGTGAGCACTTTGAAAACACCACTAATTTCCATATTAAGAAGGTGAAACTGTTGCTTAATTTCACAGACTAAGCACTCTATACATTGCTGGCTTATTTTTTCTCATTATAAATTTTAAAAGACATTCAAAAAGTGAATAGGAACTTCCACTTTTAGCTAAGATGCCTTAGTAAGAGTGAGGCTTAATTTCTCACTACAGACAATGATAAAACCAAAGAAGCTATGTGGGGAGGTGCTCCCCAGCGCTGAGCGGCCCTAGGCACAGTGTGTGGCCCCTCGGGAAGGGGACGCACGCAGAGAGCCCCCGAGCCTCACAAGTCAGACACTTCCCCACAGAACCCCCGAGGAGGCGGAGATCGGGGCCCGCAGCAGACAGGTGTGGCCGGAGGTTCGGGGGAAGAAGCCAGATGTTTACAGCATAGAGAGAAAATGGTTGCCAACCTACCCATCTGCAATAAGACGAGGACTTCCCTGGTGGTCCAGTGGTTAAGATTCACCTGCCAGGGCGGGGACACGGGGCTTCAGCCCTGGTCCTGGGAGATCCACAGAGCAGCAAAGCCCGTCACCACAGCTACTGAGCCTGAGCTCTCGAGCCTGGGGCACAGCTGCTGAAGCCCACATGCCTGAGAGCCGTGTCCTGAACAAGGGAGGCCAGTGCAACAAGAAGCCCACCACGAATGCCACGCACAGCCAAAGCCACATAAACAGCTTTCCATTTTAAAAAAATCAGATGAAATATTAACTTCTCAGAGCAACAAAAAGAAAAAAAAACATCACCAGCAGATTCTCATTACAAAAAAGAAAGTTGGAAGTCACTCTTCCAGCAAAAGGAAAAGCACACCAGATGGAAATTTGGAACTCATCCTAAAGAAAAATTGAGAATCATGTAACTGTTAATCAGGGAAAGCTAATCCCTTGCTCACAGCTTAGTAAATGACAAAGTGGCACCTGAATTCAGTGCAAGAAAAGCAAGAGGTTTTGGAGAAATGACACTGAGAAGCCTGGCCGGCCGTTGAAGCAAAATCAGACCAGGGCCACGCTCAGACCTCACAGTAAAGCAGCCAGTGTGCCTGTGGCGTAAGTGTCCAGACAAAACCGTAAGGTCCCAGAAGAAAAGGCAAGGAGCCGGGGTTGCTCCTGGGAGGAGAAGGGCTCCTCCAACTGTGGTCAGACTTGGTGGGCGCTCCGGGAAAGGTGGAAGCATCTGACCACGTGAAACCGTAGAGCCTGGATGACAAACATGGGCTCCAGAGAGACAGGGGGACACACTGGGGAGATGAGCCACAGAGGCCACAAGTGAGCCCCTCCAGCCGGGCTGGGCCCCAGGCGGGAAGGGCACGGGCGGGTCAGGATGGGGCACAGGGGACAGCAGCCTCCTGGGGCACCCCCGCACATCCACCCTCAGTCCTGAAGACCAGGGGCGGCACGGGGACCCTGAGAGTGAGGGTCTGCCTGCCTGGGGCCCCTCCTCTCTCCCACTCTGCACGCCTGCCTACGGCCAGGACCCAGAGGACCCAGCAGGCACAGCCAGGAGGCTGGGGGGCAGTGCTCAGCCGGGTCATGGGCCACGTGGGCCACTGGCCTGCCAAGGGCACAGCAGGCATCTAGGGAGGGTTGGGTCCTCTGAGGACTCCTCAGGAACAGCCACCCCAGAGGGAGGTTCAGACTGACGATGTGGACACCTGGACACTCCATTTATCTTTGGACGTCATCACTGGAGAGTCGCCTGCACAGCTGGGGCGTAGGGGTCCCAGCCCGAAGTTACCAGAAGCTCCCACCATGAGAGAGCTTCCTGGGAGAGTCCGGGATCTTCCTGCTGTGGGATCATTTCACTCCAGGCCGGCCCACCCACTCAGTGCATGTTACGGTGTGAGCCTTCTTGTATATGTGTCAGCTTATGGCAGCTTTTTAAAAAGCACCAACATTGCTACTGGACTGGTAATGAGAAATCTTCCCAACTTCCTGTGGATTTTTATGTGCTTCACAGCTTCCTGCAGCAAGAAATAAAAAAGAAAAAATATATATAAGCTTGGAAATTCCAGACTGCCTTTGATCTTGGTTTTTGTAATTCTTTTCCTTTTTTGTTTCTGTTGCTTCACTTTGCTCATCCTAGACTATAGAGTGTTCTCATTCATGACTAATAAGATGGAAAAGACAAGGACACATTCTGAGGACAGGAATATGTGTAAAAGGCAGCTTCAGTTGCTGTTTATCACAGTAATGGAAGCTTTCTTGAAAGGACTATCTCCAGCCATACAGAGACCATTTTTCCTTACCGAGAGGCACCACCCTTGAGAACTGGGCTTTGAACAGAGATGAATGTGGCCTCGGCACTCATGGAGGCTCAGCTGCAAGTCCACCATGCCATGGACGGGACCAGCCCCAGGGCAGGGGCTGGCCTGGGCACTAACTGGCCAGAACTTCATAGAAATGCAGTGGTGAGACTAAATGGACACAAACTTGAGCAAACTTCAGGAGACAGTGAAGGACAGAGGAGCCTGGCCTGCATGTTGCTGTTCATGGGGTCACAAAGAGTCAGACGTGACCTACTGACTGAACAACAGAGCCGCATCCCAGGTTCAAGCCTACTGTGAGACACGTGCAGATTCGTATGCCTGTTCTTTTTGATGGGGGCAGGGTATGAACACAAGTGCTTAATTTTAATGCAGTGCATTTGTCAATACTTTCCATAGTGGTTTGTACTCCCTAGAGTAAAAATACAAATCACCTTGGAAAATTTAAAAAAAAAAAAAAAGAAATGCGGGGGGGCGGGGTGCGAGAAGCTGCAGCCTCCTCCAGAAGGAGGTATTTTCCACTCTAATCACATTTTCCACCTCATCTGTGTATTACTCCATGCTTGCACTGGCACTCGGAAGGGGGTATAATTTCCCCCAAAACTAGCACATTTGTCTGTTATCTTTGGCCAAACTGCTGAGGTGATTTTGTTTTTAAGAACTTTCCAATATCTGCTCTTTGAAGGGAATTATCCATAATAAGCATGTTAGATCAATCATCCATTTTTATCACCCAGTACTTAACCAGGAATGTCAGTCACTTATGACCAAAAAGGGCATGTAAATAATCATAATTGCTAGATGGAGAGATGGATGGATCCACAAATGGGATGATGGATGGATGGACAGAAGAAAGAATGGATGGATGGACAGATAGATGAAGGAAGGAAGGATGGGTGGATGGATAGACAGATGGATGGAAGGATGGACAGATAGGTGGAAGGATAGATGGGTGGATGGATGGGTGGAGAGATGGATGGAAGGATGGACAGATGGAAGAATGGATGGATGGGTAGGCAAAAGGAAGGAAGGAAGGATGGACGGAAGGAAGAATAGATAGATGGATAGACAGATGGATGGATGAAAGGATGGATAGGTGGAAGGATGGATGAGTGGAAAGATAGATGGATGGATGGATGGGTGGAGAGATGGAGCTATGGAGAGATGGATGGATGGAAGGAAGGATGGATGGAAGGATTGACGGAAGGAAGAGTGGATGGATGGATGAATGGATGGATGGACAGATAGTTGGAAGGATAGATGGGTAGAAGGATAGATGGGTGGAAGGATAGATGGGTGGAGAGATGGATAGACAGATGGATGGAAGGACAGATGGAAGGATGGGTGGATGACGGCAGCACCTATGGGAGGGGCCTGGGAGCAGAACCTAAGGGAGGGGAAGATTCTGAAGGTGGCCTTTGTGCTAACAACAAGCTACCATCATCTGAGGAGGGCAAATTAGGCCAATGACATGCAGGTCCTTCAGGACAGAGTAATTGCAGGTAACCCTCTCGTCTGTCTGTGGCAGCAGGAGAAACTTCCTACAGTGGTAGCTGAGTCTAGTTTCCATCGTGCCCTTCAGAGACACTGCAGTCCCCCAAGGCCCCTCCTCACAGCGAGTTTGGGAGGATGGAGCCAAGATGGTGATACAGAAGGACGTGAGCTCACTGCCTCCGTGAAAGCACCAAAATCACAACTAACTGCTCAACAGCCGTTGACAAAAATCACTGAAACCTACCAGAAAAGATACCCCACAGCCAAAGACAAAGAAGCCACAAGAAGAAGGCAGGAAGTTTGCAATTAGGATGAAATTAACAAGTTCTGCCTTAGTTATTCTACCGCAAGCGCATCGACTGTGTGACTTTTTCAAACAACCAGCCTTTGTGCTCATTGATTTTTTTAACGTCTTTGTCTATTTCTGATTTTACCGTTTACTTGTTTTCTAAACATAATCAATATACTGGCTTTATTATTTTCTTCCTTCTACTCAGTTCAAGATAAATTTACTCAATTTTTCCAGCCTCTTCTGATTGAGATTGCGTCATTGATTCTGATTTTTCTCTTTTCAGACATAGGCATGTGGTACAGAAATTTTCTTCTAAAACTACTTTAACTTCATCCCATACTTGTTGAAATGTTGCATTTCATTTCTATTCACTTCACTTTGATTTCTAATTTTCTCGTGATTTCTCCTTTGACCCAGTGTATTATTCAGAAAGTCAGACACCTCACGCAGATGTGACAATGGCTGAGGTTTTTTTCCTTTCTTTCGAAACTGGAAGCATGGATCACAGCTGTTCAGACCATGCCACCCACAGGAGACCCACAGGCGGGATACTGAGGGGAGCTGAGTGGGGCTGCTGGCGGCCCTCAAAGCCCCTGGGGGGCCTGTAATCAGAGTCTGAGGCTGTCAGAGTGCCTCCCTCCCAGGACAGGCATCCCACTCGTCCAGGGGCTTCAGTGGAGCACATGGAGGTGGAGTTAAACTGCCTGCATGACACCTGACACCACATCCCCAGGCCTCACCCGGGTGCTGCCGCCCCAGAAGGACCTGGAGGGACCGCCTGTGCTGTCACACACACACATGTACACATGGGTGAGGACTGGGAGGGACCGCCTGTGTTGTCACACACACACGTGTACACACAGGCGAGGACCCGGAGGGACACACACACACATGTACATACAGGCAAGGACGTAGAAGGACTGCCTGTGCTGTCACACACACATGTGCACACAGGTGAGGCCCGGGAGGGATCGCCTGTGTTGTCGTACCCACACATGTACACACAGGCGAAGACCGGGAGGGACCACTTGTGTTGTCACACACAGACATGTACACACGGGGGTGGGTGTCATGTTTTGTCACATACAGTGTTGTGTGTGATGAAACATTTCACTCACGTGAGACTCAGGAACCATGATACTGGGTCTCACCCAAGCCATCATTTCCTGGTTCTAAACAAGTTGAAAACTTGCAACCAAACTGTTCTCTCAACTGTGCTCTCACTCCCTCGACAATAGGCCCCCTCCCTACACCATGGAGAGGAAGCCACCAGCCCTCCCGTGGGAGGAGGGGTACAAGGGGCTTTCTCTGTGCACCTCCCCATCCCTAGGTGCACATTCGGGGTCTGAACTGGTCTGGGGGCAGGACCACCAGACCCCAGCTGCAGGTGGCAGGAGCGAGGCCGAAGGACCCCCGGGGCATGCTCACATCACATGCACGCACACGCATGCAGCTCCTAGAGCCCGCACCAGCACCAGTCCACACTGCCCTGGCCCTCCTCCTCCCGGCCCAGTGAGTCAGCCACATGGGTGATGTGGGGCCCTGAGGGTCCAGACAGGCTCTCCTCTCCATAGGCTCCCAGGGGCCGGACCGGGTCAGCCCCTGGTCCCTCGGCAAGCAGCCGGAGCTCTGCATCCCAGTGCCCGGCCGTGCAGGGCCGTCAGCCTGTGGAGGCGTCTGTGGGACGAGGGAAGGACCTAGGCGCACTTGAGAAATTTTCCGTTGCTTTCCCGCATTTGGACTTTTGATCTGAGTCTAGTCAGTAGCATGAACACATGCACGCTCACACACAGACACACACACCCGCAGTCCAATCAGGAGCCAGGGGATCTAATCCACCAAGGCACCTGCCTCAGCCTTGTTCTGGTGCCCTGACGCACACCCTGGAGGAGCCACTGGGCTGGGGACCACTTGGGCTTCCTGATTGCCTTGACTTTACAGTCTGACACAATAACAGAGACCAAGGGAACCCCCCACCTTCTAGACCGGGAATGTGGCAAGGGTGCTAAAAGCCCCTCCAGAGAGTGCCCCTCGGCCGCTGAGTCTGGTGTGGGGCTGTTTTTCTCACCCCACTAGAGAGTCTGAAGCCACCTTGGGGCTGAGGCCACAGGCCTGGTTCTCATTTCTGGCCCAGAGCTCCTGAAGGTACCAGCTCCTCTCCAAAGAAATATGCATCCAGTCTGGAAATCCAGACACTGCACACGCACTACTCAGCTGCACTGGGAGAAACAAGCTCGTGTCCTGAGGGGGCCAAGTGGGAAGTCTGCAGATTCCGGGCGTGGGGGCTGGGCAGGAGGCACCACGCTCACGGGAGGCCCTGGAGGAGTCGCCTCTCCTTGGAGACAAGCTGAGGACCTCAGTAACCAAAATAGCTTCCGACTTCACCAGAAAAATTAAGCGTTTCAGGGACAACAAGACAGTTCAAGAAGACATGTTACTCGTTCAGTTCACTGTGTTCTTTTGAGCAGAAAAGGAATAAAAACCTAAAATAAACAGCATTTTGTTAATGTCTGTGGCATTCCCTCTCTGCTCACATATAACGGTTGTCAGCATAAACTCTAAAAATAACGTGAATGCATCTTTTGAAGTACACATCTGTGGTTTCAGCACTCACTTGGGAACGTTTCCATGAGCCGTGTTTTCCTCAGAACGTCCCTCGGTGTGCGTGGCTTTCTGCAGCATGACTTCAAGATGAATTTCTCTGCCTCACTCTGAGCTTCCAAAAAGATATTAGCTTCTGTCATTAAACCAGGCACTGGGTGAGGAAAAGCCAGCTAATCACAGCATCTCACACGGTGGCCAGGGCCCTACCCCACGCCCGGGCACAGGCCTGGGGCTGACCATCCGCTTGGCGGGGTGGAGGCTGAATGTCCCACAGCGGCCGGAACCGTCCACCTGCTGAAGCCAGAGGCTGTGCGATGTGCCCTCCTCAAAAACACCCTGGAGTCAGCAGCTCCCCAGACGGGGCAGCCTGTGCCACCCTGTCCCCCACCGCGGGCAAGTGTGGCCATCCTGAGTCACAGAGTGGCCTGCGCGTGACTCCAGACACTCCCAGATGAAGCCAGCTGGCCCAGCCAAGGCCCAGCCCTCACAGGGGACCTGTCAGAGCAGAGGCCACCCGGCCACCAGGCTGAGAGCCTAATGTGGCCACTGCTGTTGAGGGGGCCACCGTACTCCCGACTGGGACGCCTGGTTACCACTGCTGCTGGGGGCTGTCATGCTCCCGAGTGTGATGCCTGGTCCACCGCCGATGGGCCCCCACCTCCAAAGCCTGGGGTTTTCTGAGAGACCTCCATTTTGGATGCCAAAACCAGGGGACCCAGGGCCTCGCTCAGCTCAGGGTCCAGGGGAGGTGGAGCTAGACAGGCTCTGAGAGCTCCCAGCACACTCCACCCATGGCTGGCAGGCATCCAGAAGGGTCAGGAGCCCCCCAGACCCTCTCCCTGGTCTCAGCACTCTGACCCCTCCCATGGAGGCCTCGGCATCAGCCCAGGAGCAGCTGGGAGGCGACGACAGACTGCTACCGCCCGTCCGCCCTGCTAAACTGCACGGGAAACATCAGACCAGGGTGCACAGGAGGCCGAGCGGGGCCAGCACTGACCTGGCCTCTGGCCCAGACGCACTGCAGGTCTGGCCCGGCATCCAGAGCCAGGAGTTCAGTGACAGCCCACCCGGGCCTGCAGGCAGCCACATCCCCAGGAGCCCACCGCAGGCCGGGACCCCAAGGGCAGCCACCTGGGGCCAGGCTGCAGCGTGAGGACGCAGAGGTGGTGGGCACCATGGCCAGGGCCACCCCCTTGCCTCCTGTCAGTGAGAACGAGTGGCCTGGGTCCCCACAGAGCGGAGCCTGCAGGCCCTGTTTCCTACTCCTTCCCCCACTCCGTACCCCTGCAGTGGCAGTCTGAGCCCCAGCCTCTGAGTTAACTGTATATCCGGGGAGGTTGTGGGGGTCCTCTCCCGGATGCCTGGCATCCTACGGCCCCTCACCCAGGTCTGCGCCTTGAGGCCCAGGGTGTCGGTGATCAGAGACCCCCAGTGTGCACTGGTCAGGCCAGTTCTGTAAGGAAGCATTTTCCTCACCCACTTGAGGTCACCCCACAAAGCCAGGGGGTGGGGGGTGGGGGCCAGAGGCCCCTCCCAACCAGCCCTCAGCAGGATATCTGACACTGCCCAAGAAATGGGAACTGAGATCAGAGAACCTCTTCCCGGGAGAAGCGGGGCCCAGGCCGCAGGGTGAGGGGTCGGGGGTCCCAAGGGGGTGAGGGGCAGAGGCCGGGGGGGCCCAGGAACCGAAGGTGAGCTTCTGAAGGGAAACTTGAATCCCAGAAAGCATCACAGATGGCACACCTGCTACTTGTCAGGTTGAAAAGCAAGGCGGGCGGCTGGGAGAGGGTGATGGGGCCCCTCCTTCACACCTTGCAGACGTGGAGATCTCTGCTGTCACCCCGGCATGGGGCCTCAGTGTGGGCAGCAGATCAGAGCCAAGACTGTGAGTCCAGCGACAAGAGGTCACTGAACACCATCTGTCTGTCCACACGCAGTCATGGCACCCATGGCAGGGTGGCGTGGACGGGCACTGCATGGCATAAGATTGGCATCTTGGGAGCCAAGACCTGGCCTAGCTGCCATCCCAGCAGAAACGGGATGTGCCCAGCCCACAGCCATCTCATGGTCTGTGACCAGACAGTAGGTGGGAACAGCTGGGCCCGAGTCCCTTCCCCAAGCCCACGAGAGTGCCATGCTTTCCCCTCCTGCATAGCCAGGCTGGGAGCAGATCCAGGTGCCCAGTGGAGGAGTGCACGGCAGCCCACTCCAGTGTTCTTGCCTGAGAATCCTGTGGACAGAGGAGCCTGGCGGGCTACAGTCCAAAGGGTGGCAGAGTCCGACATGACTGAGCGACTAAACACACACACACACACCAGATGCCCGTGGCCTCCAGGCAACCGGGTCTTAGCTCCAGCAGTGCTCCCTGGAGGGGCGGGAGGTGGGGGAGGACTCACCCGGGACAGCTGGGCTGCTCCCGCCTGACACTCCGCTCACGGGAAACACCCCTTTTCCAGTCCCCTCACCCTCCTGCCGGGACTCGCCGGCTTCTGCTGGGAGTCAGGACCTGGACAGAAGCCTAGTGTGTTCACTTGTGTGTGCACGCATGCCAAGTCACTCAGTCATGTCCAGCTCTCGGCAACTCCATGGACTGCAGCATGCCAGGCTCCCCTGTCCTTTCACCATCTCCTGGAGTTTGCTCAAACTCATGTCCATTGAGTCGGTGATGCCATCCAACCATCTCATCCTCTGTCATCCCCTTATCCTCCTGCCTTCAGTCTTTCCCAGCATCAGATTCACTTGTCCTTTTGCTTAAACAGGAACAAAAGCAAAGATATCCCAGCTTACCTCAGCCCCAGGGAAGCCAGTTTGCACATGAGGAGAACCTACATGGCCCCAAACCCAGGTCAGTACATTAGAATGTTCCAGGGACTGGGTCTGAGATAAACCAACTCTCAGTTGAGAGCTGAGCAAACACGGGACCCACTAGGTCTGAATCACAGCCCGAGTCGGGGGTGTGGGGGTGCTGCCCTGTTCTTGCCTCACACTCTCACAAAATCACACAGTCACACATCACAACTGCACACTCAATCTACAGAAAATAAAATCAATCCACCAAGCCATCAAGGAGGGTTATACACAAACAAGACATCCTGTCTGTGTTTGTGTCATTCAAGGATTTTGCCCATTTCATCCAAGCTGTAGAATCTCCATTGATCATAATGTTTCTTTCCTATCTGTAGAGTCTATAGTGATGTATCTCTCTGATACTCCCCTCTTTTCTCTGTTTAGTCTCACCAGATATTGATCAACTGCATTGATCTCAAAGAACCTGATTTTCATTAATTTTTCTCTGTTGTTTTCTATTTTCTACTTCATTGATTTTCTCCTTTGGTCGTTGTTATTCCTTTTTTCTGCTTACTTTGTATTTAATCTGCTTTCCTTCTTCTAAGGTGGAAGACAAGGTCATTGATTTGAGAGTTTCCTTAGTTCCAAACAGGTGTTTAGTTCTGTAAATCCCCCTAAGTACTGTGTTAGTGGCATTCCACAGAGTTTGATGTATTGGTTTTCAATTTTGTTTAGCTCAAAATACTTTCTAGTTTTCCTTATGATTTTTCCTTGGACCCAGATGTTGTTATAAATGTGTTATTGGTCTCCAAGTAATTTGGGAATTTTTCCAATAAGTCTGTGTTATTGATTTGTAATTCAGTTCTATTGTGGTCATAGAACATTGTGTGATTTGACCTTTTTTCTACTTATTTAGAGTCGTTTTAATAATCAAGGAAGAAACTGCCTTTGTAAATGTCACATGCTCACTTGCAAATGATGAGCTTTCTGCTGTTGATAGGTGGGTATTCAGTGACTGTCAATGGTCTCTACTATAGAGTCTGATGTCAACATAGAAAGTCCAAGTTTTGTTTGATTAGGGTCAGCCCGGTGTATCTTTTCCTATGTTTTACTTTTCACCCACTCATGTCTTCATTCATAGTTTCTCATAAGCAGCTGATTCTTTATCCAATGTGATCCTGGCCAGTGACAGGGAGAAACATGCTCAGGCCAGGTGAGTCTCAGGCCAGGAGAGTCTCAGGTGCGTGAGTCTCAGATGGTTGAGCCTCAGGCCAGGCAAGTCTCAGAGCTGTTTGCCCTCATCCTTCTGATGCTTCTTTCCTCACCTTCATGTGTCAGTCAACATTCCACTAGAGACTCCAGAGGAAGCATCTGCAGGTGTCTGAGCATCTCTGCCCCTGAGGTGAGCATTAGTACCCCCTCCCCCAGGCCCTGCAATCTCTTGGGGGGCAAGGAGGGGAGCTGTGCCAACTGTAGGTCTCACCTCATTTGCTCTCCATCTCCCAGAGGCCATTGCCCTTCATTACTTGTTGTCCAGTATATAAAACCAGTTTCATGTTTTTCCCTTATTTGTGGTTGTTTTTAATGCGAGAGTGAACTGGTTGCTTTTACTCCATCTTGGAAGGAAGTGCAAGGCCTCAAATGTCCTTCACTCTTTCCCTAAGTCAGGACGCAGCCAATGCAGGAGGCGATCTTGGGAGTCTTCATGCCCTTGAAGGGCTCATGGGATGCACCAGCTAATTCAGGTGGTCAGGACGGCCAGGTCAGGCATCAGCTGGTGCTAACGACTGTGCTTGCCCATGATTGGACGCTGGCCAATCAGCTCCCAGGGCCGCCTGTTTCTCCCCCTTGAGAAAAACAATGGCAAGTGTGAACCCCACTTACGCAAGAGAGTGGAGGGGGCAGTGTCAGCCTCTGACTTTTTCATGTTCCTTTAAAGTAAAACCAGGCACTGAGGCTCATCAGCCAGTGGCACCCCTGAGCAGGGACTGACCCCACCCCCTCCCGGGGGACACAGGGCAGACTGACCCCAGACCCAGCTTCCTGCTGGTCCTCTCCAGCCCCCACGAGGCAGCAGAGGGTCCAAGCCCGCTCAGAGCAGAAGACGCTCCAACAGCAAAGGACACACTGGTCCCCCCTGAGGAGCAGGGCCAGCCCTCTGGTCCAAAGGAAACAACCGTCTTGAGCCTGGCCCCACGTTTGAACCTGTGCTCCTGTAACTAACCTGTCAGCCTCTCCCCACCACTAAAGGCTGCACCAACCTGAAAGAAGTGCACGCTCACGGTCAGCTTGCTGGGCACCCAAGGACAGGCACGAGCTGCCCAGTGATAAAAGAGAGGAGCTGACAGGTGGCAGCCATTTGCAGCGATGGCCAGGCTGTGAAGGACTTAGCAGTGAACAGGCTGTGTGCTCATAAGATGCAGAGGGGTCTGGGCCAGGGTGGGACCAGGAGGCCAGCCGGGCACCCGGCCCAGGGACATCGCACCCAGGGATGCCCCCCGCACAGAGCCGTGGGCCTGCCTTTTCCAGATTGAAAGGATGATGTCCAATCAAAACAGGACACTGACTGTTAACTATGAGCTGAGAGTTCAGCAGAAGGGCCGACAGCCAGACCCATGTGGGTTCAGAACCAAAATCCAGCAGCCTCCCCTTCTCCCCATCCCTTTAAATGAGGCAAACCATGTGTTTATTTACTCTATTGTTCTAATCGTCAGGTGGATGGAAGATGGCAACCAACATCTCAACAGTTTACCCCAAAGTCCCTGATTATCTCCTCTCAGCTACTTGGTTTCAGCCTCGTTCCTGCCGTGGCTGCACCAGACCCCAGCTCTCCTTCCCTAGTGGTGTCTGCTGGGGTCTCTCCTGGGGCATCTGGCCCCAAAACATCCTCATCCCCACAAGACAAAGTCCATCTGAAGTACTCTACCAAAAACTAAAATAGCTGGGAGGCAAGAGGAGAGTTGAGGATACATCCTTGCGGATTATAATGAGGGGTGGAAGACTGAAATCACCCAAAAGTCCAACAAAGCCAAGTGAATTCTGAAGCAGGAACTCATCAAACACCATGTGGGTTTTAGCACGTCTAAGAGCTTGGAACAGCATGGGAGGACATGCTCTGTCACGTGGGGACAGAAAGGGGCAGAACAATTGATTTTTCCTCCTCAGCGAGACAGGATGAAGAAGAGAGATGAGGGAAAAGAGACCACAGCGGAAGGAGAAAACACAGGTCACCTGCCAAGGTCACACTTCACGGCATCTTCCAAGGCATTTATAGTATATCCCAGAGTGCGGGATTTTGTTCTAAAATTCCCACTTCTTAGGTAATTTTTATCTCAGGAAAATAGCACATATGCCTATTTAAGAAATTTTGCTACCAAAAGTTTATGATGAAAAGTGACTCACCCCTCCTCCATCTCTGAGGTCCACACCAAGAGGTGACTGCCATCCACAAGGTCTGCAGGGTCGTCCTGGGCCAGGAAGGACACAGCTGACTGCATGCTTGTGAGAACATAGCTAATGCCTGGAGGCTCACCCAGTGACGCCTGTGATGTGGGAGGCCACCCCCCACCCCCTACTCCTCCGAGTCAACACTCACGAGTCTCCTTTTCTCTCATCAGGAGGGCCATTCTGGAAGGGAGATGCGCATGTTATTTGTGTGAGACCTGGGGTGGGGGGCAGAGTTAAACACCCAGAACCACCCACCATCACCTGGTTGAATCTTCGATCTCTTTTTGGACAAAATCCAGATTGCTTAGAAATGCATGTGACAAGCTCTGAAAGTCCACCTGTTCCAGTTCCCATGTCACAAATCTGACAAAATTAAACCTTAAATCTGCTTCAGCCACCCCAGCAGGGCAGAGTCCTGGGGCTCAGAGGCAAAAGCGCTGTTGGAAATCACAGCAGAAAACCACTCCCAGAAACCAGATCAGTCTGGTCCCAACACAGCTCAGCCTCAAAGGAAACTCAAAGGAGAAGAGACTGAAAAGGAGCAGATGGGGGGATTGAGCTGCTTGGGGCAACACCAGCTACAGGCTCAGGGGTCCAGGTGGAGGAAGTGGGGGAGGAAGTTGGGAGGTAGCCCTGTCTGCAAGCCTGCAGGAAGTGGGGAGTGGTTGTTACACAGCAGTAGCTGACTGATGTGTGCCTGGTGAACACGTGGAGCAGAGCCACAGTGGCACTCCAGCAGGAGCTTTGCTGTCATTGACAAGTTCATCTGAGCGGACAGGGGCTGGACGTCCACCTGGACGAGTGCCCCACTTCCTGCTCAGCTTCCTGACCTTGGTGATTTGTCCCCAGCCTGGCGCCAAACGGCTGGCACCCAGCACCTGGGCTGTCCTCCCAGCTGTCACCCCCCTTACTCCTCGGGGATGTAAGCAACATGCGTTCACTCCAGGATGGGCTGAGAAGGGGCCTTCTGGCCCAGAGAAGGCAGCATTCCCCATAAACACACCCGGGTGAGAACTGCTAAGACAGGTGGGTCAGGAAGAAACCAGCGTTATGGGTCTCAGAGCAGTAAGCATGACAGCAGAGCCTCCTTGGAGCGGACGTCTTCACCCTCCAGCCCAGCATCTGGGGCGCCCCGCTCAGCTGACTGTCCCACGAGTAGGATGTATCCATTGGTAAAATGAGCAAGTTATTAAAAATGGTAAATAGCACTGATGATAAGGAGAGAGATTGAATGATGACTTGTGTATCTGAAATCATAATATCCAGGCAGACACAATAAGACATAAAGAAGCCAGACACACTGGTGACTAAATTCAACATCAGAATTTAGTTTCAGCAGAACATCATCCCTGCCCTTAAATTAGGGCTGTTAGTCTGAAATGGGTTGATTTTGAGGGCCTGATCAGCACTGATTTCCGTCGTTCAGCAGAAAGGAGGTGATGGGAGTGTCTGTTCCCATCTCGTTTGTGTGTACTCAGTGTTCAGTTTGGCTCAGTTCAGTCACTCAGTCAGGTTTGACTTCCAATGAACACCCAGGACTGATCTCCTTCAGGATGGACTGGTTGGATCTCCTTGCAGTCCAAGGGACTCTCAAGAGTCTTCTCCAACACCACAGTTCAAAAGCATCAATTCTTCAGTGCTCAGCTTTCTCTGAGTGGTCCAACTCTCACATCCATACATGACCACTGGAAAAACCATAGCTTTGATTATATGGACCTTTGTTGGCAAAGTAATGTCTCTGCTTTTTAATATGCTATCTAGGTTTGTCATAGCTTTTCTTCCAAGGAGCAAGCACCTTTTAATTTCATGGCTGCAGTCACCATCTGCAGTGATTTTGGAGCCCAAGAAAATAAAGTTTGTCACTGTTTCCATTGTTTCCCCATCTAGTTTGCCATGAAGTGATGGGACCAGATGCCATGATCTTAGCTTTTTTGAGCCAACTTTTTCACTCTATTTCACTTTCATCAAGAGGCTCTTTAGTTTCTCTTCATTTTCTACCATAAGGGTGGTGTCATCTTCATCTCTGAGGTTATACATATTTCTCCCGGCAGTCTTTATTCCGGCTTGTGCTTCATCCAGTCTGGCATTTCACATGATGTACTCTGTATATAAGTTAAATAAGCAGGGGGACAATATACAGCCTTGATGTCCATGTCTTGGCTATTGTAAATAGTGCTGCAGTGAACACTGGGGTGCATGCATCTTTTTGAATTATGGTTTTCTCTGGGTATGTGCCCAGGAGTGGGTCATATGGCAGCCCTACTTTTAGTTTTTTGAGGAAGCTCCATACTGTTTCCATAGTGACCACACCAGTTTAGAAGCTCTGTTAGCTGAGTGACTAACTGTTACCCTCTCTCCCTGATTTGTATTCAGTGGACCTGGAAACAGACACAGACACAGGCACAGGTGTGCCCTTGAAAGGGGCCCCTCACCACAGGCTTTCAGAACTAGAAGGGCTTGTAGGACCAGAGGACCCTCACTCACCAAGGTTTGACGAGCCTCCTTACAATGTGGATCTGGTTTGGGACTGAGGGTTTGCATTTCCGAGGCTCTGGGATGCTGCTGCTGGGGTCACAGTTTGATAGTGGGGACTGTAACTGACACCCCACCCCGGTATGAGCTTTCACAAAGGCACGGTGCTCGTGGGCAAGGGGCTCTCGTGAGGAATCATGGGCTCCTGCGTTTACCTGGGCAGAGGTGGGCAGGCAGGGCAGACCATCTTGTGGGGCTAGAGTCAGTCCAGGTCCCTTGCTTCTGTGGTAGAACCACCGGCATGGGCGGTAGGGGTCGGCCACCATCCAGCCCCCTGCCCCAGATGGCCTCTGTGATAAGGGAGCTCTCCCACTTCTCAAGCTCAGGGTCCTGCCAGCAAAATTGTCATAGTGCTTTAACCCGAGACCATGGTCTGAATGTCTGTGGCCCCCAGATTCCTGTGTTGGAATCCTTACCCCAAGGGCAACAGTGTCAGGAGGTGGGGCCTCCAGGAGGAGGTGGGGTCTTGGGTGGAGCCCCATATTGGGATTGGTGCCCCATAGCAGAGACCCCTCCCAGGGAGCTCCCTCCTCTCCCCCATGGGAGGAAACAACGGAAGTTGACTGTCCTCAACCAGGAGGTGGGCTGGCACCTCGGTCTTGGCCTTGGTCTGTGGTGCTTTCGTTGTTACAGCTCCCAAGGACCAGGCAGCCTCTGCAAACGGCGAGGATCAACAGGCTCTTTATTGTGTTGTTACACTGGGTGCTGGGCTCCAGAATCACTGCAGATGGTGCCTGCAGCCACGAAATTAAAAGGTGCTTGCTCCTTGAAGGAAAAGTTATGACCAACCTAGACAGCATATTGAAAAGCAGAGACATTACTTTGCCAACAAAGGTCCATCTAGTCAAGGCTATGGTTTTCTCAGTAGTCATTTATGGATGTGAGAGTTAGACTATAAAGAAAGCTGAGTGCCAAAGAATTGATGCTTTTGAACTGTGGTGTTGGAGAAGACTCTTGAGAGTCCCTTGGACTGCAAGGAGATCCAATCAATCCATCCTAAAGGAAATCAGTCCTGAGTATTCATTGGAAGAACTGATGTTGAAGCTGAAGCTCCAATACTTTGGCCTCCTGATGTGAAGAACTGACTCATTGGAAAAGACCTTGATGCTGGGAAAGATTGAGGACAAGAGGAGAAGGGGATGACCGAGGATGAGCTGGTTGGATGGTATCACCGACCCAATGGACATGGGTTTGGGTGGACTCCGGGAGTTGGTAATGGACAGGGAGGCCTGGTGTGCTGCAGTTCATGGGGTTGCAAAGAGTTGGACATGACTGAGCGACTGAACTGAACTGAACTGATATGTGTGGAATCTAAAATATGACACAAATGAACTGATCTATGAAACAGAAAGGGAATGTTGGACATAAAGAATAGATTAGTGTGTGCCAATGGGTGGTGGTGGGGAGGGATGGAGTGCTAATTTGGAATTAGTAGATGCAATTATATATATAATAGAATGAATTAACAGCAAGGTCCTACTGTATAGCACAGGGAATTATATTCAATATCCTGTGATAAACCATAATGGAAAAGAATATGAAAAAGAACATATATATGTATAACTGAGTCACTGCTCTAGAGCAGAAATTAATACAACTTTGAAAATCAGCTATACTTCAATAAAGCACATTTTAAAAAATGAAATTTCACCCAAAAAGCAAAACTAACGCAGCTCCGGGTGGCTGGTGATAAACAAGGCCAGGTGTGCACCCCCCACTCCCCACCCCCACCCCATCCCCCAATTAACCAGCTCCTGGGGAAACCATGCAGTTTAACTGCCACGGAAAGGCTGTTGGCTCACCCGCTTTAACAGATGAAATGCAGATTCATGGTGAAGTGGTTCCTGGCTTCCTTCCTGTTCGCTCATGAGCCTTGTGAACTGGCATGAAAGCACCTGCCTCCACAGTTTGCCACTGGAAGTCACCCCCAGTGACCCCCAGCCATCAAGACGTTTGCTGGATGTCATCAGCGTCCAGCGAGCTGAGGCAGGGGCAGGCCTTGTGCTGGGACCTGGAGCAGCGGTACCCCATGGTCTGGGCTCTGCCCGTGCTCGAATAGCAACCCAGGTGAGTGGAGACCCGGTTCCCCTGCCTGGGGGCACTCAGCAGGTAAGCTCTGCCCCAGCCCCTCTCCCGTCAGCCTGTGACCCAGGCCCTGTCTTTGCCTTCGGCTTGTAGGCCAGGCTGGGAGACTAAGGTCCCTGCCCTCAGGTCAGACCGTCGGGGTCCTTGGTCCAGTGTGGACAGCAGCTACTCAGGGAGGCTGGCTCAGGACTGGGTAGCTGTAGTCCAGTCATCTCTGGAGAAGCCAGAACCAGGCGCTGGGCACCCACAGTGGACCCACACACCCCAGGGGTGCCCAGTGCCCGCCCGCCCTCTCATAAGTGCAGGACGTGGCCAGCTTACAGAAAGGACTTCCGTCTGAACACAGTCCTGCCTCAAGTTTGATTCAGCTTGGAGAGTTGGGGTTTCCCAGCCTTTTATCACATAACACCTTTCAATGAAGTGGAATGGAAAATTACAAACCAGTGGACTTCGAAAGTGAAGTAATAAGAATAAAGACAGTAATCTCGTTCGTTTTCCAGGGGAACTGGGTTTGGTCATTAGACTGTGTGGAAGTCCCTGTGTGTGAGCCGTCTGTCCGTCTGCCTGCCTCTCTCTCTTTCTGTTTCTCTGGCCCTCTCTCTCTTTCCTCTGAACTCAGAAGCCCCCGCCTGACCCATCGATACTGGACTCAGACTTCCGTTCACCCACTTACCTCTTGGATCTGCTCCCATGGATGTTTTCTGTTGTTTTCTAACAGGTTTATTGGGACACTTGTCATAAGTAGCCCACGTTTAAAGTGTGCAGCTTGTTAGCTTTTGACATACACACACCGGGAAACTTCACAACTAAGACAGTGAGCACCCTGCCCCTCTTGACACCCCTGCCCCCCCATCATGGCCAAGGCAGTATGCGTGGAGGTTCAGGTGAGCTGCTGGCTCAGGGGTGGGCCGTGGCTGCCAGGACCCAGGAGGAAGCAGAGCCTCAGTGACCAGTTCTCAGTCTTTTAAAACCTCAGGTGAAGATGTGGCCTTAGGACAGACGTGTTTTAGGATATGGCCAAGTCCCTGCTCCACCGCGAATTCCTTGTCATCCTGGCCAGGAGACGAGTCTTATCAGCATTTGCAGGTTGAAATGATCTCATCTTGCAAAGAAATATTTGGGGTCTACCTTGGAATTACAAGGAGAAAAAAAGCAATCACCCAGATAATTTAGGCAGCAGGTAGGGTTTTATTTTTTGAATTCCACTTTTTCAAGAAAAGAGGGGATTTTTCCACTCCAGGTTTTGGGGAGAGGTAGACAGAAGGGGACTTGGAACCCTGTCCATCCCCAGGACAGGTTTCCTGCCACATTTTTGCTGTAGGTTCTGCCTCTTGGGCATCCCCAGACACAGGCCGAGGGTCCGGATGCCAAAGGACCACTCAGAACACTCCAGCTTCCTTTGTGCAAGAGTCTGCACTCCACCCCAGTGGCTGGCTCCATGACGCCCACAGGTGAGGTCCACAGGTGACGTCCACAGGTGATGTCCACAGGTAAGACTGGCTCCTGTGACTCAACCACAAATGTGTGGGGTCACAGTGACCCTCAGGGACGCAGGGTGAAGCTGCTCCAAAGTGATCAGGTCTTACCCTCGCCAGCAAGTCCTGTGTCCAGGGCTCCACTCCGCCCTGGATTAGATGGTTCTTGCTTCAGATTTTCAAAGGCACCACAGGAATCTGTCAGGAAAACAGTCGATTAGTATCGCATCTCTCTTTGCAATCTTGCTTAACAGAGAAAGCCTCCCCTTCCACAGAGGCTCATTCCATGGTTAATACTGACTGTCGAACAGCAGGCTTCGGAAACCCGGCGGAGATCTCTGAAGAAGAGCCTGTGCCCTTCAGAGCAGGCAGACACAACGCCTGTCAGAGGATGGGCCAGTTTTGGACGGAAAATGGAGGAGGAGGAGGAGATGTCTGCTTGCCCAGGATGCAGACACTGTTCTGCATGTCCATGACGCTTCCACCAACACCTAGAAAAGCTCACTTTGTTTACATTAATTCAAACCACATGACATAGCTGATTTCAGCCATTTTCTACCTTCAAACAGGATCATTTCAAAACAGAAAACATATACAGGTCTGGGGGTGTCCTCCTCCTCCCGCCCCCAGACCCCAGCTTTGAACAAGTGTCCATTTAGGTTCTCTGTCCTTTTTTTGTGGGTTGTTCGGTTTTTTGATGTTACGCTTGCCTGAGCTGCTTGTATGCTTTGGAGACTAATCCCTTTTCAGCCACATCATTTGCAAATATTTTCTTCCATCCTGCTGTTTTCAGTTTATGGTTTCCTTTGCTGTGTAGAAGCTTTTAAGTATAATTGGTCCCATTTATTTGTTTTTGTTTTTATTTTCATTACTCTAGAAGGTGAATCCAAAGAGAATGAAATAATGCCATTTGCAGCAACATCAATGGACCTAGAGATTATCATCTTAAATGAAGGAAGTCAAATAGAGAAAGACAAATATGGTATTACTTATATGCGGAATCTTTTAAAATGATACAAATGAATTTATTTACAAAACAGAAACAGACTCACAGGCACAGAAAACAAACTTATGGTTATCAAAGGGGAAAGGTGGGGGGAGGGAGGATAAATTAGAAATTGTGGATCAGCAGATGCAACCTACTGAGAGCACAGGGAACTCTACACAATGTTCTATTATAACCCACATGGGAAAAAATGAGAAAGAATGGATGTATGTATGCGTATAACTGGTCACTTTGCTATACAGCAAAAACTACAAACATCATAACTATAAACCAACTATATTCCAATATAAAATAAAAGTGTTTAAAAAAAGAAAAATGCTACTTACGCCTGGCTGCTTTACTAAGAGCTAATCCTGTACTGTTTGGAGACATTCGCTCACACGTCTTAGTTAAAGGGGGTTTGAAGACAGCTGTTTTCTTAAAACCTCAGCCTCCCAGGGGTCCCAGGAGCAGGCCACCGGAGGAGAAGCGGTGCTAACGTGATCCTGGCAGAAGCCAGGGCGCGGGCACCGTCTCCGCTGCCCTCGGGGCCCATCGCGTCTCCAGGGGCCACTGGTCGGAAGGCAGCTCATCTTTCCCAGAGCTGAGCTGGCGCCAGGCCCCGGGTCACTGAGCCGGTATAAAAGGGAGGGGCAGACTCAGCCCGGCGCTGGGGACACAGGAGGACGCCTGCCCGCAGGAGCAGCCCGAGCAGCCGGGGAGGACCGCAGAGTAAGCCCCAGGAGATGCGGGTGAGCCCGCCGTGGGCTCGCGTGGGAGCCGGGCCACACACGCATCTTCTGGGGGTCTATTTATGTTTGTCCATAGCCTTTCCCACTCAGAATTCTGGAGACCCCATCGGTGGCCTCCCTGTCCCTGCTTCCCACCCCAGGGCCAACTGTAGTGGGTCTCTGTCCACCACCCGCTGCTTTCTGGTGACCTCTTCTGTCTGTCTGTCTGTCTGTCTGTCTGCTTGCATTCCTGCTCTGTGAGGACTTGGAAGGCTGCCCTGTGGAGCTGGGCTTCCTTGGGGTGAGAGCTCTGAGACTCCGTGTCTTTGGGAAGCTCCACAGAGAGGAGCAGCCGAGCTCCCCTTAAAGTGCCAGGTTTACCCGGGTCTGAATGAGCCCAGCACCCACCCCGCTCCTCCCAGAGGACAGGCCCAGCGTGGAGTGGATGCCCCACACACAGTCAGCACCCCCGTCCCCTCCCATGCCGTCAGCCCAAGTTTTTGCCCATTTAATCACCGGCTTCCCTGACTCTGGAGGACTCGGCCCTTGGGGACAAACTGCTGCATCTCTAAGCCTCTCTGGTCTACAGGGCCCCCCACAAAGTGGTCACCCTCCCGCCCCCTCAGATCCCACCCTTACGGCCCCCACAGGCTGGCCTCGCCCCTGCCTCTGGAGCTGGAGGTCACAGCGGGAGCAGCACCCTCACGATCTCACAAGGAGCACTTGGAAGATGCCCCTGGTCCCTGTCCTTGGCTGCCTGGGCCAGGTTCCGGAACCTTCCGGAGCCCCCCAGCAGGGTGATGCATCTTGGATGCGGGCTGGGCAAAGTTTCACACATTAAACTTCAAGGGCGGAGGGCTGTCTCGGGAGGCGAAAAGGCCCCCTTGTTTGCTCCCTGAGCCCTGGGATGGCCGGAGTTCCCAGGGCAGCGCAGGGCTCGGGCAGCTGCATGCGAGGCATGCCCACATCCAGAGACCAAGGGCCTTCACAGTGGAAGGTGGCCTCCTCCTCCTGCAGCCTCCTGGAGCCCAGGCCGGCCTCCACGGGGAGCGGTTCCTCCACCAAGCCCACTCCCTCTGGACTCAGGTCAGCAGCCCAGCAACAGGAAAAGGCCAGGTTGATGAAGTGGCCCTGCATCCAGGCAGGCCGGGGCTCTGCTTCCCCCGGACGTGAACATGCGGGAGCCACTGCCACAGAGGCCCAGGGCCACGCTCGTGTGTGCTGGAGACAGAGGCCCAGGGCCACGCTCGTGTGTGCTGGAGACAGAGGCCCAGGGCCACGCTCGTGTGTGCTGGAGACAGAGGCCCAGGGCCACGCTCGTGTGTGCTGGAGACAGAGGCCCAGGGCCACGCTCGTGTGTGCTGGAGACAGAGGCCCAGGGCCACGCTCGTGTGTGCTGGAGACAGAGGCCCAGGACCACGCTCGTGTGTGCTGGAGACAGAGGCCCAGGGCCACGCTCGTGTGTGCTGGAGACAGAGGCCCAGGGCCACGCTCGTGTGTGCTGGAGACAGAGGCCCAGGGCCACGTGTGTGTGTGCAGCTGGGCTGCGATCAGGAGAGAGACTGAGGCCCTGGGTTGGCAGTGGGCAGGCTGTCCATGGCCCATGTTCTCCTTGGGGTCCTCACCATTGGTGGAGGGGATATTGACCCATTTCTTTTTGGGGGGTGTCTTTTCTTTTTAGTATCAGGGTGATGCTGACCTCATCATATTATGAATTAAGAAGCATTCCTGCCTCTTTAAATTTTTGGACTAGTTTGAGACGTATAGGTGTCAGCTCTTCTTTAAATGTTTTGTAGAATTTATCTGTAAAGCCATCTGGCCCTGGACTTTTGTTTGTCAGGAGTTCTTGTGGTTGGTTTGTTTGTTATCACTACTGATTCCATTTCATTACCGGTAATGAGCCTGATCTAATTCTTCCTGATTCAGTCTTGGGAGATTGTATGTTATTAATACTAGGAATTTACCCATTTCTTCTAGGCTATCCATTTTATTGGTGCGTAGCTATTCATAGTAATCTCCTCTGATCACTTTTATCTCTATGGTGTCAGTTATAACTTCTCCTTTTTCACTTTTGATTTTATTTATTTGAGTCTTCTCTCTTTTTCTTGATGAATCTGAATAAAGGTTTATCAATTTTGTTTATCCTTTCAAAAAAGCAACTCATAGCTTCATTGCTTCTTTGTCTACTGTGTCTTTTGGGCAGTCTCTTTTCATTGACTTCCACTCTCTCTGATTGTTCTGATTTCTTTCCTTCTAATAATCCTGGATTCTCTTTGCTCTTCTTTCTCTAATTCTGTAAGCATGAGGCTTGGTTGGCTGTTCGAGGCTGTCCTCGTTTCCTGAGGCAGACTTGTGTCACTGTAACCACATTGATTGTGGATTGCTGTGCTTCCATTTTTATTTGTCTCCAGGTATTGTTTTTATTTCCTTTCTATTTCTTCTGTGATACATTGGTTGTTTTGGAGCATGTTGTTCAGACTTTGTATGTTTGTTGGTTTTGCAGTATTTTTTTAATTGATTTCTAGTCTCATAATGTTATAGTCTGAAAAGATGTTTGATATGATTTCAATCTTCTTAAAAATTATTGAGATTTCTTTTATGGCTTGGAGAATGCTCCATGTGCACTTGAAAAGAATGTATATTCTGCTGCTTTCAGATAAGAATATATGTATGCATGTGTAAATATATATGTAAGTTATGATTTTTCCAGTGGTCGTGTATGGATGTGAGAGTTGAACTGTAAAGAAAGCTGAACACTGAAGAATTGATGCTTTTGAACTGTGGTGTTGGAGAAGACTCTTGAGAGTCCCCTGGACTGCAAGGAGATCCAACCAGTCCATCCTAAAGGAAATCAGTCCTGAATAGTCATTGGAAGGACTGATGCTGAAGCTGAAGCTCCAATACTTTGGCTACCTGATGTGAAGAGCTGACTCATTAGAAAAGACCCTGATGCTGGGAAAGACTAAAGGCAGGAGGAGAAGGGGATGACAGAGGATGAGATGGTTGGATGGCATCACTGACTCAATGGACATGAGTTTGAGCAAGCTCTGGGAGATAGTGAAGGACAGGGAAGCCTGGCATGCTGCAGTCCATGGGGTCACAAAGAGTTGGACATGACTGGGCAACTGAACAACAACATGCATGCGTGTATCCATTAAGTCTATCTGGTTTAATGGTTAGTTTTTTTTTTTAATGGATAGTTTAAGGCCAGTGTTTTCTTATTGATTTTCTATCTAGATGATCCATCCCTTTGATATGTTAGGTGTTCAAGTCTTCACTATTATTGTGTTACTGTCAATCAATTTCTCCCTTTATGGTTAATATTTACTTTATGTATTTAGGTGCTTCTATGTTGGGTGCAAACATATTTACAATTGTTATAAGTTCTTACTGGACTGACACCTTCATCATGTAATATTTTTTTATATCTTGTTGCAGTTTTTGTTTTAAAGTCTATTTTGTCTGATGTAAGTAGATTTCCTTTCATTTCCATCTTCACAGAATACCTTTTCCCATCCCCTCACCTTAAGTCTGTGAGTGTCTTTATAGCGGAATTGAGCATCCGGTAGGTAGCATACATAGGTCTTATTTTTCCACTCATTCAGCCACTCTATGTCTGGAGCATTTAGTTCATTGACATTTAAAGTGATTATTGATAGGTATGTGCTTATTGCCATTTTTTTAGTTGTTTTCCAATAGCTTTTGCAGTTCTTTTTGCTTCTTCTTCTTTTGCTTCCTTCCCTTGTGACCTGATGGCTATTTAATGTCATGTTCGAATTCCTTTCTCTTTGTATGTGTCTGTTACAGGCTTTTGATTTGTGGTTATTATGAGGTTCATATATAACAACCTATAGAAATACATGATTACTTAATTTGATGACCTCAAGTTCAAATGCATTCTAACAACCCTACATTATGACCCCACACACACATGTTTAGTTTGCTGATGTCACGTATTACACCTTCACCACTTATTATGGACATAGATGATTTTAATGCTTTTGTCTTTAAATCTTCCTACTAGATTTATAACTTGCTAATCTATTACTTTTACTCGATGTTTGCCTTTACCAGTGAGATTTTTTTCTCTCTCTCCCATAGTTTTCATGGAGAAGTCCCTTTAACATTTCTTGTGAGGCCAGTTTAGTGGTGCTGATCTCTTTAGGCTTTTGTTCATCTGTAAAGATTTTCTCTCCCCTTCACATCTGAACGATGACCTTGCCGGTTAGAGTAGTCTTGGTTGTAGGCTCCCTTTCATCACTTAGTATATATAGCACCACTTCTTTCTGGCAAAGTTTCTGCTGAAAGGTCAGCTAATGGTCTTATGGACAATTCCTTGTAGGTAACTAGCTGCTTTTCTCTTGCTGCTTTTAAGATTCTATCTTTATCTTTAGTTTGGCCACTTTAATTATAATGTGTTGATGCCAACCTCTTTGGGTTGTCCTTGTTTAGGGCTCTCTGTGCTTCCTGGACCTGGGTGTCCTTTTCCTTTCCCAAGTCAGGAAAGTTTTCAGCAACTATTTCTTCAAAGAAGTTATCTGCTCCTTTTCCCCTCTTTTCTCATTCTGGGACCCCTATATGTGAGGTTGTTATAGAAGTCTCTTAAACTAGCCTCATTTTTTACTCCTTTTTTCTTTTTTCTGTTCAGCTCCAATGATTTCACCACTCCATCTTCCAGATCATAGACCCCTTCCTCTGCACGATCTAATCTACTGTTGATTCCTTCTAGTGTTGATGCTTTTTTTCAGCAAATGTTTTCTTCAGCTCTGTTTGGTTCCTCTTTACATTATCTCTCTGTTGAAATTCTCACTGTGTTTATCCTTACTCTGAGCCCATGAGCATCTTCCTCAGTGTAACCATGAACTCCTTATGAGGTAGGTGGCTGATCCTCACTGTGTTTATCCTTACTCTGAGCCCATGAGCATCTTTCTCGGTGTAACCATGAACTCCCTATGGGGTAGGTGGCTGATCCTCACTGTGTTTATCCTTACTCTGAGCCCATGAGCACCTTTCTCGGTGCAGCCATGAACTCCTTATGAGGTAGGTGGCTGATCCTCACTGTGTTTATCCTTACTCTGAGCCCATGAGCACCTTTCTCGGTGTAACCATGAACTCCCTATGGTGTAGGTGGCTGATCTCACTGTGTTTAGTTCTTTTCCTGAGGGCTCTGCATCCTGCTTCCGCCTAACTCTCTGTGTTCGTTCCTCTGTGTTGGGACATTTGGTTACTCTTCCCAGTCTTGGAGGAGTGGCCTTAGGCGAGAGACGTCCTTGGGGGCCCGCGGCAGGCCCCCCTGGTCTCCAGAGCTCCATGCTGCAGAAGGGCCCCTCTATGGGCCGCATGGACCCTTCTGTCGTGGGGGGCTGACTGCAGCAGGCCCCCTTAAGGGCAGGGCAGGCCTCCTGAGCAGTGAGCTGTGTGGCCCCTGTGGGGCAGGACAGCAGACAGCCCACTGGAAGCCAGGGCCAGCCCCCCACGTGGCTGACTTTCAACCGGCAGGCATTCGGGGGGATCAAGAGCAGCCGAGTGTGGGGCTGGGGGGAGCCCCCAGGGCTGACGCTGGCCCCCTGGTGGCTGGGGCTGGACCCTGGTCTTGCTTGCAGGCAGGGCTAAGTCCCCATGCGCGTGGGGCCCAGCCAGTGGTGGGCGGGAGAGGACTGGTGCTGACAGCTCGTGCTGGCTAAGCCGCTGGCATCAGAGCCTAGGACGAGGGCTCCAACGCAGTGCCGGCCAGCGCCGGTGTCCACATGGCAGAGTAAGCCTCCCACGGGGGCTGCTGCCAGCACCTGTGCCCCAGGGCTCTCCGCGGGGCCCCCACCTCCCCAGAGGCACCCCAGGATCAGCAGGGGCGTCTGACCCCGGCTCCTGCAGACTGCCACCCCGCCCCGGGTCTCCCCAGCATGGACAAGCAGAGTCTGTTCCCGCAGACCTCCGGCTCTCCTGAAAGGAAGCCAGACATTCTGGGATCTCGTCTTCCTGGTGCAGGAACCCCAAGCTGAGGAGCTCGACGTGGGGCTCAGACTAACCTGCTCCTTGGGGGAAACCTCTGCAATTGTGAAATCCATCCCACTGGTGAGTTGCAGGCCATAGGGTGCGGGTCTCCACATACTGTGTCCCCACCGCTGCTGTCTGTCTGGCTGTGGGTCCTCCGTTATATCTTTAGTCCTGGGGGCCCCTTTCTGCTAGTTTTCTGGCTGTTCTCATTGATGTTGCTCTGAAATGGTTGTCACTCTGAATGTCTGTGGGAGGAGGTGAGTTCAGGGTCCTCCTTCTCCACCATCTGCCCCCCCAGCACCGCTAGTTTCAGAGCTGTTGCTGCCGCCTCCCACGGATCTCACTCACTGCCTCACTTGTTCTGTGAGTACACGTGCATGGCCTCCAGCCTCCTGCAAGGACAAGGGGGCCCCAGGGCCCTGCCAGGCGGTCAGGAGGAGTGGGGTCCTCACAGTGCAGACCTGATGGCGGAGCAGGGCTCATCCCTGGGGACTCAGAAGGGGCCACCCCCAGGCCGAGGAGGGTGGCCGTATGGAGTCCGTGAGTGAGGAGGGGTCTTCCCTGGGGCCCAGGGCATCCTGCACTTTCACTGTCACAGTGGAGCCTGCCCCACCTGGGCTGCTCTTGCCCGCCAAATCTAGCCTGTCCCCCACCACCTCCCCAGCATGTCGGGATGGCCGCCCTCCCAGCCCTGCCGGCTCCACCCCCTGCCCTTCTCGCCTGCGAATGTCTCCCTGCTCCTCCATCACACCCCAGCAGGTGCAGGCTTGGGCTCGGCATGCTGGGGTTAGTCACATGCCTCGCAAACCCTGATCCAGCAAGCCGGCAGCTCCGAAGACTTAGAGCTGTTTCTAACGGATCTACTGCCAGGCTGTGGCTTCTCCTTTAGTTTTCACAAGCCCCCTGTGCCTGAGCGTGGAGGGCTGGTCTCCCGAATGCCCTTGGACCCCAAAGTGGGTGGCGGGTCGGTTCCCTCTTTTGTGGTTCCCGCGCCAGCACCCCGTGCTCCTGCCCTGCGCCCTGGCCCACACGTCACAGGGAACTGAGCCCCTACCTGCTTCCACAGGAAGATCTGCAGGCCTTAAGCCAGCCTCCCCTGGCTTCCGTTGTGCACCACGTGGGCCTGGGCTGGTCTTCCTCCAGGACTCGCGGCCTTCAGATTCCCAGCTCCAGCTGCAGCTGCTCACAGCTGTGCCCGTGGCCAGCCCTGTGTCCCAAGGCTCGGCCAGTGTCCAGGCCCCAGCGGTGGCTCCCGGCGCTCACGCCCACACACCACATGCAGCAAACACACACGGGAGCTCCTTTCACACCCCAGGCTGCAAGGGCATGGTGCTGGAACCCGACCCTGCGCTCTGAGACCGCTGGGGGCTCAGGGAGGCTCTTCTGCACAGGGGCTCCACTGGTCTCCATGTCCATGGCCTCAGTCCCACATGTGGCCTGGCGCTTGGCCTCGAGGACCCGGGCACTTACAAAGCTCAGCTCAGCCAGCACCCTGCCCAGACGCAGAGGCACGACCTACCGGCCAAGAGGACCAGATGCCAGGCATCCTGTGCCCACAGCTTCTGACAAAGGTCCCAGATTGCACATCTCACCATCTTCCCACCAAACACAGCTTCAGGCCTTCTCTAAGCAAAGTCACCTCTCCATCCCTCCAGACAAGATCATCTGGCTTGTAGGTCTAAGCCCGGGGTGAGGGTTTCCTTCTGGCCTCTGAGAAACCCCGTGACAAACAGCAGCAGGTTCAGCAGGGTCAGGGTCCTGCTGGGAGGCGGATTCTCCTAGCTACGCTAACCACGGGCACCACACAACCCACTCCACAGTCGCCAGCTCAGGACAAACACCTGTGCCTGAGACTGAATTCTCAAAGTCGAGTCTGACCAGCTAAGGGGGTTGGAAGCCCAGATGTGGCCTCAGAGCTGAGCTGTAGAGGCAGGCCTCCCTGGGCCCCTTCACGATGCGGTTAGAAGCCGTGTGGACGGAGTAGCAGCGGGGGGGGCTTCGTCCACTGCTGCCCCCGACCTGCTCTGCTGGGAGGGAGCTGGTTGCTCCTGCAGTTCCCACGGTCGGAGTTTTTAACAACAGCCAATTCCAGGTGAAAAACCTTGCATTCTGTCCCCGGAATCTTACCTTGATCTCAGTTCCTAAATATGCCAGGGATGCCTTTGGAATGACCTCGGCTGGTCTCAGGGGTCCACGGGGAGGTCTGGAATCCCCTATGAGGCTTCTCTTGGACCAGTATCCACCTTGCATCCTGAAATGAGGGGTCTTAATACAAAACAAGTGATACAGTAATGCCAGTAGATGAGGCTGTGACTGCGTTGGACACTCTGTCCCTCACGGTCCCCAGGGGAGGGTGGCAGGGTCAGAGGGAGCCATGGTTTCTGTGGGAAGGCCCAGGGGAGGCAGGCGGAGGATGCACAGGCCTGTGGGATTCCAGGGGTCCCGAGGTGCAGGACCATCCCTGGCTGTCTGTCACCCCACCCTGGGTGCAGAGGGCAGGTGGATCTTGGCCCAGAGAGTGGGTTCCCCCGCAGAGGGGGGTAAGGGTCCTGCATTGCTTAGTGGATCTGCACCAGGAGGCCCAGACCCAGCACTAGGGCATCAGAACAAGGCATGCGGGGGTGGGTGTGCAGGGCGGACACCAGGACCTCAAGTTCACAGACGCTGGAGACACAGTGAGCACAGTGACGAGCTGGGAGGCACCACACGCTGGCAACAGAAGGTGACGCTTGCCATCCTGGAGGCGGAACTCGGGACCCAGGTGTGGGCAGGGTGGCTTCCCTTGAGGCCTCACCCATTGGCAGGTCCCAGGTCCTCGCGGGGCATCCCGCTGTGGTCTGTGTCCTGACCACCTCTCCTATCAGGACACCAGTCCTATGGGTCAGGCCCCTGGTGACCTCATTTAGCCTCAGTCACTTC
This sequence comes from Odocoileus virginianus, assembly GCF_023699985.2. Taxonomy (NCBI): domain Eukaryota; kingdom Metazoa; phylum Chordata; class Mammalia; order Artiodactyla; family Cervidae; genus Odocoileus; species Odocoileus virginianus. The sequence continues at coordinate 3,335,322 of NW_027224322.1, read as the reverse complement.
CGTCGCGCTCCGTCATCCTGGGGCCGGATGCACAGCTTAGCCCAGAGCTCAGGGCTCAGGCAGGGTGGCCACTGTGTGAGCACCACACACCCGCCAGCCAGCTCCACCTGGGATCACCCACACAAGAAGCAGAGAAGAGTCGCTGTCACTTAAGTTTCCAAACGCCCAAGGGCCCCAAATGGGATTTACCACCTGCTGCTACATCCCCTAATCCAGGAAACCGGTCCAGAAGGCTCAAGGCCACTGGTCATGAATGCGCTGTGAGCGGCTGACAGTCTGACCCCCCAGGAAGGTGCAAGGGGGCAAGGGAGACGTCTGGGGTGGAGCCGCCTTCTTATCAGTAAGGGGCTGCTTTCACGAGCTCTCAAGCCAGCAAAGCACAGCATGACAGGTCTGCACATTCTCCTTTATCCAGAACATGAGCAAAAGCTACACCATGAGGTACCATGGAAGGGTAACCTACGATGCCGACGTGCTAAAGCTGTTTTGGGAGAAAAAAATCGAGCTTCACATGGAACTACTGCAGAAGGAGGACATGAGGATCCGCAGGAGCGCCCTGGACAGGTGAGCTCGGTGCCAGCAACCTGAGGGCAGAGAAACACAGCTGTGCCGCGGCCACCAGCCTTCAGGATGCAGGTGTGAACAGATCCTGCCACCCACTTCCTACCCGGGACCAGTGTCAGCTGAGGGGTGCGCACGAAGCACTGAACATCAGCCATGCTGACTCAGCTTCAGAAATACATCACTGAGTCCCCAGTGGGAGAGAGGACCATCCCACCCCTCCATCTCCCCATCCCTCCATCACCTCATCCCTCCGTCACCCCATCCCGCCATCACCCCATCCCTCCATCGCCACAACCCTCCGTTGCCCCATCCCTCCGTCACCCCATCCCTTCATCCCCACTCTCCTATGGGTCCTGTGAGAAGTTGCTCTGCAGGGTTCCTCTGATTTAATCTGTTTTTCTGACAGTTGCTCCCACTGGGTGCAGGATCAATCAGCAAGCCCATCCTGCTCCTTGTCACATATGTGCTCAATTTACAGACTCAAAGCCGACTCCACTTTCTTTCTGAGTGGACGCCAGGGGCCTGCGGGTGCTGAGGGGTGTGTCCTAGGTGACCCTGAGCAGTGGACAGTTAAGAAGGAATGTTAGCACATAATTTGCACCAAGACAAAGACTCAGATGGCCAGAAACTTCCAAAGTGGCCCCAACCTTAGTCCCCAAATAGCACCAGCAGCTGCTGCCCTGGGAGCTGGGCTGGAAAGGCGGATTCCTGGCGACTGCAGAGGGCTCAGCCTTGGTGCTGACCTTGCCAGTGGCCAGAGGTCTGGTTGCCATGCTGCCCCCCCCCCCCACTTCATCCAGTGCTTCTGGCCACTCAGCACAGGTATGGGGCTGTGGCACCTCCTGTCCACACCGTGTGGCCCCCCAGAGCTGGTCACTGTGCTCACCTGGCCTCCTGGGGTGGAGGTCCTGGCACAGAACCCTCATCTGAAGGGCTCCTGGCCCAGGCTCCCTGCTGGGTCTCCATGGCCTCCTCCCTGTCCTTCGGGTACCATCAGGCCCTGGACATTCTGGGTCTCAGCCCATGGGGCAAGGTCCCAGGAGCAGGCTGCTGGTCAGCACTGCCCCGCCGGTCACTGAGGCCCTGAGCGAGGCTGACAGCCTCACCTGTCAGAGGAGACGTTTTGGTGAAGGGGCCTCAGCCCGCCCCCCAGCCCCGCCCCTGGGCGGTGGCAGCTCCGCCCTCGCCCCCAAGCCGTCTGGGCTGTCCCGACCTCTCCGCCAGCCCGGGGGAGGCGCCCGCCTCCCTGGCCCCTGCTGGGACAGCGCCAGTGTGGGCGCTTCCCACCAATTTGCCCTGCAGCCCCGGAGGTCTGTCCAGGCCAGGCTCCCATCCCACCCGCTCCCTCCAACCCAAACCCCGTGCTCACATGGGGCCCAAGGCATGTTCAGTCTAGCGGGCCTGACGCCCCAGGCCGGCCTGTCTCCCCCGTCACCACTGGGTGTCCTGCTGTAGCCCCGCCACAGGCCCCTGTCCCGGGAAGCGAGCGCCTGAGGGCCCGCGCGGGGGTGCTGGGTGGGGCAGGCCGACCAGAGCGCTGCGTCCCAACCTCTGGTCCTGCAGTGACCAGCCTGTCCCCAGCCACCTTCCCCTCTGGGAGGAGCCCACGGGGCGCTTCCCGGCGGGCAGGCGGGGCTCTCGGAGACGGGCGGGCCCGGGCAGCCCAGCGTGCCGGGTCCTCACCAAGCCCTAACGGCTGCCCCCAGGCTCCGCGGCGAGTGGGCTCGGCAGCTGGAGAGGAGGAATCAGATGCTGCAGACCTCCCAGGAGGCGCCCCCGCGGCCAGCCCCGCCCTGCACCCCCACCCTGGGCGCCGGCGACCATCCAGCGGCCTGAGAGCGGCAGCGCCCCGCTGCCCCGCGCCGCCCTTGCGGCAGCCCAGCCCCCGCGTGGTTTTGCGTCTCTAGCGCGATGTAAGCGCCCAATAAAATCTCAGACGAGTGGATGTTTTGTGCGCATTTTTCCTCATATCTGTAAAATGTACACACACTAAAAGTGAACCTGATGCCAGTAACACAGCAAGTTAGAAACTGCGGGGCTGTGGGGACTTGGGCAAATTTAAACACAATTTAATTCACCTTTGATCAAAACGTCTGCAAAAGCTCAGCCTAAGGACAGTGCCTGATGTGAAACTGTGTAAAGCCGTGTGTTCCCCAAATCCCTTTAAAGTCCTCACTCACCACCACATCATCTCAGGAAGCTGTGCAGCCTCATGCTCACTTGGGTTTGGGGGCCCAGTCTCCGGAGGCTGCAAAGGCTGATAGGGCTGGGACTCGGTGTTTCGGTCCCACCCCTGCCCCGTCCCCCCAGCGGGGGCTGTGACCTCCCCGGGTCCCTAGGGGAGCAGGGCCTTGAGCCCGCAGCAGAGGCCGGGCTGAGACAGAAGGACCTGGAGTGAGCCGGATGCCCGCCAAGGGCTGTGCCCCCTCCACACGGCCCCCAGTGGGAACCACCACGGTGCCTCGCTGGCAGGGCGGGACTGCTGGGATGGGGCTGGGGCCCGGCTGTGTCGTCTCTGCAGATCGTGTAACGTAGAGGACGGATCGGACTCCACCTCGGGTCTTTAACCTTTGTGTTCCGGCGCCTTCGCTATGAGTTAGCAATGTTGACTGTGGCTTGAAATACACAGGTCAGCATGTTCTCAAGGCTCAGACCTTTACAGGCGTAACACTTTCTGATTCATACAGAGATAAAGAGTTGCAGACCAGAGAATAACATTTTCCCACTGGAGATTTACAGGAACATCGTGACCTGACCTACGTGGACAGCTGCGAGAACAAAGGATTCCCATATCAAGAAGTTCACCACAAACAGCCAAACCCCGTCCCCCTTTCAGTATAAAAGGAGACTGAATTCTAAGTCGGCCAAGATGGCTCTTTGGGACACTGGTCTGCCATTGTCTCCAACTGCTGGCTTTCTGAATAAAGTCACTATTCTGTGCCACAGCTCATCTCCCCTTTTATTGGGCTATTGTGCAGCAAGCAGCACAGGTTTGGACTCCATAACAGTTGGGTTTGGGTTCTGTTTTGTTCTGACCCCCGATCCAGTTGGCAAGGAGGGCAAGGGGTTCTCAGAGCTTCTCCAGAGGCTTAACCAAAGGAAAAAAATGCCAATACAAATGGCCACATGACATCCAGGGCATTTCCAGAGGTATCCACAGTAGACTGGACCACAAGCGAATATCCAGCAGAAAAGGTCCAGAACCTGACACAAAACTTGGGTCCTCGACTTGCCAAATGGCCCAGTGGAGAGGACTCAGCGAAGGTCCGGTGCAACACCAACCTGCAAACACACGTTCTTGGGTCACCCTGCAAGCTGTCCATCAGAGCTCCTGACCCAGGACATTCCACTGATGAACACGCAGGGAATGTGGTGATTAATAGCCCTAAAAATAGCTGGAGAATAGAAGTCCGTCACTAAGACTTGAAAAGCCCCAAGCTGCTGCAGGGTAATTTCATCTGATGATGCTGTCAACACGGATAAACAGAGACGTCTGTTTGGACCGTTTAGGGGACGGCGTGTTGGTGTGGAACCCCGTCCTCAGGGCCTGCCATGCTGCGGTCACCCGCTGACCTTCCTCCTCGTGACAGAAGCCAGGGTGGCCTGGAGACAGGGCTCTTCAACAGCCACAGCTTCTCCGTCACTGATCTTTGTCTGGGCAAAGCTGAGCTACGCCCGGAGACCAGAAGGTGCTTCATGCAGGGCAGGACCGAGGAACAGGGCGGGGCCCCACCTGGGCACTCAGGACCGAGCCCTCCTCACGCCCTGCCCTTTTGCAATTTTCCCTATGTGCAGAGCATATTTAGGGGCTGGATTTCAATTAGCTACTCTTTTTCTTCTGGAGGAGATTTTGAGACACAAGAGAAATGGGGCAATGCCTGGAGGAGACAGAGAGCGAGTCTCTTCCATCCACAAGGCCTGGCCCTTCCCCAGGCCCTGGGGCGATGGAGGAAGGCCATGCGGCCCAAGCGCTCGGCGTCCCCTCGGGCTGCCTGGACCCCGGGGGCGGCCCAGAGTCAGGGCTCGTCTGCTGTCGTGTGGGTGCCGACGTCGGCTGCAGGGGGGTCTGTGCAGCTCCTGCCGCCCTCGGGGAGCCGGGCGCCTGCACTGGGCCGTCAGCTCTCCCGAAAGCGGCATCGCTGCTCAGCTCTGACTTATCGGAACACAAGGGGACGGCGCCCGCTAGCTAACTGAGCTTTGCTCTGCTAAACCACGGACGGGTTTGCCGGATTCAACGATGGTGAGCAGACCCGCACAGTCTGTGTAGTCACCGCGGCCCCAAGTCCATGGCTGCTCGTCCTCCAGAGCCGAGTTGGGTTGGGGAGTAAGGGACTGCCAGGCAGAGCCCTGGGGGCCGGGCCTCCCTCCGCAGGGCTGGTCCTCGTCCCTGGGCTCCTTGCCCGGCCTGTGGGGTCTCGGAGCATTCCCCGTTCTGGCAGGACCACAACCCTCAGCCCAGAAACCCCCTGACGCCTCGGTCATGTTTCTACAACTCCCTCTCAGTACAACGAGAGGGTCTTGCTGCCACGTGAGTTACAAAGAAAACTCGTGCTTTTCAGAGCTGTTTGGGCCTGGGAATGCAGGAGAGGGTTTGAGGGGCTGCCGACCTGGGAAGCAAAGCACTCACACGGAGCTGGCCTTTGACTTTTAGATCCCTGGGTGGCACCCTGGGGGCTTCCTGGAGGAGGGTCCCCTGGATGGGGTGGTGATGCTGGGACCTGGCAAACCAAGAGCAGGGCCAATTACAGGAGGAAGGCTTCCTAGAGGTGGCCGGCTGCATCCCGTGTCTCTTCCCTCAGCATTCATCTTTAACAATAAGAGTATTTCCCAGCCTAGTCAAAATTAAGTTAGTATACTTAAGAGAAAAGTATAGACTCTTGAAAACCAGCTAATGCCAAGTCCCTTTTTGACTGTCCCCGGTTCTTGGGACAGCAGGTTTGTGTGAATGAGACTCACATCAAACAGGTCCCCTCCCATGGCTCTCGGGGAAACCAGCGCCCTGGGGACTGTCCCTGTCCCAACCGCCCTCACTGGGCTGCTCATTCATCACTTCCAGCAGCTGATACTGGGGACTCTCTAATCTGTCACCCCTTCCATGCTCATTAGACAGTTTCCCTTTTTCAAGTGGGTCTTCCTCATGACTGGAGTGATTTACTTACACTGAGTCTAGTGGAGCAGAAAGCAGGGCAGTGTTTCATGGTCCCTTTGAAACCAATCATCAAAAGAAAGAGTCGGTTTAATTTCTGCACTGTATCCCTTCTCATGCTTTCTCTTGTTTGACTATCACCACGGATTCATGGATTTAAATAAACTGGATGCAGTCAATCAACTCTGAGCATCACTCTTCCCAATGCCTAAATTCTCACCGATCTGACCAGTGAGATCCTTTTCAAACTGGCTTCTTTTTGATGGAACTCCATTAATCTTTGAAATGTCCCTTGCTTTCTGGAACAGCAAAGGGTACTAAACTGGTATTCACCATAGCTGCCCCAGAACAGAAAATGAATAAACAAATCGTGGTACTTCCAATAGTAAAATAATAGAAACAAACAGGAGCAAACGGTTCATACGTGTACCAATGCGGGTCAACCTCGAAAGCAGCAGGTGTGGTGAAAGGAGGCAGGGATGTGACGAAGACGTGCCCATGCTGCAGGTGACATGGGTGACATCCCAGAAGGGGCACAGCCCTTCCTTGCAGAAGTGGGACCCTGGTCCCCTCTGGGCAGGGAACCAGCGCCAAGGAGCCTGGGGGCCACATGGGGTGGGGACACCCCGGGTCTGGTTTGGGTGGAGGTTACGCAACACAGTCCTCAGCTGGGCTCTGGGGACACGCGCTTTACTGAACAGGAATTTCATCCCGATAGCAAAGGCTTAGGGCAGGGAGACAGCCCATCTGAGGGGGCACGCTGCCCCCAGGGAGGCACGTGCTGGGTCCTGGTGGAGGCAAGGGACTTCTCCCACCCAGGGTTCTGGGCTTCCCAGTCTCGAGTGTTGTCCACTGGGATCTGCTGTCCCTCTCCTCCCTGGGGGACCTGACCCACGCCTGGGACAGCTGGGTGGCCCGTGGGCCCCCCCACCCAGGCCAGAGAGGGAGGTCGGCCTCGGACTGATGGGGCCCCATCCAGCCACCAGGGCAGCCGCAAACCCACGTGTTCTCCCCCGCCCCCCACCAGCACTCCCTCTGGGACCCCAGCCCAGGGCAAGCCCTTGTGGGGCCCCCGCTCCTAGGAGGAAATGGGTCCCAGGGCCTTGGCAGCAGGCCCCAGGGGCAGACGGGGGGCCATCAGAGTGGGGTGCAGGGCGCTTGCCAGGGGCCCCAAGAAGGCAAGAGGTCAGCAGGACTGGGCAGGGGAGACGTGGGGCCTCGGCCAAGACCCCAGGGGCATCTGTGGACACAGCGGGGTGAGCAAGGGGCCAGGACCCACCCTTGTGCAGAGGACAGGCCTAGCCCAGGATGAGAGTCTGAGAGGGACAATGGGGGGGCAGCCCCGCCCTGGCCCCACCCAGGGAGCAGTGCGTGACAGGGCTGGGCTACAGGGCAGTGGTCCCCGCCGAGAGAAGGCCATGTGAGCAGGATGAATTTAAACCCGGTCTAGGACACCACCCAGTGCTGTAAGCAGATTTTTCTCCTCCTGGGGAGACAGAGACTTTGTGCAGAATGCTCGGGGCCACCTGAGCCGTACCGTGGTCAGTGGGACGATGCCCCCCTCAGTGTCCACGTCCTGATCCCAGAACCTGTGAGCATGTGACCTTCATACCCAGCAACTTCTCAGAGGGAGTTAAGTTAGGGGTTTTGAAATAGGGCATCATTCCGGAAGGACCAGCGTCAGCACATGGGTCCTTGTAGGAGGGGGCAGCTGACTGGCTCAGAAGGCCTGCACCCTTGTGCACCGCAGCATCATTCACAAAACAGCAAAGGGCCTGTAGATGCATGGATGGGTAGAGAAGACGTGGTGTATATACATACACAACTCTTCAGCCATGAGAAGGAAATCCTGCCATTTGTGATGACAGGGCTGGACCTTGACAAAATTAAACTGAAATAAGCCAGACAGAGGAGGAGATGGTTGGATGGCATCACTGACTCAATGGACAAGAGTTTGAGCAAACTCCAGGAGATGGTGAAGGAGGGGGAGGCCGGGAGTGTTGCCGTCCATGAGGTCACAAAGAGTCGGACACAGCTGAGCGACTGAACAACTACAACAAAGCCAGACAGAGAAAGACAGAAGCCCTAGGACCTCACTGATGTGTGGAGTAGAGTGGAAAATGATAGAGAGAGTCAATGGTGTTACCAGCTGCTGGGAGGGGCAGGGGGAGCAGGGACATGTGGGTCAAGGATACAAATTCCGGCTCTAAGTTCAGAACCTCTGGGACTGATGCCCAGGCTGGGGACTCTAGTTATAGGACTGCACTGTGTGCTTGGAAGCTGTGGAGAAAGTGGGTCTTAAATGTTATCCCACACACACACACACACACAAAATGTACCTACACGAGGTGATGAAGATGGTAGCTAACCTTATCATGAAATCTTTTCATGACATGTACATGCATCAACTCACCACTGTACGTTTACACAACCTGTTGTATTGATTATATCTCAATATAGCTGGGAAAAGCTGGGAAGTGAAAGGTCGCAACTGTGAGCCATGGGCTGAGCCAGGACTGGTGACCTCCGGAGGAGACGGTTTGGATCTGGAGCCAGAAACAAGGCTTAATAACTCGGAACTTTTGTGTAGCAGAGTTTTATTGAAGCATAAAGGAGACAGAGAAAGCTTTTGAGATATAGACATCAGAAGGGGACAGAAAGAGTGCCCCCTCGCTAGTTTTTAGCAAGGCATTTTATACATGCTAGCAAGCTGCTAGTCAGATACATCAAACACCTCAAGACTGAAACAGTTGCCCCGGGTCCCTCTCCCACAACATGCATTTTGAGATAAAATGGCACAAGGGGAGTCATCTCCGGCCATAAAACAATTGACATGAATCTTGAAGAAAGGCAGATTTCCAAGCAAATACATAGTTTCATTAACATAGTTTAAGAAAACATTTCCAGGAGTGTAAGACGCACTGGTTTGCTGAGCCACTATCAACTCAAGGTTTGAGAAAAAGGTTAGTCTTAGGTAGAACAGATTTAAAGAAAGGCAGATTCCAAAGCAAATACATAGTTTCATTAACATAGCTTAGGCTCAGACAGTAAAGCATCTACCTGCAATGCAGGAGACCTGGGTTTGATCCCTGGGTCAGGAAGATCCCCTGGAGAAGGAAATGGCAACCCACTCCAGTATTCTTGCCTGGGAAATTCCACAGACAGAGGAACCTGGCAGGCTACAGTCCATGGGGTCACCGAGTCAGACACAACTGAACAACTAACACACACACACACACACACACACAAGAAAAATGCATCAGTTTACTGAGGCATGAACAGCGCAAAGTTAAGTTCAAGCAGAACTAAGTGTGGTCATGGAAACACAGAATTAAAAGAAGCCTCCTTTAATTCTGTGTAGAGGAGGGAAAGAAAAAAGTCTGCCACTTGCAGTTTATTTCCTCCTGCTGCTTGGGACCTCTGGCCTTCCTACCTGACTATTAACCCTCTCAGAGGCAGGAAGGTCAGAGTCAGAGAAGATGAGAGGTGGAAACAGCAGAGGGACCACAACAAGGGGTTCGCAGCCCCTGGAATCTAAACACGGCCCTGAGGCACCTCAATTTCAGCTGGAGACCCGCTCCAGAGCTGGAAGGAAGTTCATCTGAGCTGCTTAAAGTGTCTAAGTTTGTGATGGTTACAGAAACAGCTGTACCAACTAGTCGTACCCTCTGTAGCCTCAGGTGGGGAAACTGGTTAGAACCCAGGGTGGAAGTGGCCGGGAGAGAACTTCCTGAATGTGGCTGCTGAGGCCGCCAGGGTCAGGGGAGGCCCAGGCGTGAAGCCGGGAGGGTGGGGGCGGGGTGGGTGTCGCCCACCTGGATGGTCACCGTGGGCGGCTGAGCAGGGCCAGGGGGCCGCCCGCAGGTCCACATGCCTGCCAAGGACATGGGGAGGCAGCACCGGTCTGATTCAGTTCCTGGACACCCCTCCCTGGAGGCCGCAGGCTGCAGGCGCATCAGTGGTGGCCAGGCCTGTGTCACACACACTTCACCCTTCATGGGCAATCGATCAGAAGCATGTCTTAGAAAACCCCTGGGCTAAAAAAGAAAGAAAGAAAACCCCTGGGCTTCCCTGGTGGTTCAGCTGGTAAAGAATCCGCCTGCAATGCAGGACACCTGGGTTCCATCCCTGGGTCGGGAAGATTCCCTGCAGAAGGGAGAGGCTACCCACTCCAGTATTCTGGCCTGGAGAGTTCCATGGACTAGTCTATGGTATTTCAAAGTCAGACACGACTGAGCGACTTTCACTTCACTTCATAGAATCCATAAACAACAGTGATTAATCTTATGCACAAACGGGAGAGGATACAACGGACCACAGCCCCTCAGCAGGCAGGCACGCCTCCCGAGCCCGCCCCTCAGACTCAGCCTGGCCCCCTCCCACAGCATGAGCCCAGGGACCCCTCTCCACCTGCACAGACCCCTCCTCCCCTGTCCTGAGGGCCTCCCCCCCCACCCCCCAGGAGATCCGACCCGAGGATGGGTGACAGGGAAGAGCACAGAAGCTGGAACTTGACCACGTGAGGCCTGAGGCTCCAAAAGCCAGGCGTGGGGGTGTCTGTGTAACAACACAGCCCACCTCCTGCTCACACACCCCAAAACAAAGCCCTGCCCCCCCCGCCAGGATCCTCTCAGGTTACTTTTGACTAGGGTGGGGGGACCAGGGTGCTATGTTGGGGGAGTCGGGGGCCTCTAGCAAAGGAGCCCCACTCGGGGCAGCACCATCTGTGGACGAGAAGGCAGAGCCCAGAGCGGCCAGGACAAGGGACTGCGGCCTGGGTCAGGACCCCCAGCCATTCCGGGATGAACAGGCCTTCACCATCCCCCTGGGAGAGGCTGACTCTGCTTCTCCGCCCACTTGGGCTCATCACCCTCAGAGGGTCTAGTCGGCCAACGCCAGTGTGTGTGAGTCTAGCGGTGCAATTTGCCTCAGCCCTATCCCTGCACTAAGGCCCCGGCCCTGCACAAAGGTCCCCCCTGCTCTAAGGCCCCAGCCCTGCAGTAAGGCCCCCCTGCACTGAGCCCCCCACTGCACTAAGGCCCCCCTGCACTGAGGCCCCCCTGCACTGAGCCCCCCCCCCGCACTGAGGTCCCCCTACACTGAGGCCCCCCCTGCACTGAGCCCCTCCCCCGCACTGAGGTCCCCCTACACTGAGGCCCCCCCTGCACTCAGCCCCCCACCCGCACTAACGCCCCCCCCACACTGAGGCCCCCCTGCACTGAGGCCCCCCCCGCACTGAGGCCCCCCTGCACTGAGGCCCCCCCCGCACTGAGGCCCCCCTGCACTGAGGCCCCCATGCACTGAGGCCCCCCCTGCACTGAGGCCCCCATGCACTGAGGCCCCCCCCGCACTGAGGCCCCCCCCGCACTGAGGCCCCCCCTGCACTCAGCCCCCCACCCGCACTGAGGCCCCCCCCGCACTGAGGTCCCCCTGCACTGAGGCCCCCCCTGCACTGAGGCCCCCATGCACTGAGGGCCCCCTGCACTGAGGCCCCCCCCCGCACTGAGGCCCCCCTGCACTGAGGCCCCCCCCTGCACTGAGGCCCCCCCCGCACTGAGGTCCCCCTGCACTGAGGCCCCCCCTGCACTCAGCCCCCCACCCGCACTAACGCCCACCCCCCACACTGAGGCCCCCCCCTGCACTGAGACCCCCTGCACTGAAGATCCCCTGAACTGAAGATCCCCCGCACTGAGGCCCCCCCTGCACTGAGGCCCCCCTGCACTGAGGCCCCCCTGCACTGAGCCCCCCTGCACTGAGGCCCCCCCTGCACTGAGGCCCCCCCTGCACTGAGGCCCCCCTGCACTGAGGCCCCCCTGAACTGAAGATCCCCCGCACTGAGGACCCCCTGCACTGAGGCCCCCATGCACTGAACCTCCCCCCGCACTGAGGCCACCCCCCGCACTGAGCACCCCCTGCACTGAAGCCCCCCCCCGCACTAAGGCCCACCCCCGCACTGAGGGCCCCCCGCACTGAGCACCCCCTGCACTGAGGCCCCCCCCGCACTGAGGCCCCCCCCGCACTGAGAGCCCCCCCGCACTGAGGCCCCCCCCTGCACTGAGCATCCCCCTGCACTGAGGCCCCTGCACTGAGGCCCCCCCCTGCACTGAGGCCCCCCTGCACTGAGGCCCCCCCTGCACTGAGCACCCCCTGCACTGAGGCCCCCCCCGCACTGAGCCCCCCCGCACTGAGCCCCCCCCCGCACTGAGGGCCCCCCCGCACTGAGGCCCCCCCTGCACTGAGCATCCCCCTGCACTGAGGCCCCCCCTGCACTGAGCATCCCCCTGCACTGAGGCCCCCCCCTGCACTGAGGCCCCTGCACTGAGGCCCCCCCCTGCACTGAGCATCCCCCTGCACTGAGCCCCCCTTGCACTGAGGCCCCCCTGCACTGAGGGCCCCCCACACTGAGGGCCCCCTGCACTGAGGCCGCAGCCCAGCTCCCCCGAGTGCCCCCACCTGCAGCCGTGTCTTCTCCAGTCCCTCCTAGCCCACGTGTGCAGGCTGGGCTGCAGCTTTGAAAGACACTCGCAGAATGATGCCTAAAACAGCAGGGCATTGCTGGAGGGGCTGCCTGAGCCTGCCCAGGACATCCTGAGGCCGCAGGCGCTGGCAGAGGGTGACCACCAAGGGTGTCTCATGCCTCCCCGGGTTCTGTTAGCAGAGCCTTGTCCTCACAGGAGGGTCTTACCCTTCTACGCCTCCCAGGAGACGGTGGATGGAGGCATCCTTGGACGGCCCCAGCAGAGCCAGACACAAGCGAAGGTCGCCACAGAAACATCACAACATGTGAAATGAACATTTCACTGATGGGCTTAACTGCAGATAAAGGCAAGAGAGCCAGAAGGCAGAGAAATCATCCCACCATGGAACAGAAGGCAAAATAAAGGAAGAGCAATGCCTGACCCCCCGGGTACCACTTGGAAAAAAATACCGAGGGCCTTGACCAACAAGGCACCTCAGAGGGGAAGGGGAGCGAGCACGCAGGCAGAGAACAGCCCATGGCTCTGGAGAGGGGGAGTGCCGTTCCGAGGCAGCCCCAGGGACCCCCATCCTGCCCAACTCTGCTGTCTCCGTGCCCTCTCCTGGTGTGTCTCCAACAAATCCTGAGCCCCCAAACACGCAAACCCCTTCCCAGCATCTGCTTCTGGGGAACCCGGCCTGGGAGCTGCCTTGTGGAGTTTATAGACGTGAGACTTGGAGCCACACTGCCGTGAGGCTCTTAACTTTTGCGAGATGGCAACAGACAGAGGCTTAAGACATGTGAATAACTGCCAACAGAATCACCCTGCAAGGTATAGCCAGAAGGCCAAAAGGGATAAATGAGAAGGCGAGGGGGCCAGTGCCCCTGGGGGCAGAGGCAGGCTGAGGGACGGCCTTCCTCTCTGCGCCTTTGCTGGGAGCTGTTTCAGAGGCCACACAATAAAGACAATGAAACTGCTTCCAGTGGTTAAGCAGCGCTGTGTTTTGGTTGGACGAGACTGTTGTAGCCGTGCGTTCCGGGAAAGAAACTCACTCAGAAGGACAATGCAGATAGTGGAGTGCAGTTTATTACACTGGTGGGCCCAAGGCAGAGTCTCCTCTTAGCCAAGGACCCCACCAGTTTTTGTGAAAACCTTATATACCCTAAGTGTACGTGCTCAAACCCACCTCCCCAAATTCTCTGAAACTAGTCTGAACAAAGGAAAAGAAAGATACAATCAAAGTTAACCTGTGATTCTATGCCTTAAACCCGTGATTCGTATGCCTTAAGCCTAAGTAGCTAACAGTGGACAATTATCAATAGGCCTGTGGTCATACCCTAGTAAGCATAATAGAATGTATGATTCTATTCAGTCACACAGCTAATTAGGCTATTCTTTCAGGTGATGGAGCGTCTAGCTTTGAGCCCTGGGGCTCTTCCATGGAGGGGGGTGGGTGGTCTGGTTTTCCAGCTGGTTTGCCCTTTCCATAGACGCCGGGCATAGAGCTCACAGTCCGGAGTCGGGCCCAAGATGGAGTCCTGCTTTCAAGATGGAGTCTGTCCTGTCTGTTTCCTCCTTCAAGACTTCTTTCAAAAACTAAAGAAAAATTAGCAGAAATAAAGAGCCTGGCACTGCCCTAACCAGGGAAGTTCTGGCGGCCGCTGTGCGTGATTCCCGCGGGGCTGGGGGGCGGGAGCTGGGGTCCAAAGCAAGGACCTGGAAGCCAGGCGGGGTGGCTGAGGCCTGCGGCCCCCTGGCGCTGCCCAGCCTCTCCGCCGATCCCGACCCCCGTCAGGCGTGCCCTAGACGGCCGAGGGCCCAGAGCCAGAGACCGCAGCCTCTCAGGAGGTGGGGACGGAGCCCCGGTGAGGGGGGCCCACGCCCAGACCCCCGGCCCAGGGACACAGTGAGGGGAGGGGCGTCGCCAAGTCCCGCCGGCGGCTCCAGGCGCCGGAAGACGCGCTACACAGGCCGAGGCCGCCCCCTGGTGGCCCCGCGGCGCGGGACCCACGGCCCGCCCGCGCTCCGGGGCGCGGGGCCCTCCCCACCCCCACGGGGGCAGCAGCTGTGTCTGCTCCTGACCCCCAGGGGCTCCGCTGCGGCTCTCCCCGGCCCCCGCCCTCCTTCGCCAAGCAGGGGCCTGCGGCCGACAAGGGCGGGGCCAGGGGTGCCCCTGCAGGCGGCGCCCTGGAAGTGGGGGGGATGACGGGCGGCTCTGGGGACTGCGGCCAGAGCGCAGGGATCGCAGGGTCTCCCCACCTGCCACCTGCCCCCCGCTCCAGCTCCAGCTCCTGCCCCGGGCCCCCAAGGCCCCTCCAGGGCAGAAGAGCTCAGCTGTGGCCTCAGGCTGGGTTGGCAGTCTGCCCACCTGGACCCTGAGGTCCACCCTCAGTGGACCCTCCACTGAGGTCACGGGAGGGAGCTCCAGCAGCCAGATGTGCGCTGTGTGGCTTCCAGCCAGGCCCCAAACCCCCCCCCAGAAACCCCCCACAGGGGGCCTGAGGGCAGGCAGAGCCCCAGGAAAGTCAGGGCCCCACGTCCCGTTTGGAGGGAGCTCCCACCCCACACACCCGCCAAGGAGAGGGACCCGGCCCAGCAGAGACGCCCCCGGGTCACGCCTGCCACGTGCACGGTCCCCCCAAGACTCACACATCCCTGAGTCCCGGGGACCCTCGGGAGGGTGGTGTGCTCCCCGGAGTGTCGCCCAGGGTGGGCACGGGAGGAGAAAGGGAGGAGGCGCTGGGAGTACCGGGGCTGCGGCAGCACCAGCGGTCCCGGCTCCCACTTCCGTCCGTGTGCTCCCCGCTCTCCTCCTCTCCTAGAGGAAGCATCTCAGGGGTCTCGCTCGTGGCTTACTTCGGCTTGAAGGACACACATGCCCTCCTCCTCTGCCCCCTGCAGCCAGCTGGAGCTCCAGGCGGGGCTCATGCTGGGATGGGAGACCAGGCAGGCAGACCTGGCTACCTGCTGAAGAGACATGTCCCCTCAAGAGTAACTGGCAGGCTTCATCTTCTGTGCTTCACAGATGTTGCAGTTTTTACAGAGTGACGGTTTGTGGGGACCCTGAACCCAGCAAGTCTGTCGGGGCCATTCTCCAACAGCGTCTGCTCACTCTGTGTCTGTATGTCACATTTCGGTTCTCGCAATGCGTATCTGTTTCATCCTTGTTATATTGGTCATGGTGGTCTGGGACCATGATCTTTGCTATCACTGTTTTGTTTGCAATAGTAACATAATTCAGTTATAAGCTGCATCCATATCAGAGGCAACTTCAGTCCACAAACGTTGCGCATGCCCTGACTCCACCAGCCAGCCATTCCCCCATCTCTCCCACTCCCTGGCCTTCCCTTTTCCCTGAGACTAAACAAATCTTGAAACCAGGCCAATCAACCAGCCTGAAAAACCTCCAAGTGCTTGAGTGAAAGGAAGAGTCATGATTCTCCACTTCAAATTAGAACTAGAAACGGAGAGGCCCAGTGAGGAAGGCACGTGGAAAACCGAGAGACGGCGAGAGTGAGGCGTCCTGCACCCGAGGAGTAGCCGGGTTGTGAGCACAGAAGCAGCTGCAGTGCCGCTGTGAGCAGACGAGGGACAGAAGGTGGAGCAGCCTCCGTGCCGACCTGGAGGAAGGCGCAGCGGTCCGGACAGCAGGTCAGACCAGCCGCAACACTCCCTCTTGCTGTTCAGTTGCCAAGTCTTTGCGCCCTCACGGATGGCAGCACCCTTGACCAAAGCCTAATCGAGAGAAGGCCCCAGCTCTCCTCGAGTCTGTGAGAGCTGAGGCAAGGAAACTGCAGGAGGGAAGTGTGAAGCAGCAGAAACTGGCTCACGAGGTGAAAGGAAAGAAGCGTCTCCATGACAGAGGAGGGAAAGGCAGCGAGTGCAGCCGTGGGGACTGCAGCGGGTTCTCTGGAAGCTCCAGCTGAGAGCTCGGGAGGGCCGCACAAGAACGACAGATTTTTTATGTGGCTGAAACAGCCTTCCACTGGAGGAAGATGCCATCTAGGACTCTCACAGTGAGGAGAAGTCAAGGCCTGGCCTCAGACTTCAAAGGACAGGTGAACTCTTGTTAGGGCCTAATACAGCTCATGACATGAAGTTGAAGCCAGGCTATTTACCACCTGAAAATCCTAGGGAGCTCAAGAATTACGCTAAATCTACTCTGCCCGTGCGCCACAAACAGAACAACGTGGATTTGAGAGGATGGACTCCAATTTTGGAAGTTCTCCTGCGGGTCAACAGTTAAAGGAGGATCGCTGCTACAGAGAAAGCATTGGTGAAAGGAGAATTCAGGGAGGCAATGCTGACTGCCATCCGGTTCTAAAACCGCAGGCTTCAGCAAGCACCACCCTGATCAGTTGGCAGCCAGCAACATCAAGGCCAGACCCTCCACCCGCAGAGCAGGCTCAGATGCTGGTTAGCATTTTTTAGCAAAAAAGTGGTTTTTAACTAAGGTATGTACACAATGTTATTGCAGACATAATAGACTATACTATGGTGTACACATACTTTTTATTTGCACTAGGAAACCACAAAATTCATGTGACTCACTTTATCGCAGTGTCTGGAACTGAACCCCCAATATCTCCAAGACTACACCCCAAATCCCATTTTGTTTTATCTAGAGGTAAGCATACTGCATAATAACCCAGAGAAGAGACTTGAGAAAAACAACAGATGCCCCAGCAGCACCCGGGAGAGGACGGCAGAAGCAGTTCTGAGCCCTTGTTGCCGAGAGTCGGGGTTGTTCATGTTACTTTCAAAACGAAAAGGGACGAAGCGGCTCAAATCGCATGTACCGAGCATGTGGTTCTTATGAGGGCCCCGGGAGCAAGCCCAGCTGCCAGAGACTGGAAAATGTGTTTGATTTCCTGGAAAAGCCCATCTGTCCAGCCCAGTCCATTCAAGGCCACGTGGCAGGGGGACCCCACACTCACCAGCCCCGTTCTGACCAGAGCTGTCAGACTTTCTGGAAGGCAATGCCAGGCTGCCTGGCTGACGAGAACATGTGGACTGTGAAACAAACGTGTTCCTAATTGTCGGTGAAAATTAATCCATAGTTAACCCAAGAAAGAGAGAGAAAACGTCATTCTAGCCAAGCTCAGGGTTATAACCCCAGAGACAGACCTTCTGGAAGCTCTGAGGACGGTTCCCATGTTAGAAGTCAAAGCTCACGTACATACATTTTTGAGACAGAGCTGCACATCCTGTCACATGTTGGTGAGTTTACACACCTAGAGTGAGTCAGGGTCTTCATGGCCCACCAGCCCACAAGGAAGGCTTTCCTGAGGAGGGTGAGCTGATGCAGCCGCACTGCACACACTGAGGGCGGGGAGCAAACGAAGTCTGTCCTCTAGTCTTCCAGTGGCCGGTGGGGCCCAGCCGCCCACCGGGTACCTGCAGTGCAGGTCCTGAGACAGGAGATCCCCAGATCACCCTCCCCAGCACTCATCTGTGGGAGGATCACCCACACTCTCCACCCCACCCCGTCCTCCGGAGGTGCACAGACACTCCTGGTCACCAGCTAACCAGGGTCGGCCAGGTTGAGCCCCGTCTGCATGTGGCCCCCCGAACCTGCCCACACTGCCTGAGGAGAGGAGGGCTTTGTGTCCCCTTGCTGTATCCTGTGGCCTCTCCCCAGATGGCAAGAAATCAGGGAACTGTTCACAGCTTGAGTCCCCCAACTTCGGATGAATTAACAGTAATTACATTTATTGTCTGCCTTTAGTCCTCTCTGAGGCTTTCTAGACAAAAGCAGCTATTGATTGCCCTGCGATATTTGATTGGGCCCAAGCTGGTGGCTCACTCTGCACAGGGGCGGGTGCAGGCTGTCCTGGATTCGAGTCCCAGACTCCCCAGGGTTTTAACTGGGGTCCACAGCCTGAGGCTGCCCTGACCTCACACTAGGGAGCCTTCATGCCTCAGTACTGGGGGGCATAGTGCACTAGCTCTCCTCCTGTTCCTGAATCAATTATGAATGAATTATTAAGTAATTAAGTGAAATTTAATTATTCATGAGGGCTTACCTCCTTGTTGAACGGGAAAAAATCCCCCTGCCAGGCAGGAGATGCAGGTCAGGAAGATCCCTTGGAGGAGGAAATGGCGACCCACTTCACTATTCTTGCCGGGAGAACCCCAAGAACAGAGGAGCCTGGCAGGCTGCAGTCCATAGGGTCACAAAAGAGTCAAATGTTACTAAACAACAACAACATTATTCATGAAAATTAATGCTGGTGATACTGACAATGGATGGAGTTTGTTGGGCTTTAAGGAACCTGCTAATTGAACAGTACAGTTAAGTAACAGCAGTGCCTTCTGGAATTCCAGCTGAGCTACTTCAAATCCTAAAAGTTGATACTGTTAAAGAGTTGCACTCAATATGCCAGCAAATTGGGAAAATTCAGCAGTGACCACAGGACTGGAAAAGGTCAGTTTTCATCACATTCCCAAAGAAGGACAATGCCAAAGAATGTTCAAACTACCGTACAATTACACTCATTTCACATGCTAGTAAGGTTATGCTCAAAATCCTTCAAGCTAGGCTTCAGCAGTATGTGAACTGAGAACTTCTAGATGTACAAGCTGGGTTTAGAAAAGGCAGAGGAACCAGAGATCAAATTGCCAACATCTGTTGGATCATAGAGAAAGCAAGAGAATTCCAGAAAAACATCTATTTCTGCTTCATTGACTACACTAAAGCCTTTGACTGTGTGGATCACAACAAACTGTGGAAAATTCTTAAAGAGATGGGAATACCAGACCACATTACTAGTCTCCTGAGAAATCTATAGAACTAGACTTGGAACAACAGACTGGTTCCAAATTGGGAAAAGAGTACCTTAAGGCTGTATATTGTCACCCTGCTAATTTAACTTATATGCAGAGTACATCATGCAGAAATGCCAGGCTGGATGAAGCACAAGTTGGAATCAAGATTGCCAGGAGAAGTATCAATAACCTCAGATAAGCAGATGACACCACTCCAATGGAAGAAAGTGAAGGGGATTAAAGGAATTCACCTTGATGAGGGTGAAAGAAGAGAATGAAAAAGCTGGCTTAAAACTCAATATTCAAAAAACTAAGATCATGGCATCCAGTCCCATCACTTCATGGCAAATAGAAGGGGGGAAATGGACAGTGACAAATTTTATTTTCTTGGGCTCCTAAATCACTACAAATGGTGACTGCAGCCATGAAATTAAAAGACCCTTGCTCCTTAGAAGAAAAGCTATGACCAACCCAGACAGCATATTAAAAAGCAGAGACATTACTTTGCCAAAAAAAGGTCTGTCTAGTCAAGTCTATGGTTTTTCCAGTAGTCATGTATGGATGTGAGTTAGACCATAAAGAAAGCTGAGCACAAAGAATTAATGCTTTTGAACTGTAGTGTTGAAGACTGTTGAGAGTCCCTTGGACTGCAAGGAGATCCAACCAGTCCACCCTAAAGGAAATCAGTCCTGAATATTCATTGGAAGGACTGATGCTGAAGCTGAAACTCCAATACTTTGATCACCTGATGCGAAGAACTGACTCATTGGAAAAGACCCTGATGCTGGGAAAGATTGAGGGCAGGAGGAGAAGGGGACGACAGAGGATGAGATGGTTGGATGGCATCACCGACTCAATGGACGTGAGTTTGAGTAAACTCCAGGAGTTGGCGATGGACAGGGAGGCCTGGCATGCTGCAGTCCATTGGGTCGCAGTGTCGGAAACGACTGAGCGATTGAAGTACCTTCCCAGGGCTGCACTTCCCACCAGCGGCCACACGAGGGCGCACAGGACCGCGCGGCGGCTGGGCTGGCGCTGGGGGAGGGACCGTGCTGGGGGCTTGAGGGGCGGCCGGGCTGCGGAGGCGCCCGTGAAGGCTGCCGAGAGCCCGCGGGCGCGGAGGAGCTCGACTCGGGCTGGGTCGCCGCCCTCCGTGATGCTGGGTCTCCCTAACCCCACCCCCCCACCCCTCCCCCCGCGCTGGAGGGCCCTGGGGTCCCCGCGCTCTCGGCTCCGGTCCTCCTGTGCGGTCACACCCAAGGCGACACCTCTCTTGGCCGGTTCCCAGGGAGAGGGGCGCTGAAGGCCCAGGGTTATAAGGGGCCCACACCCCCCTCTCTGCATTCCCGGGGCGGCGGCCGCGGGGAGGGCAGAGCTGAGGTCCCGGTGCGGCCGCAGGGCAGGGGACACACGGGTCACTGTGGGTCCAGCGGGCCCAGGGCCGCGGCGACAGGGGGGCCAGTGGTGTCGGGGGCGGGCAGGTCACTGCGGGCCGGGGGCCTGGATGACCATTGGGAGACCCCGGAAGCCGGGCGCTGGTGTGAGTCCCCTGCCCTGGAGGGGGTTGTCCAGAGGCAGTGGCCACAGACCCCCAGGACCAAGGGTGACTCGGCCTCGAGCCCCTACAGTCAGGCACCTGGAGGGAAGCTCCTTCCATCTTCAGGGAGGGTGGTCAGCCATGAAGATGTCTGCTGCTGCCCTGTCCGGTCTGAGCCATCCAGGGACAGCTTTGCATCTCAGGAACAAGTTCAGTTTATCTAGAAGCTGGAAACCATGCATGACCAGCACTGCAGCGGGGCTGCCCCGGGGAAGTCACAGGTCTGAAGACAGGACACACGGCTGTGGGCACCACAGCCCCCGGCACGCCTCCAGATGGGAGGGGGGTGTGCATCCTGTCCTAGGGGTGAACTCGCCCAGTGCAGACAGGACACTCAGAGGGGAGGGTGGATCCTGCCCTGGGAGAGGGGTCTCACCCAGTGTAGACAGAGCACTCAGAGGGGAGGGTGGATCCTGCCGTAGGAGAGGGGTCTCACCCAGTGTAGACAGAGCACTCAGAGGGGAGGGTGGATCCTGCCCTGGGAGAGGGGTCTCACCCAGTGTAGACAGAGCACTCAGAGGGGAGGGTGGATCCTGCCTGGGAGAGGGGTCTCACCCAGTGTAGACAGAGCACTCAGAGGGGAGGGTGGATCCTGCCCTGGGAGAGGGGTCTCACCCAGTGTAGACAGAGCACTCAGAGGGGAGGGTGGATCCTGCCCTGGGAGAGGGGTCTCACCCAGTGTAGACAGAGCACTCAGAGGGGAGGGTGGATCCTGCCGTAGGAGAGGGGTCTCACCCAGTGTAGACAGGACACTCAGAGGGGAGGGTGGATCCTGCCCTGGGAGAGGGGTCTCACCCAGTGTAGACAGAGCACTCAGAGGGGAGGGTGGATCCTGCCTGGGAGAGGGGTCTCACCCAGTGTAGACAGAGCACTCAGAGGGGAGGGTGGATCCTGCCTGGGAGAGGGGTCTCACCCAGTGTAGACAGAGCACTCAGGGTAGGAGGGTGGATCCTGCCCTGGGAGAGGGGTCTCACCCAGTGTAGACAGACCCTGAGATTGGAGGGTGGATCCAGCCCTAGGAGTGAGGTCTCACCCAGTGTAGACAGAACTCTGTAGTTGTGTCCTGCCACAATGGTTAGCGTGTCAGAGATGTCGGGGGCCTGGCCGTGGTTCTGGCAGGCTCTACTCAGCTGTGAGTGTCAAGCCTCAGGTCCAGTGCCTTGTGGCCATCCACATGGCCTTGAGCCTTCTGCGCTCTGGTGTGATGTGGGGTCCAATTGGGCAGGATGCTGACATCAAAGCCCACTCCCTCCCCTCCGTCCTGGCAGCCCCTCTGTGGGGAGCCCTCCCCAACCTTCCCCCTCACCTAGAGTCGGCCCAAGGGCAGAATCTCCCAGATCCACCCTGGCCCATGTGGACAGAGGGCCCTGCAGCAAAGAGTCTGGCCACCTACCCCTCCCCACAAGGCAGGCCTTCCCAAACCTCCCTTCTGACCAGGGACCCAAGTCTCGGACCCCAAGGCCCTCCAGACATTCCGGAGCCCCCCAGGGCCCTGGGGCCAGTCTGTGTGAGGGGAGGGACAGGGTGACCCCGCCCAGCTGCCCGCGGTCATCACCTGCTGCCTGGGACCCACATGGCCCAACAGCCCTGCCCCTTAGAACTGGATCCTGGGCCATTAAGATGGGAATCCAGGGTGTAGACACAAGGAACCTCAAGCGGATGGCGCTTCTTGAAAAGCGCTGTGGCTGCAAATGTTCCCGGGAACCATGAACAAAATTCTGGTAAGGTGCTGAGTGGGCCCCTGTCCCTCACTCAGGGAAGGTACCTCCTCAGCTCCTGAGCCCGGGGGTGAGGGGGGCTCACCAACCACACCTGGAGGGCTTTCATCTTCCTGAGGAGGTGGTGTTGGTCTCCCCACCCGCAGCTTGCGCTGAACCGGCCCAAGCATCACATCCAGAGATCCAGTGGCACCGCAGGAAAGGGTCGCGGTGGAACCGGGGCCCCAGGAGCCGGCTGCCCTGTGCCCACCGCCCTCCCCTGCGCACCCTCAGCTCAGTGGAGACCGTGTGGCTGCTGCCTCTTAACTCTTATTTATTGGAGTGTAACACACGTTCAGAGCGCCTGGGACACACGATCAGCTCGGGGAGTGGTCACGGCGTGAGCGCCCACAACACCAGGACTCACCGCGGAGATGCAACACGGAAGCGAGGCGGGCGGGGCAGCCGGGGCCGGGGGGTCGCTGCTTGCCAGGCGCCCAGGCAGCACCCCTGGAGGGGGTCCCCCAGGGGACCGACAGGAGGCGCCGCCCTTCATACCCATGGGGAGCGGTCGGGGCTGAACTTGCACAGGTACATTATCCAGAGGACGCAAACGGCCAGTGAGACCCAGATCCAGACCTCTTCGTAGGGGTCGAAGCAGAAGCCCTCAGCCCAGCAGAAGCCCTCGTCCCCGAGGGGCGGGAGGCGGAACCTGGCCGCCCAGGGCCCCGGTTGCTTCGGCTTCTTGGACGAGCCCCAGGGCACCAGGCCATCGCCTTGAGGGCCCCTGGCCTTGCTCCCGGAGCTCTTGCTTTGGATAACACTGAAGACAGAGAAGGGGACAGTGATGGAGCCCTCGCCCAGGGGCACCCAGCTGCCCGCATCGGTCCCCAGGAGGCGCTCACGGCCCGCGGCAGGGGGGCTGCAGCCGCCAGCCACCTGCCCTCTGCCTTCAGGGCCACTGGCAGAGGAGGCCACCGCTCGGCCCTCGTAGGCAAACATGAATGGGAAGGTGAGGGAGCCGTGGACCAGGTCGAACGGGTCAGCGTCTTCCAGGAGTACGTCAGTCAAAGAGGAGGGAAAGGTGACCGAGCCCTCCCCGTTGTCCATGAGGCCGACGATGTAGGTCATGGGCCGCGGGCTGGCTCCAACCGGGACAAGCCTGGTGCTGCTGGACCGGGCGCCCCAGTCGGTGTCCTCGTCCTCGTCCTCATACCCGTCCTCACCCTCGTCGGGTTCAGACACGCAGCCGAGCCCTTTGTAGATGAAGCCCGTGGTTGCCTTCGCGCCACTGAGCAGGAGCCCCTTGCCGTGGAAGACGGGGGCTTTGATGTTCACCGGGAAGCGTCTGCCCTTGGATGTGGCCTTGGAGCTGGCGGGCAGGTAGAGGGAGCCCCTGCCGATGATGTGCCGCACGCCTGCGGGCTCACCTGCCAGCCCCCAGGCCCTGCGCCCGAGGGAGAAGGGGATGGTGATGACCTCCTCGGCCTGGCCGCAGAAGTCCCTGCCCTCGGCGATGGGGCTCCTGATGAAGTCGGCTGCGTACAGGGGAACGGCGATGGCGTTGGGGGTGCAGCCCCCGGGGCGGTCGACGAGCAGCCCGCGGCCCAGCGTGCGCAGCTGCCTGCCGGCAGCAGGGGCAGCTTCGTCGCCACTGGAGTACAAGGTGAACCTGCCCTTGATGCTGCCGGTGCTCCTGCCCTCGGGCCCCCAGGCGGGGTCAGGCGGCTGCTGGAAAAAGCAGACCCCCAGGTCGCAGGCCTCACAGCGCTCGCCGAAGCAGATCTCGGGGCCCTGGTCGGAGCCGGGACCCTCCGCGTAGCACTTTTGCGCGATGAACCTCACCAGCTTGCCCAGGAAGAGCCGCACGTTCAGCAGGCTGACGCGGCACTCGGCCCCTCCGGGCGGGCACCACCGGCACCGCTGGCCCCAGACCCGCATCTTGACCAGGCCGCGCCGACCGGCCTCGTCCCACCACAGGTGGAAGAGCACGTGCACGTGGGCCGAGGCCCAGCCCCACTGGCAGCGGCCGCACTGGAGCCTGTGGAGGAAAGAGGCGGATGGGCGAGGGCTCGGCCCGCCTGCCCTGCGCACCCCCGCGGCCCCACAGCCTGTCCCTGCGCGCCCCCGAGGCCCCACAGCCTGCCCTGCGCGCCCCCGAGGCCCCACAGCCTGTCCCTGCGCGCCCCCGAGGCCCCACAGCCTGCCCTGCGCGCCCCCGAGGCCCCACAGCCTGTCCCTGTGCGCCCCCGAGGCCCCACAGCCTGCCCTGCGCGCCCCCGAGGCCCCCCAGCCTGCCCCTGCGCGCCCCCGAGGCCCCCCAGCCTGCCCCTGAGCGCCCCCGAGGCCCCCCAGCCTGTCCCTGCGCGCCCCCGAGGCCCCACAGCCTGTCCCTGCGCGCCCCCGAGGCCCCACAGCCTGTCCGTGCGCGCCCCCGAGGCCCCACAGCCTGTCCCTGCGCGCCCCCGAGGCCCCACAGCCTGTCCCTGCGCGCCCCCGAGGCCCCCCAGCCTGTCCCTGCGCGCCCCCGAGGCCCCCAGCCTGCCCTGTGCGCCCCCGAGGCCCCACAGCCTGAGGCGCCCAAGCAGAGGCCTTCCATCCTTTGGCCCCAACACGCCCCGGTGGCCAAGCATGCTGCCTGGGCCCTTCTGGGCTCAGCGCTACCTCTGCTGCTGGTCTGTCCTCGCGACCGAGGGTCTCAGCGCCCCAGGAGACACCACCAGGACCCCGCGGGAGTGAGGGCCGTCTGTGGTGCCCAGGGGGCAGGGCAGGGGGGCTGCAGAAAGGGGGAGCCTGTGCCCCAGGAGGGGGGCCATGAGGGGCGCAGGGAGAAATGGGTGTGGGGGGCGGCCCTGTGGCCCTGGGCCAGTGCGCTCCCGGGACTGTGCGTCCAACCCTCACCTGCAACGGTGCTGCTCCAGAGGCCAAGGCCCTGTATCCCTCTCTCTCCAATTGAGTGACCCCCAGGCCAGTCCACCGGAACGTCCCCTGATGGTGGGCTTCCCGCCCCCCACACCCCCACCTGCAGCCTCCGGCTACGCATGGCTGGGGAGCACCTGGACACGCATGGTGTCCTTGGGACGGAGCTTCCTCCTTTGTTAATTAAGCAGCGCGTCATGGCTGGACGTGGAGACATGGGTCTGCACTAGTGACCGTCCCACCAGCTGGCGCGTCTGTGTCTGTGAAAACCAAAATCCAACCGATGTTCAGGGTGCTTGTGCAGCCCGTGTGCGACGGCTCCTCCGGGGGGACAATTATGGGTGGGAAGGAGCCCCCGATGCCGTCACTTGCTGACACCTGGGAAAGCCAGCCTCTCACCACACTCCTGACCCCCAACGCTTCAGATGCTGGGGAGCGGGGGCATCTGTGTCAAAGGACAGCTGCCCACGGGGGTCCACATGGCCCCCTCTCCCGCCGGCCCCCTCCCGGCTGGCCCCTGGGAGACCCTGCGGCTGGTCTGGGCTGTGTCTGCTTGTCTGACATTGGCTGTACTCATGAGGGAGGGCACGGTTCACGTGGTGACCCACAGTCCCCGGGGCTCCCGACGTGGCCCCGGCTCAGCCACAGCCCAGGCCGGGACCGCCTCCTCCCTCTTGGGCCCAATCCCAGTCCATCTGCTCAGGCCCTCTGCAGGGCAGGGCAGAGACCCACCCTGCTCCTGCTGTCAGCGCCGCATGGAAACGAGGAGATGCTGCGGTGAACAAAGTCCGCCACAGGCGGGCGGCCATTCCCCGCCCCACGCCGTGCCAACCGCCCCTGGGCCAGGCCCCCGACTGGCCTGGGGTGCCCAGCAGGCAGGGACTCAGCTGCCTGCACTGCAGGTAACGGACACACTGCTCCCCCAACACCCCCGGCTGCCCGGAAGGGACAGGGAGCTCCTGGCCTGCCCACCCACCTGTTGGGTGCCAAGGCCAGGCAGACATACGCCCACTTCTGCCTCCCTCAAGGGCCAGGCCCCACCCGGCCCTGGCTGGTGTGAGGTAACCTTTCCACCCCACCCCAACCCTCACCCCCTGCCTCCTGGGACCCCACAGGGGCCCCCCGCCACACCTCGAGAGCCCCCGAAGCCGGTACTGGAAACCACTGCTGTCCAGGTGCCCCGAGGCCAGGTTCTCCTGGGGGACCAGCTCCCAGGTGTCCTGGGGCTTCGTCTGGGCCATCAGCTGGGCCAAGGTCTTGGCCCACACGTCCGCCCCGTCCATGCTGTTGCTGGGTCCGCAGTGCGGTCTGAGGGCTGCGCTGGCTCAAGCTCCAGGCGAGCACCCACCCGCCTCCAGCACTGGCCAATCGCCACCTTGACAACCACCCAGTCTCCATGGCAACTGGGCTTGTCTCAGAGAAATGAGAAATGGGCCTCTTTTTCTGATCCCTTTGAGTATCTTTTATTACACAAGCAGTGGGTTTTCGTTTTAGGAAAAATTGGAAACAGGTAATAAAAAGGACGACAGACAATGATAAAAGTCGCCCTTCGTCCCCGCTGCGGGGCTGACGTCCGCACGTCTCTGGTGCCTGCAGGGAATCGCACTGAGCACCTCGCCTGCAGGCCTGCTCCTCTCACCCAGCGCACAGCAGTACCCATGCTTCTGAATATCTGATGTCGCCCGGTGTGCAGCTGGGGTGCAGTCCGCCTACCTGGCCTCCATCCTTGAACCCGGTGCCAAGTCTGCCATCATGAGCAAAGCCGTGAGGAACTTTACTGAACATATATCACTCTAAATTTTCCCATTACTTTTCTCCAAACTTTTTATTGGCTAGAAAGTCACCTTTATGTTAAAATACCTTAAACACAGTCAATGCACAGCTTCACAAATGCCTCTAACTTCTTAGCTCAGCACCAGAAGGAGCCAGGCCCCGATAAGTGTCTGCGTGCCCCCAGCCCCCAGAGCCCGCCCTTTCCCCCCGGGGCAGCCCATCAGGGACACCCGGGAGCCTCCTGGAAGAGGGGCCCGTGGCCTGTAGCTGTGCCCCATCCTGTGTGCAGACCTCACCACAGCAGGTCAGGGCTTGGTGACCGTGCGACAGGTGGCCGGGCTCAAGGACAGAACCACCGCTGGTTGGGCAGGGTGGGGAGGGGCCTGCGCCCAGAAGCCAAGGGGGCAGCCTCATCTGCAGGCAAGCAGCTAAGTGTGAGAGTGAGATAGAGCAGGAGAGTATTGGGATGTGCCTGAGGGAAGGTTCCGTAATATTGGACCAGGTAACTGGGGAAAGTGCTACATTTCCCATTCCCCTTTCACCTTCTCTGCTCACCAGTGCAGAGATGATGACGTGATGGTTGGCACTCCTGCAGACAAGCTGACCTTGCAGACAGAAGCCACTGCTGAGGAAGCAGCAAGGAGAGACCCGGGATCTTGAGGGCAGTTGGAGTCCTGATACCACTTCAGGGTCACCTACCCCCGGATTTCTTCTTTAAGACAGAAATAAACTTCTAGCAGTCACTGTTATCTTTGTTGTTGTTCAGTCACTAAGTCATTTCCAACTCTTTGTGACCCCATGGACTGCAGCATGCCAGGCTTCCCTGTCCTTCACTATCTCCCAGAGCTTGCTCAAATTCATGTCCATCAAGTTGGTGATGCCATCCAACCATCTCATCCTCTGCCGTCCCCTTCTCCTGCCTTCAATCTTTCCCAACTTCAGAGTCTTTTCTAGTGAGTTGGTTCTTTGCATCAGGTGGCCAAAGTATTGGAGTTTCAGCTTCAGCATTAGTTCTTCCAATGAACACTCAAGACTGATTTCCTTTAGGAAGGACTGGTTGGATCTCCTTGCAGTTCAAGGGACTCTCAAGAGTCTTCTCCAACACCACAGTTTGAAAGCATCAATTCTTCGGCGCTCAGGTTTCTTTATGGTCCAACTCTCACATCCATACATGACT
Source organism: Odocoileus virginianus (assembly GCF_023699985.2). Classification (NCBI taxonomy): domain Eukaryota; kingdom Metazoa; phylum Chordata; class Mammalia; order Artiodactyla; family Cervidae; genus Odocoileus; species Odocoileus virginianus. The sequence goes on along the minus strand of NW_027224322.1, from coordinate 3,307,223 downwards.
ACTGGAAAAACCAAAGCTTTGATTATACGGACGTTTGTCTGCAAAGTGATATGTCTGCTTTTTAATACGGGGTATAGGTTTGTTGTAACTTTTCTTCCAAGGAGCAAGCGTCTTTTAATTTCATGGCTGCAGTCACCATCCACAGTGATTTTGGAGCCCAAGAAAATAAAATCTGTCACTGTTTCCACTTTTTCCCCATCTATTTGCCATGAAGTGATGGGACTGGATGCCATGATCTTAGTTTTTTGAATGTTGAGTTTTAAGCCAGCTTTTTCACTCTCTCTCTTTCACTTTCATCAAGAGGCTCTTTAGTTCCTCTTTGCTTTCTGCCATTAGGGTGGTGTCATCTGTATATGTTACCTTAGGGCAGCTTTTCCCGGGAAATTTTTGGTTATCACCCAGCCCATCATTGCAATTCTAAGATCCTGAGTTTTGCTGGTCAGTCTGGGCTGTGCTGTGTACGAGCTGTCCCCTTCCCGGTAGCCCCTCCAGGCACAGTGGCCCCGGCTGTGCCTGCCCTGTGCTGGGTGTGGGCCCCTCACGCTGCCAAGACTGGACCACCCCAGGCCACCAACAGGCCCCTCGTCTCCAGAGACCACCAGCTGTCTCTGACTCTGGGGGAGAGTCTAGCAATCATGACTCACCACCCCATCCCAAAAAATAACCTTTGGGTGGTGATGCGAGGAGACAGTCACCTCTGACCTATCACTCAGGACCCCCTCAGCCTATCCCGGAGGTGCAGACGGCAGCGAGGTCAGCCTTCACATGCCTTTATCTGGCTGCCCATTTATCTGCCCCCCAAACCCACGAGCCCAGCCCTCCACGAAAGATGCTTACAGGGTCCGCTAACAGATCCATCAGCCATAAACGTCTCCTCATCTTGGCAGAGAAACAAGGGGCGAGGCAGAACGCAGCCCCACGCCGCACAGGAGGCATGTTCTGGAGCCGGGGTCTGTGTGAGCCCCCTGGAGGAGGGGCTGGAGAGGCCCTTCTGCTGAAGGACGGGTCCCACAGCAGGGTCAGCGGCCACTCCCTCTGCCTTCCGCCCTCCACCTGCTGCCCTAGGACCAGCCTCCTCGAGGCACCGACGACTCCAGACCAGCTCAGATGGGGGGTGGAGAGAAGCGTCAGGAAACCAGGTGCCGTTTCCACACGATCGCCCCCCGAGGGAAACAGCGGGGGCCTCTCTCCCGGTGGACGCGCCCTGACCTCCTCCGCAGCTGCACTCGCCCCCAGCTAGGGCAGGGGGGCAGCCCCCACACAGGGGCCTCCGGTGGAGCGTGAAAACACAGACCTCCCACAGTCCAGGTGAGCCCCCATCTGCCCTGACCTGGACCTGGCTGGCTCCCCGAAGCCTCCACCACGACCCTGAGCCAGACAACAACCCGCTTTGGGCAGGGGTGGGAGTGGAGGAGGCAAGACAGCCCAGCAGGTAGGCGACAGGCCTGGCCGCCAGCTCAGGGCCGGGGGTTACAGGGTCCGCCTGAGGCCCGCCAGCTGACACTTTGCTCCACCAGCCTTGGGCGTGGGCAGCAGACAGGTTAGGATAGCCAGACAGACAGACAGACAACCAAGAAGAGAGCTGGGGGCAGAGCCTCTAGTGCATGCCGGGCTCCCCCTGCCCCCAGACCTCCGCAGAGGGGTGCACTCCCTGAATCCTGGGTCCTTCGGCCCACCCGAGGGCCCAAGCCCCAGCACACGGTCAAGGTGTGTACGTGGGGGCCGCAGGCAGCAGGAGGGGTCTGGACCGGCAGCAGGCACCGCAGCCCCATCCAGCTGTTCCATCCCAGCGGTGTTTCCCAACGGCCAAGTGTCAGCACTCAGGCCAGCTGCTGCCAAGTGAGGGGCTGGCACCTCCCCCAGACCCCACAGGACCCAGGACATCAAGCAACACAGGAGAAGGACAGGGACCCAGGGCAGCGGGCAAGGCATCTCCGAGTTTCTGAGAGCACCTCAGCGCTCCGAGGAAAGGACAGCCCGTCCAGGGGGTGGCGCCTCCTCGTCCGCCCCGGTCCGTCTGCCTCCAGAACCCGGCGGGCCGCCCCTCAGCCGCCTGGGCGACTGGCCAGTGAGAGAGGGCAGAGGTGCACACACAGGCATGTGAGCACTGCACACACACACCCATAAACACACAACACACACATACCTGCACTCTACACACATACTAGCAAACACACCACACACACCTACACAGCCTGACCCACATATGAGCACAAGCCTACACACAAAACACATTCTTGTGAACACCTGTACACACATAAACACACACACCATGCACATACCTGCCTGTGAGCACATGCATGCCCACACACATACAAAAACATGAACACACATTTTGGGAAATTTTAAATATAGATTTTCCATTTAAACTCCTAACAGCATTCTGGCAAAATTAGAAATAAGGGGGACCCCACCACATTAGCAAATACCCCCGCTGTCTTTAGTCTTGTGTATAATAAATGATGAAAATATTTCATCTTCATTTTTTAATTTGATTCTTAAATTGGGCAGATAAATTCAGTATTCTTTTTTAACTTCTGGGAAATGCTTCAAAAACAGGCTAGAGCAGAGGTTTTTATTTGCAAACACTATTAACCATTTCCTGTTCCAACCTCAGACTGGCTGTGAACTCACCACCCTCCCGGTTTGGGGCATCATTTCCCCCTCCAAGTGTAGGTCAGGGGTCGCTGACATCACCATTCCTCTCGCCCCTCAGAAGCAGTTTTGGGTGGCCCTCCTGCTTCCTGTGTTTCTCCCATGATGGAAATGTCCCTCCAGCTCCAGCGGCCTCTCAGGAGCTCAGGGAGCCCCTCTTTCCCACTTTCTCTCCACCCCTGTCCTCCTCCGGTGTCACCTCAGCCAGGCCAGGCGCACCTTGGAAACCCTAGGGCCCCTCTTGTCAAGGCCGAAAGATGGAGCCCAGTGCCTGCCTCGCTGAGAAACCTGTGGGCCCTTTCGCTTCCTTCACTGCTGGCCCCGGGCTCCTGCGGTCCGTCCAGCAGGAAGCAGCCGGCAGCCAGACAGACCTGCCAACACAGCACACACCCCACAGCACCAGGGCTGCTCACCAGGCCCTGCCTGCCGGCTCCTCCCTGCCGGACCCCTGGCTGGATCCACCCAGGTGGGCCTCAGCAGAGAAGAGCCAAGCGTGCCCACCCGCCACGGGGCACAGTGAGGAGCCCAGCAGGGACACATGGACGCGCGGACCACTGTCCATGGGATCCTGCCGCACGGGCCACCCCACTGTGTACTTTATGGAGACAAAGCAGATGCTAGAGGATGGACGCATGGGTGCAGGGTGAGAGGGCAGAGAGCTGGGAGTGGCTCTGAGAGGCACAAGGGTCCCATGATGACAGCGGTGTCATCTCAGGGGGAGGCAGGCCGTCATGGGTACGTTGTACAGCACCCAACACACACGCTGGCCCGGGAACTAAACCAGGACCCTCCGCACCCCCTCGGTGGGCCGCAGCCATGGCAGTCCTGGTTGTACCAGCGGGCGGCTATGTGAGATGCCGTCCCTGAGAAGGTCTGGGCCCTGTGCAGGACCGGCCCTGCCACTGTCACGCCTGGAGCACTCCTGCAGTGACCGCCTCCCCAGAGGCCCCACTGCACCCACACCTGGGCATGTGAGAGGGTCACATGTGGGGTCAGGAATGGTCAGCCCTGCTGTGACCCTGACTGAAATGTCCCAAACCTGAAGGGGTGAGACCAGGACACAAGGACAGGCCAGCCAGCAGGATGCAGGGAGAGGCAGATGGAGCCTGACCATCCCTCCTCCACCACCCGGAGAGCCTGACCTGTCCCAGTGAAGGGTGGGGCGGGGGGCACAGGCGGACACACTGTGTAATGGGGACGGTGGGGGGAGGCTGTGTGTGGGGACAGCGTGTGGGACAGTGTGTGGGGATAGTGTGTGGGGACAGCGTGTGGGACAGTGTGTGGGGATAGTGTGTGGGGATGGGGTGTGGGGACAGTGTATGGGGACGGTGTGTGGGGATGTTGTGTGGGGACAGTGTGGGGATGGGGTGTGGGGATGGGGTGTGGGGACGGTGTGTGGGGATGGTGTGTGGGGATGGTGTGTGCGGACAGTGTGTGGGGACGGTGTGGGGGGACAGTGTGGGGGGATGGTGTGTGGGACAGTGTGTGGGGATAGTATGTGGGGACGGTGTGGGGGGATGGTGTGTGGGGACGGTGTGGGGGGATAGCGTGTGGGGACAGTGTGGGGAGATGGCGTGTGGGGACGGTGTGGGGGGATGGTGTGTGGGGACTGTGGGGGGGGATGGTGTGTGGGACAGTGTGTGGGGATAGTGTGTGGGGATGGTGTGTGTGCGGATAGTGTGTGGGGACAGGGTGTGGGGACAGTGTGTGGGGACGGTGTGTGGGGATGGTGTGTGGGGATGGGGTGTGGGGATGGTGTGTGGGGATAGTGTGTGGGGACGGTGTGTGGGGATGGTGTGTGGGGATGGTGTGTGGGGATAGTGTGTGGGGACGGTGTGGGGACGGGGTGTGGGGACAGTGTGTAGGGACGGGGTCTGGGGATGGGGGTGTGGGGACGGTGTGTGGAGATGGTGTGGGGATGGGATGTGGGGATGGGGTGTGGGGACGTTGTGTGGGGACAGTGTGTGGGGACGGTGTGGGGATGGGGTGTGGGGATAGTGTGTGGGGACGGTGTGTGGGGATGGTGTGTGGGGACGGTGTGTGGGGATAGTGTGTGGGGACGGTGTGTGGGGATGGTGTGTGGGGACGGTGTGTGTGGGATAGTGTGTGGGGACGGTGTGTGTGGGGATAGTGTGTGGGGACGGTGTGTGTGGGGATAGTGTGTGGGGACAGCATGTGTGAGGATAGTGTGTGGGGATGGGGTGTGGGGACGGTGTGTGGGGATGGTGTGTGTGGGGACAGGGTGTGGGGATGGGGTGTGGGGACAGTGTGTGGGGACGGTGTGGGGATGGTGTGTGGGGCCGGTGTGTGGGGATAGTGTGTGGGGCCGGTGTGTGTGGGGATAGTGTGTGGGACACTGTGTGGGGATAGTGTGTGGGGATGGTGTGTGTGGGGATGGTGTGTGGGGACAGCATGTGTGAGGATAGTGTGTGGGGATGGTGTGTGGGGACGGTGTGTGGGGACAGGGTGTGGGGATGGGGTGTGGGGACGTTGTGTGGGGATAGTGTGTGTGGGGACAGGGTGTGGGGATGGGGTGTGGGGACAGTGTATGGGGACGGTGTGTGGGGATGGTGTGGGGACAATGTATTTGTGTGTGTGTGTGTGGTGGGGACAGTGCGGGGAACCGAACAGGTGGACACTGTGGGGGAAATGGTGGGGGATGGGGTGTGTTTGGACGGGGTGTGTGGGGGGACAACGTGTTGATAGGCAGCGGGAGCTGGCTTGTGGGGATGGCACCCAGAGGCCCTGGGATCCCTGCCCCTTCCCTCACTTGCCAGGGCCCCTCCCCAGGCTCTGGCCCAGTTGTCCTGCTGGTCTTGCCCTCCCCAGGCTCTGGGTACTCCCTCCCTGCCTCCAGTGTCTGTTCCCCCTTCATCCTTTGGTCCCCTCCCACCCCGACCCTCAGTCTGGGCCACCTGCCCAGCCCACCGCCCTGGGGCATCAGTGAGAGTGGGGGGAAGAGGCTGGGAGGGAGGGACCACCAGGAGTAAGGGAGGAAGGGAAGTGGGGCAAGAGGGAGATGGAGGCACCGGCCGGGCTCTCACAGGTGGAGCAGAGGCGAGGGGTGGTGAGGAGGCCCCAGGGTCTGAGAGCACCCTCCTCCCCACACAGCCCACTGCAGCCTAGTCCTCGGGGGACACACTGATCCCCACACAGCCCACTGCAGCCTGGTCCTCAAGGGACACAGTGCCCCACACACACAGCCCCGGGCCCGCTGTGAGCGCCCACGTGCCTCCCGGTGCCAGGGTCAGCAGGGACCCCTCCCGTCCTCCACTCTGTCCCCGCGGCCTCCTCCGGGGCTGGCACCTGGGAGTGGCCCTCTCTTCACCGCTGAGCCTCCTCCGCCCAGCACCTCGCTTTGCCGGAGATAGTGTCTTTTGATGCTCTTTTTCCACTGTTTCAGTTTTCTTTAATGTTTTCCCTTCACAGCAAACCCCGGGTGTCAGAGCCGGGGCTGAGCGCCAGCTGTCAGGCAGTTTCTGTCTCTGTCATCTTAGCTGACGAGACCTACGCACCGCACCGCTAATATCAGCAGTTTCATTTTTCCTGTTTTCCATTCATTAGAACAAAATGCTTAGAGCAAAATGCAGTGAATGACCCAGTGACTTAACAAACATCGGGGCTGGGCAGCCAGGCCAGGCTCCTGAAAACCCCAGGACCACCCCCAGCACTGGGGGTGGAAGTGAGGCCGTCCCCCGCCGGCCCCAGGAGCCCCCCATCCACGCGAGGCCAATGCGACCACCGAGGGGGTGGGGAGGGGCCCAACGCCCTGGGTAGAACGGGAGGCACGGGTCGCAGGCGGGCCTGGAAGAAAGACCCCGGAGCCTCGCCGCCCACTGCCATCGGGGGAGGCTGCCCACAGCCATCGGGGGAGGTCTGGCACGGCAGGGGCCCGCCCCCGCACTCACTGCCCCCAGCAGAGTGGCTCCAGCAGGCGGTGGTTCAGCACGGGGACACTGGGACCTGGGCCCAGAGAGGGCAGGGCTGGCCGGGGGAGGGAGGCAGAAGACCCTCCCCCGGCCCAGGGGGCTCCCGGCCTCAGGAAGGGGCAGCCACCCAGAAAGAGCCGAGAGCCTCCCAGGGCTGGGGGGCAGACCCACCTCCTCCGCCTCCTGCCCGTGTCTCCGCTCCTCTCCCCCTCTCTCAGCTTCTGTGCTGAGTGAGTCTCTCCCACCAGGAAGAGGGGGTGGGCTGGGGGCGGGGCCCTCCGACAGCCCGGGACAGCTTCCTCTCCTCTCCTGCGGCAGTGGAGGCTGTGAGCGGCATGCGGGCGGGCAGGCGCCCTGGGCATGGGGACCCCGCGGGCGCCGTGGCCGCTCCTCTGGGCTGTGCTGCAGCTGGGCTGCTGGCCAGGATGGCTCCTAGGTAGGTGGGCCGGGGCTGGGAGGCGCGGGTCAGGGCCGGGCCTCCCCTTCGCAGTCTCCGGCCGGTAGGACCTGGTCCCTGAGGCCCAGCATGGCCCCTGGCAGGGCGCTGTGTGGCCTCGGACCAGTGAAGGGCCCTCTCTGGGCTCCGACTGCTCACCTGCCATCCTCGCCCGGGGTGAGCCTGTCCTCGCCCGGGGTGGGCCCCATCCTTGCTGAGGGGTGAGCCCATCCCCGCTGGGGAGCAGGCAGGAGGGCCCCGCTCTCGCTGGGAGGTCTGAGGGATGGGGGGGGCTTGTGCCCTCCCTGTAGGATGACAGCGCTGGGCTGCCAGAGCCCCAGGCCCAAGGCCCACTTGTGTATTCCTGCGGGAAAACAGACTGGCATTTCCATGAGGGCACAGGCTGGACAGCCTGACAATGTTTCTCCAATTATGTCAGCGGGGTCCGGGCTCCAATAACGCCCATTCAGCCCCCACCGCCTCGTGGGCCTGGGCCATGCCCCCTGGGTCTGTTCGAAGGCGCCCCGGGTCAAGGGGCCGGGAGCGTCCGCAGGGCTTCCAGAAGGGGCCTGCCCCCAGCGCGCTGTGGGCCGTTCCCCAGGAGGCCCTGCAGGCCCACTGCCAGAGCCTCGTGGTCAGGGAGGCGCCCCTCCTGGCTCCCCTCGCCCTCAGCCGCAGTGCCAGGTCCTGCCAGAGGGGAACACCAGTGAAGGGGGCTCCCAGCCAGCCCTAGGGCCGGTCCTCTGGACCTCACTGGGCTCGGGGGGCCAGGGCCTTGGAAGGGCCATGGTGAGTGGGGGCGGCCCTGACTCCCTGGCCGCTCATCTTGGACTCCAGTGCCCAGAGCCCCTCAGGCGTCTGTGCCCGGCCTGGACCTGGCCAGCAGCACGGGGCAGCCGGGCCTCCCTGCTCTCCTTCCTCCCCGGCCTTGCTCAAGGTGGACAGAGCAAAACTCAAGGCTGTGGTCAGTGGTCCAGGAGCCTGTGGTCACAAGGCGCCCCGTGGGGAGCCCTGGGGGTCCAGGCGCAGCGCTGGGAGGGGTGGGGACGGGGTGCGTGTTGTCCGGGAAGAAGGACCGAGGCTAGGGTGGGGATGACTTGCCGCCGGTGACCTGCTCCCCACCAGGGTCCCCTCCCAAAGAAGGGAAGGATCAAAACATTAAAGGGGTTGGTGCTGGGGAGCTTGGGACAGCTTCCTTGACCTCTCTGAGCAGAAATTTTCCCACCTGCAGTTTGGGGATAAAATGCCTACTGTATAGTGTCATGAGAACTTCATCTTGTAAGAACTGTCTGGCACTGCCTATGACATGCTTTTTCTAAGTCAGATTCTTTATCTTTTTCAACTTACAGTCTTGAAAAGTATTTGAAAGATACAGAAAAGGTACAAAAACACAGCAGTGAGCACCCTGCACCCAGAGTGGCCAACTGGCGACCCTGGCCCCTCGGCTTCCTAGGTCAGTGTGCTGGGGCTGCCGCGGTGACCCCCGCCCCAGGCTGGCCACGTGGACCTCAGAAGCCTGTGGGCCGGCAGCTCTGGAGGCGGGAAGTCAGAGGGTCCTCGGGGTTGCAGGGTCCCTGCCTCCTGAGGCCCCTCCCGGCCCCAGGCAGCGGTAGGGATGCTGAGTGTCCCTCGGCCTGTGGACACACCACCCAGCTCTGCTCCGTGTCATGCAGCATGCTCCGTGTGCAGGCCTGTCCATGTCTCTTCCCCAGTAAGGACACCGTCACAGCGGGTTAGGGGCCACAGACCAACACATCTTGACCGATCCTGCCAGAAAAGACCCCGCTTCCCATAAGGCCGCATTCTGGGGGGTTGCTGAATGCCTGGATCTGGGGCCGGCACAGCCCACAGCCCCCTCGGTCCACACAGCGGTCACAGACTCCCCCAAGGCCCAGGGCGGTGGCCCTGCTGCAGGCCCACTGTTCAGACGCCCCGCGTCCCGAGCCTGCCCTCTGCCTGGCCCCTTCCCTGATGAGCTGAGTCAAGGACCCCGCCTCCTTGGACCTCCGCAGACTCCCTCTCTCTGCCTTTGTCGGGCCCGGCATCCTTCTTTTCTTTTTTTAATCAAATCTCCATTTTATTTTCGATATGGAAATCCTTAGAATTATGAAGTTTTGAGGTATAATTGGCATGCCTCATCATATTCGTTTCAGGTATACCATGTAATGATTTGACACTTGTATATATTCCAAAACGATTATCAGAGTGGGTCTGGCCAATATCATCACCATATACAGGTACCAGCTTTTTCTTGTAAGGAGGATTTTCAAGATCTACTCTCCTAGCTACTTTCAAATATGCAGTACGGTATTATTAACCCTAGTCCCCAAGCTGCAGATCACATCCCAAGGACTTATTTATACCTGGAAGTTTCTACATTTTGACTGCCTTCACCCATTCCCCCCACCTCAACCTCTGGCAATGGTTGTCCCCGTGGCTCAGTGGTAAAGGACCCGCCTACCAACGCAGGAGACGCTGGTCCCATCCCTGGGTGGGGAAGATCCTCTGGAGGAGGAAATGGCTACCCACTCCAGTATTCTTGCCTGGAAAATCCCATGGACAGAGGAGCCTGGCAGGCTACAGTCCGTGGGGCCACAAAGAGTCAGACACGACTGAGTGACTGAGCATGCACCTCTGGCAAATGCAGGTCTGTTCTTTATACCCGTGAGCTCGGTTTTTATCTTGCTTTGTTTTGGGTTTTTTTGTTTGTTTCTTTGTTTTTTAGATTCCACATATAAGTAAAATCATACAGTACTTGTCTTTCTCTGTGCGACTTACTTCACTAAGTATAATATTCTCCAAGTCCATCCATGTTGTCCCAAGAGACAGGATTTCATTCTTGTTTGTGGCTGAGCAGTATTCCACTGTAGAAATGCACCACATCTTCTTTCCACTCCTCTGTCTATGGCACTTAGCTTGTTTCCATGTCTTGGCTACTGTAAACGACGCTGCTATGAACGCTGAGGTGTATGTATCTCCTAAATGAGTGTTTCAGTTTCCTTCAGATAAAAACCAAGTGAAATTGGTGGATCATGTGGCAGTTCTATTTTTAGTTTTTAAGGAGCCTTCACACCTCACACCAGTTTCCAGTCTTCTCCACATCCTCTTCACCACTTGCTATCTCTAGTCTTTTCGAAGACGGCCGTTCCAGCAGGTGCGAGGGGCCAGCTCACTGTGGTTTCTGTGTGTATCCCCGATTCCCGATGATCAGTGACGCTGAGCACCTTTCCGTGTCCCTGTGGCCCACCTGCACGTCTTCTTGGGGAAAATGTCTCCTCAGGTCCTCTGCCCATTTTTTAATCAGATTGTTTGGGGTTTTGCTGTTGTTTTAAGAATTTTTTATATGCTCTGGGTGTTAACCCCTTATCAGATATATGATTTGCAAGCATTTTCTCCCGTTCGCTAGGCTGCCTCTTCAGTTTTCGATGGTGTCCTTTGCTGAGCAGAAGCTCGTTAGTCTGATGCAGCCCCGCGTGTCTATTTTGGGTTGTGCTACAGGTTAGGGTTAGCATTTGTTGTGCTGACATTTCTGAAGGACCCAGGTAGGGCGTGACTGTCATTCACTTGCAGGAGGTCACAGACATGCTGGCCCTTCTTGGGGCACCTTTGGGGGACCCCACGATGAGGTCACTCCCTCTGGGTCCACTGTCAAGGAGAGGAAGGCGTGTCTAGCCCTTTGGGATGAACTGGAGACCCGAGGCAGAGACCCCACAGCCCATGAGCAGTGCTTTCAGCACCACTGGTGGGTGCTGCCCAAATCAAGTATCAGTGGGCAGCTGTGAAATGCAGTCTCTGAGGGCACTCTGAGCCCACCTCGAGGCTCACAGCCCATCCCGCACCCAGCCCCCTCCCCCGCCCCCTCCCCGCTGACCCTGCTGGGGCTCAGCTTTTTCATTGTTACAGAAATAGGCAACATTTAAATTTTCAATTCATAAACAATGTAAGAGCAGACTTCACAGGCGTTCCTACCGAAAGGATAAAGTGAGGCCCCCTGGACTCGAGAGGAAGCTGGGTACCGCCTCACAGGCCAAGGCTGAACAGGGACTTTGGCTGAACAGGGACACGTGCATTGCAGGGCCCAGGCCCCCTGGCTGTCCACCGCCCAGGGCTCCTGCCCAGGCCTCCGTCTGCTCTCGGCCTTTTCTGGACTCCTGCTCGGAGCAGCCCATCTTTCTCCCTCTGGGGGCCGCCAGGTACCCCGTGAGGGTCCGCTCTGTGACCCCACATCCTGGCCCGGCCCCCGGGGCCCCTGACAGCCAAGGCCCTGGGAGGCGAGCAACCCCTCGGAGCTGGGTCCTGAGCACCCAGAGGGGACGGGCCGCCCCCCTCACTGCCCCACAGGCTCCACCCTTGACCGGGCCTCAGGCCCAGCGGCCTCCAGCCCCAGCCTCCAGCCGCAGGGTAAGGCCCGGTGAGGGCAGGGTGGGCATCCCGGCGGAGGCAGGGCTGGGCTGGGGGACGAGCTGAGAGGCGGTGGGGGTCCACATGGTCCAGACAGAGCAGGGCCCTGTCGGCCACCAGCAGGGACCGGCCATCCCAGGGCCCGAGCAGGACGAGGGCAGCTGTATAGAGGAAAGGCCGGGCAGCCCAGGGTCCAGCTCATCCAGTTCCGACTCCATGAGGCCCCACAAAGGGCAAACAGCTGGTCACCGATTCAGGCTGGGGGTGCCACTGAGGACATGACCTGAAGGCGGCCAGGCCCCCCCAGACACAGGGCCCTCCAGCAAATGTCCACACAGGAGCTCAGAGCAGGGGGGCCTGCTGGGGGTGCATGCAGGAGCGGGCTCACTCAAGGCCTCGGCAGGTGGGACCAGAGGTGGCGTGGGTGCGGCGGGTGGGGGCACAGTCTGGGACCGCCACCCAGAACGGGGCTCCTGGGGTGTCCGTGTGGCCCCAGACTCAGGCTGGCGGCGGGTGGGAGTCAGGGGGCAGCAACCAAGGGCCACGTGCAGAGCAGGGATGAGCTGGGCCAGCGGAAGGAGGACTAGAGTTCTCGGCTCGGCACACCAACACCACCACACATCTTTGGCCGAATCTGTGCTCACTTGTACCTAAAGCAGCGGGGTGGGGCGGGGGGTCCTCCACAGAAACAAGGAACCGCCCTCCACAGGGCCTGGGAGACCCCGGGCCTGGAGGGACAGGGCAGTGCTGGGGCGGCTGTCCGCAGATGGAGAGCTGGGTCCAGAGCGGGCAGCGCAGGCCCGCCGCTCCCCACCGTAGTCCTCAGGATCCCACATGCAAATCAGGAGCCACCCTGCACCCTCCAGCCACAGGGCCCCTCCCTGAGAAGGGGGCACCACGTCAGCCTTGACCCTGAGGGGGGTGCGGTGGACATCTCCCAGTGGGTGTGAGCCTGTGAGAGTGTGCACACCCACACGTGTGCGTGGGAACGTGCATGTGTGCGTGTGTTGGCGAGCTGGTCCCTGAACGTGGTGAGGCGTCCCCCGGTGGGCCCTGGCAGGCTGTGGCTGGCATGGTTTGGGGGCGTCCCCCGGTGGGCCCTGGCAGGCGGTGGCTGGCATGGTTTGGGGGCGTCCCCCGGTGGGCCCTGGCAGGCGGTGGCTGACGTGATTTGGGGGCGTCCCCCGGTGGGCCCTGGCAGGCGGTGGCTGACGTGGTTTGGGGGTGTCCCTCAGTGGGCCCTGGCAGGCCATGGCGGGCCTGTTTTGGGGCGTGCAGGCAGAGCTCAGACCTATCCTCAGGTGAGCGACAGCCCCGCTGGCCTCTGAGCACCAGCCCCCAAGTTGTGGCGGAAGATACAGAGGGTCTCTCACTCACCGCCTGGTCAGCAGCACCCGCCGTGGGGTAGCGGGGTTCCAACAATGAGCTTGTCCTGAGATGGAGCTCGCTTCCCTCCACGGGATGCCCCCAGCGGTTACCCACCCCTCCCCTGCTCAGAGCAGGGAGGACCCAGGGCACTGGAGCTGGGACTGTGCAGGTCAGACCTGCAGGGAGGGACTGGCAACTGGGCTTCAGCAAGGGAGAGGGTGGGGGCCCTTACCACCTGGGGGGGGGGCAGAAATGAGGGCCTGGAGGTCAGAGCCAGCCCCAGATCAGTGCAGTCAGAGGACAGGGTCCCACCATGGAGCTGTCCATGAGACGTGAGCGTCCTGTCCCGGGGGCGAGCGCGCTGTCCCTGGGGAAGAGCGTCCTGTGCCATGGGCAAGCATCCCATCCCAGGGGCGCATGTTCTGTCCCTGGGGGCGAGCAGGGCGTGGGGGCAGAAGCACGCGGCAGAGCCTCCTCGTTCGCAGGGCTGAGGGAAGGTGAGGGGCTGGGGCCAGGGGCTGTCCCTGCCCACCTCACGCCCGCTCTCCCCACAGAGGCCTCCAGCAGGCCCTGGAGCGCCCTCACCTTCTCCCCCGCCCGGCTGGTCGTGCCCGAGGGGGCAAACGCCACCTTCACCTGCAGCTTCTCCAGTAAGCCGGAGCACTTCGTCCTCAACTGGTACCGCATGAGCCCCAGCAACCAGACAGACAAGCTGGCCGCCTTCCCCGAGGACCGCAGCCAGCCCGGCCGCGACCAGCGCTTCCGCGTCACGCCGCTGCCCGATGGGCAGCACTTCCTCATGAGCGTCGTGGCTGCCCAGCGCAACGACAGCGGCGTCTACTTCTGCGGGGCCATCTACCTGCCCCCCCGGACGCAGATCAACGAGAGCCACCCCGCGGAGCTCACAGTGACAGGTGTGGGCACCGGAGACCCGAGCGCAGGGCAGGCCCCGGGGCTGGGGTGGGAGCCGCCACGGCAGGGTGGCCTCGGGGTCGCCAGGCTCCGTGTCGGGCCTCGGTCCCACACCCAAGACCGTGCTGACCCCCACCCTTGCCTTCCACGGCTGGAAGAACCTCCAGACCCACTGTTCTTGAGGAAGGGGGCTGGCGGCAGGGCCTCTGAGGGTGACCTTGTGCTCGGAAGCCCTGCCCAGGGGCAGGCTTGGAGACCGCGTGTGGGGGCGTAGGACTTGGAGGAGTGGGGCACTGGGTGCCCAGCTCTGACCCCTGTCCTCCTGCAGAGGGGGTCCAGGAGCCGCCCACGGAGCCCCCCAGCCCCCAGCCCAAGCCTGAAGGCCAGATGCAGAGCCTGGTCATCGGCGTCACTAGCGTCCTTCTGGGGGTCCTGCTGCTGCTGCTGCTGATCTGGGTCCTGGCTGCGGTCTTCCTCGGGGCTACTCGAGGTGATGAGTCCCCGAAGGCTCTGCCCCCTGCCCCCTCCCTCACCTCCTGCCCTGTTCCTATCCCCTCCGTGTCCCCCCTCAGGGAGGGGCTGGACTGGGCCTCCAGGGTCGGGGGTCCCCTTGGAAACCCCGATGCTGCCCTCCCCTGGGCCTGCTCTCAGGGAGGGGGGCGAGGGAAGGCAGCCCCCACCACGGCCATCACCCGGGCTGAACCTCAGCCAGGGCACTGAGCTCTTCTAACCGCTGGGCACCCAGGGTGACAGCCACAGTGACGCGCCCGCGTGGGTGTCGTCTCGTCAGGGTACCGCACCTCCCTCCCTCAGATGTGTGTGGGGACGTGTGGGGACCACTGACGACGCGCCCACGGTGCACCCCACGGGGCCGGCAGAGGGCCTCTGGGCTGGGCCGCATGGGATGCCCGGGAGCCCGCTGGGCCCTGGTGCTCAGACAGCTCAGGTCCCAAGGGGGCCCTGAGGGTCTAGGGGGGAGGCCGGAGGACCCGGTGCCTTCCTTGGGGCCCAGGGACCCCTGAAGCCCCAGCTCACTACTGCAGGGCCTGGGGCTCCCTGACTGGGGTACTTCTCTGCAGGGGGCTGCGCCCGCAGGAGCCAAGACCAGCCTCCGGTGAGTGTCCTTCCCTTTGCATCACGGTCAACGGGCCAACTGGGCGGAGCTGCACTCGGGGTGGGGCGGCCTCAGACTAGCCACGCCCCTCGCCCAACACCAGTGCCAGCCCCAGAAGGGGTGTGTGTGTGTCCGCCCTCGGAGACTGATGACCGTTCCCCCCTCTCTCCCCTAGAAGGAGGGCTCCCCCTCTGTGCCAGCCGTCACAGTGGACTACGGGGAGCTGGACTTCCAGTGGCGGGAGAAGACCCCGGAGCCCGCGGCTCCCTGCGTCCCCGAGCAGACGGAGTACGCCACCATCGTGTTCCCAGGCCGCAGGGCGTCTGCCGACAGCCCGCAGGGGCCCTGGCCTCTGAGGACCGAGGATGGACACTGCTCTTGGCCCCTCTGACCAGCTTCACCGGCTGGGCAGAGTCCTTCAGACCCTCCGCCCAGAGCCACGGCTGGCCGCCTTCCCTGGAGAAGTATACGGTGGAGAGGAGAGCAACAGGCCACCGAGGGCTTGAGCCCAGCCCACAGGGGACCTCCCCGCACCTGCCTGTGCCCACCAGCCCTGCCTGGCTCCCCTTTCAATGCTTGCAGCGACCCGGGGACAGGAAGCATCACTGTCCCTAAGGGCAAGGGAGGGAGCCTCGCCCAGGACCCAGGCCCAGCCCTGGACTGAGCTGGCTGGAGCTCCACTTACACAGGCCCACTGCCTCCCAGGGGAGCCTGGGGCCTGGAGACTGCCGTGGCGCAGGCCGGTAGACCCAGCACTTGGGTCGCTCAAGGGGCGCATGGGGATGTGCACGAGGTCAGGGTTCCCCAGGCCCTCTGGCTCCCCCAGGCCCGGAAAGAGCCAGGGCGGCAGTTGGCCCTCTGCCCGCACACACACCAGGCCTTTGCGCAGCCCAGGAAACAGGCAATGGAGGGAGTTGGCAGAGCTGCAGTCAGCCGCCGAAACCCTCCTGGGGGCGTGGGGTCTCCATGCATCCCCACGTCTCCTGAACGCCCATTCACGGTGCTACTCAGCGGGGTCTCAGCCAGGCTTCCCCAGGGTGCTGGGGCCAGGCCCCTCCCGTGTGGCCAGGGTCAGCTCGGCCTGGGTGGGGGGCGTGTGTCCCATGCAGGGGTCCACACACAGTGCCCACCTCTGTTACACTGTAATTAAAGAGTGAGAACACTCAGGAAAGGCCCGGAGTCTCCCTGCTCGCTGTTGGGGGAGGAGCGGGGAAGGGCTGGGCAGGGCTGCAGACTGGAGGCAAGGTGGAGGACACAGCGCCCCCCACCACACTACCCAGGAACACACCAGGCCTGGAGGGCCCGACCCCCACACTCACACTGCAGCCCGCGAGCTGAGACCCCCTCCAGCCCCCAGGGCCCTGCCCCCAGCCCCATGCCGTCAGCCTGCCCCCCCCGCAGGTCCCCAACTGAGCAGCTGGGCCTGAATGTCCTGCTGCAGCCTCACAGGCCCCCCGCGAAGCCAGCGGGCAGCTCCAGTCCATTTCTGTATGGCGGGGGATGCCCCTGACCAGCAGGACGGACACCTCCAACCCTGTGCCCAGAGCACAGAGGCCCCTCAAGCCCACACCCTGTGCCTGCCGCCCCCGGAGTTCTCCGGGCCGGGGGAAGGAAACCCGGCTGAGACCCCAGCGGGAACACTGCCTGGGAAGCTTTGCCTGGAAAACCCGGCAGTTTCTGTGGGGAAACTGCTCCAGCAACAGGAGAACCTAGTCCGTGGCAGCTGTGACCTTAACATCCAGAAATAAAGGGCTTTCATACACCCAGCAAGAACCACTCTGAAGAAAAAGTGATAGAGAATATTCCGTCGACGACAGCACCCAGGCATAGCTTTCACGAGAAAAGCGCAAAGCCGCAAGGGCAGCGCAGAGCACAGGCGTGGCACTGTCTGAGACGTCAGTTCCTCCAAATTTAACACGATCCCAGTAAAACCCACATTTCTGCAACTGTAAGGTTCACTTGGAAAAACAAACAGGCGAGTAACAGCCGAGAAATCCAGGAAAGGAAAGTGAAAGAAGAGCAGGGTTCTCAGATCTGAAACTCGGGGTCCTTAAAGCAGTGGCATTGGCACATGAAAAGCCAGGAATAGGGCCCACGGGGAACTGCGGGCTCTTCCTGGTGGTCTGGGAAGTTTTAAGGTGGACCGGTCTCTCTCGCCCTGGACTTCCATCAGTCCCAGTCCCGTTGGACGCAGAAGGAAAACATGCCAGAACTTCATAGGGAGGGCGGAGATAGCTTCCCAAGGTGCCAGAAAGAGAAGATGGGGAAATTCAAGTGTAAACTGGGGGAAACCCTGCAGCGTGGGAGAAACATCCTCACCAGCACACTGGGGACAGTATTTGAATATCACGCAGGAGGCTAATACCCCAGTTACAGGAGACAGCAAGGTCAAAGATACAGGGGAAAGGTAGGGAGCAAATGACATGCACACGCCAGCCCTGCGTCGCATGTACACATGTGCACACAGGGAAAGGATGCTGATTTTCACTCAAAATAAGAAAACTGCAGGTCACAAGCACACCTGTGAACCAGCCAACGCGGAGAGCTTGCTCACACCTCAGGCGACCCTGCCGGGAAGAGGCCCTGGTGTCACGGGTGGAGAACGGCTGCTATTCAGCAGTTAGTGGAGTGTGCCCTGGGCGGGCGGAGGCGGGGGCGGGGTGGGCTGGCAGGAACGGAAGCCCCAGGGGTTCACCGTGCTGAGGGCAGACGGTGGGGCGGGAGGGGCGGCCAGGCCTGGACTCTGGGCGAACTGGCTCTGGGCCACCGTGTGCAGGGCGGACCCAGCCCAGGGTACAGAGCAGGCTGGGGCCCGGTCAGGAGCCATGGGGCCACCTGAGCGTCAGAGACGCCACATTGAACACTGAACATCTCCCTGATTCACACTCTGAGCAGGATTAAAGACCACGCGTTCATACCGATACTAGAGAGATTTCAAAGACAAAAGAGCGGGCAGCGGGGGGCCGGAAGCGGCCCGGCCGCGGGCGGGCAGAGCCGGCGCCTGGCAGCCTAGCCCAGCTCAGCGAGACCGAGAGCGGCGCTCAGCGCTGCGCATCCGCCTTCCCGTAACGCGGCCCCGCGCCCCACTCACTTTTTCCGTCCCCGCTCGCCCCGGCGCCCGGCACCGCGCCCACCCCCACCCACGCAGCCCAGCGGGCCTGTCCCTGCAGCGGAGTCTGCGACGCTCCAGAGCTGCGGGGGGGGGGGGTGGGGTGGTGGGCGGGGCTCGCTGGGCTCCCCACCCCCCCCACCCCTCCTGGAGACCTCCCTGCACGGCCAGCCAAGCCCACCCTGGAGCCCCTCTGCCCAGCAGGACACCCTCCCCCCCCCCCCCCCCCCCCCCCCGCTGGAGACCTCCCGGCAGGACACTCCCCCGCCTGGCTACCTGCGCCCTCCTGGCCCAGTCTGCCGGGCTGGGGGGGGCGGGGGCAGCCCGCAGAGGAGCCCCAGGTCCCGGGGTCTGCTGGGTCTGCTGGGGGAGGGTGGGGCTGTGGCCGAGGGTCTCCAAGGGAACCCAGCCTTGGCCACTGAGGCGGGGCTGCCCTGGGGATGGGACCTGGGACTTCAGCCATAAGTGAGTGGGCAGTCTGGTGTGGTCGGAGGCCCCGGTGGTCTGCGGTCTGCTGTGGACGGAGGCCTGGGCGGTCTGTGGTTCGGTGTGGACGGAGGTGCCTGCAGTCTGTGGTCCGGTGTGGTTGGAGCGAGGCCCCTGCGGTCTGGGTGAGGTTTCTACGTTTGGAGGCTTCAGAATGTGGGACCCTCCTGAAGGCAGACACAGCGGTGTGGGGGACCCTTCCTGCGGCCCTGTACCTCGACCCAGATGGGCTGCCCCATCATGGACGGGGGGCCCGTGTTCGTGATCCCGGAGCCCCCCACTGTGGTCTGGGGCACCCTGCACCCACCGCAGGTCAAGGCCACCTCTGATGCGTCACCCCCCCGCCCCACATCTCAGGCCCGGTCGTCTGAGCACCAGGAGACACTCAGCCGCCTGCTCCTCGGGCAGGAAGAGGCCCTGGTGGCACTCACCATACGTCCAGGCATGTGGCCCCCAGCCTCTCAACCACCCTGGAGACGCAAGCCCCTGGTGGCCTGTCCGGTGGCCACGGGAGCCACACACCAGCCTCCCCAGGTCCCTTAACTCAACCCAGCCAGGGTCCCAGCTCCCCTAGACTCAGCTCCCACTGGTCCTTCGGGCAAATCGTGGCTGACCTGAGGACGTGGTCTGGGTGTGGGAGGGGGTCCCGTTTGGGGTCCCTGCCTTAGGTACAGCTGGCCCACTGTCCCCCAACCCACGGTGGCAAAATCCACAATTGTCTTCTGTTTTTATGTTTTTATATCACTCTGAATTCCAAAAACAAATTATCAAATTCTATTAATTAGTCATTTAAAACATTAATTAATTTTTAAAATTCTGTCCACCCACATTCACAGCAGCGTTATTTGCAGTAGCCACAAGATGGAAGCAACCCAGATGTCCCGACTGACGAAGGATAAACAGAGTGTGGCCCGTCCACACGACGGACTATCATTCAGCCAAAACAGGAAGGAAGTTCTGAGACGTGCTAGCTGTGGATGGACCTTGAGAACACAATGCTCAGTGACATAGGCCAGGTGGAAGGGGAGGGACAGCTGCAACCCGCTCACCTGCAGTGCTCAGAGCAGCCAAACCGTGAAGACCGAAGCAGACTGGGAGTGCCAACAGGTGGGGACGAGGTCGGGGGAGTTGGTGTCCAGGGGCGGGGTGGGGGGGCAGTCTCAGTTTAGAAAGATGAAAAGTCTAGGGCTCCGGCCAGAGACTGCTTCCCAGCCTTCCCCCTGGCGTGGTGGAGGGGGGCCTGCAGAGGAGACGGAAGGGGAGGCGCACACTCCCCTCCCCTACGGATCCATGCAGGGACAAGGGCAAGCACAAGGTCACGGTCACCTGGGAAGGGCAGGATGGGCCACTGTGTACCCACCAAATGGGAATAAGGAAAAGAGTGTGCCAGACAACAGCCTTCTCATTTGTAGGAACAGCATGTGAACTACCACTCCTTATAAGAAAATAGTCTGCTATTATCTATTAAAATAAAAAACTATGGAGATTTTTGCTCAGTCACCCTCACAGTTGAGAAGCCATCCTGGAGAAATGAGAGTCTCTGTAAAGACAGTCGTTCAAAGCGGCACACTGCAGCTGTGTCTGCAGCAGCAATAATAATCACAACAGGAGCCCTCTGTATGTCCCCAGCAGGAAACAGGCTGGCCCAGGGCACAGCCCTGCTCTTGCGCCTATAGAGCCAGCACTGAGAACGCATGAGCCAGGATGTGAGTCTGTGCTGCTGTCTGGGCTCCACAGGAAACGGGCGCAGGACGGAGGTCTAGGGGCCAGGGAAGCGGCCCCACGCCAGCACCAGGCTGCAGGGACAGGCCCTATGCGCGGGCACACAGCCCAGCCCAGCCCAGCCCAGCACCACCGCATGAGGGCCGTCAGCTACTGGACCACAGACACGCAACCGCTCCAGTTGGCTGCAAAGAGATAGACTTCTGTGATCTTCCAGTTTACCCCCTCCTGTGTGAGCCTCAGGAGGGGAGCAGGCTGCCGTCATCTTAAGGGCAGAAAGGGGTGGGGAGAGACTCTGAGAAGACTGATTAAAACAAGCACTTGTGGCCATTGAAATTGTTTTAATCACACGCAGTGGAAAACATTCAAAAAAGAACCATGTGGGAACCACCAAATGGATGGCACGCTGGTTTCTACCCCAACCTGTGAGGTCATCACAAGCCGCTGAGCCTCAATTTCCACATCTGGAAAATGGAAATAATACCTACTTCAGAGGGGCTTTGATTTTATTAAATGGAGTGGAACATACAAAGCATGTAACACATGGGAAAACTTGCAGATCTTTTCTCCTTTCGCCTCTGTGCACACACGGAAAAGGA
This sequence comes from Odocoileus virginianus, assembly GCF_023699985.2. Lineage (NCBI taxonomy): Eukaryota > Metazoa > Chordata > Mammalia > Artiodactyla > Cervidae > Odocoileus > Odocoileus virginianus. Next base: position 3,286,492 of record NW_027224322.1, on the reverse strand, counting down.
GCCCAGCACTGGAGTCCAGAGACAGAGGGAGAGAGACAGAGACAGAGGCGGGGAGGGGAGGGAGGAGACACGCAGAGAGAAGACAGACAGAGACGGTGTTAGTCGTTCTGCTGGGCCCGACTCTGCGACCCGCCAGGCTCCTCTGTCTGTGGCAGGAATACAGGATGGGTGGCCTTTCCCTTCTCCAGAGAAACTTCCCAAGCCAGCAGTTGAACCTGGGTCCCCTGCAAGGCAGGCAGATTCATTATCATCTGAGCCACCAGGGAAGTCTGACCGAAGGGGCAGGAAGCAGTGACTTCCAGCCAGTTAATCCCAGCAGAGACAGGACTAGTGAGCTGGAAGAAAAGTCAAGAGAAACTAACCAGAATGAAGCACAGAGACAGAGAAGGATGGAAAGCACACAGGAGAGAGTCAGACGCATCCGTGAGCAGGGCAGCGTTCAGGCCCTTGGGCCCCAGAAGCGCTGCAACGGATCCAGGCACCCAGCCAACACCTGTCCGGGTTTCCTGCATCCGCTGGGACGAACCCACAACGGCACAGCTCTGGGTCCCGCTGGGCAGAGACGGAGCGTCCTCCGTCCATCCTTCTTGAGGCCCCAGCAGGAAATCTGCTCGCAGCGTTTCCCAGGTCCCAGGGGCCACTGCAGCCCCCGGCTCCACGGCCAGCCTCCGTCTGCAAACCCAGCGCCACAGACCTGCTGCCCCTCCGACCTCCCGCCCTCCTTCTCAGAGCCCCTGGGGTAACAGCCGGCCCGCCCGTCAACCCAGGGTAATCCCCATCTCAATGCCCTTAGTCTCAGTCATGGGGGCCCTTTGTCACAAAGCTCACAGGTTCCGGACTGAGGACACTGACAGCTGAGGGAGCCTGGATCCTGTCTGCCGGACCTTACGCCTATTTCAGGTTGGAGGTCCTGCCGGTCCAGTGAGACCAGAAAGGGAAATGGAAGGAACAACACCGGGAAGAAAATGACAAAACGGACAGTGTGAACCAGAAGCCCAGCGAGGCCCGACCTACCTGGGGACCGCGCCGCAGCCTTGACAGAGCCAGGGATGGCCCAGGGGCCAGTCCATCGAGTCCGGGGAGGAAGGAGGCAGCCGGCAGAGCACAGAGCCATCCCGGAGGGCCTGGGTCGGAGCAGCCTGGGGTGCAGGGCAGCAGGCAGGTAGCAGAGGGGCAGCTCCTGAGGACTGGCGGCCCCGGGGAACAGGGAGCGGGCATTCCCCCCGGGACAGTCTCCCGGCTCTGCGAGCAGGGCCGAGGACCCACACGACCCCCCCGCAAGCCGACAGTGGGACCTGGGCCCAGAGAGTAGGGCGAGCGGCCCAGATGAGCCACGGGAGAGCAGGGCCTCGAGCCTCGGGGCCCAGACAGACCAGGCTCAGGGGGCGGCAGGCATCGGTGCAGAGGGAGATTTGGGGGGGGCCCAGCCGTCCTGAGCCCAGGGACTCTCCCCATGGCCTGTCTCTCTACCCAAGGGCGTCACGCCCTAACCCAGGCCCGCAGCAACAGCTTGGACGTCAGGGAGCCAGGACAGGGCCAGCCAAGGGAGCCACAGCTCCGTGACGGCCGGGTCACAAGGGCCAACTCTGCCCGCTTGGGAGGCCTCTCACCCTGGCTGGCCTGAGTAAGTGGAGGGCTCACCCAGAAGCAGGAGCAGGAGGGTGGCCGTGTGCCTGCGGGGCCAGCTGGGACGCTGGACCGGGACTCAGAGGCGTGATGGTCAGGGCCGGCCCAGGGCACCCGGGCAGGACAGCAGCGGTTTCACATGAGCAGTGGGTGTCAGTCGCCCCAGTTCTGGAGCCAGAAGCCCCCCATCAGGTGGCCCAGAGCTGTGCTCCCTCTCGAGGCTCCAGGGAGGGTCCCCCTGCCCCCCCCACCCCCCACTGCTAGTGGCTCCAGGCATCCGAACACCTGTGCCAGGCTGCTGCAGTCCTGGCCTCATCCCCACAGGGCTCCCCCGACCGTCCTCTCCCCCAGTGAGGATGTTCGCTCCTGCCGACCCCGTCTCAGTCCTGATTTCAGCTGTGTCTGCACACACCCTCCTGCTGCCATACAAGTCACAAGCTGAGGTTCAGGGTGGCTCCGAGGCATGAATCAGTGCAGAGGGGAGTGCAGGACACCAGCCACATGCACCTGTGTGCCTGCAGAGAGCCCCACCTGCCCTCTGTGCTGGTTTCTGGGGCTTAAACCTGAAAACAGAAGTGGCCTCAAATCACTGCCCCAAAGCGGCAGGTAGAAGGGGTGTCCTTCCGGGGCACTGAGGCTGCTCAGGGGTGGGGGTCACCGGCTGTACATGCTCAGGGCTCTGAGGGGCCCCAGACCCCCATCCAAACCACTGCCTGGAGCCCGGGGGTGACCCCAGAAAGGGAGTGGCCCCTGCAGGGGGCTGACAGTGAAGGCAGCAATGAGGGCCCTTCTGGCTCCCAAGGGACTGGCTGTCCTGAGTTCCCTGGGGACCCCTGGGCCCTCCGCTGCTCCGAGGCCTCCTGGACACCACCAGCGTTGGGAAGAGAGTGCAAGACGGTCATGCTGGCCCAGAAGCCAGCCTAAGGAAGCAAAGGACGCCCCAGAGGTGCTCACTGCGTGCGACTGGCCACCAGGGAAACCGACCAGCCCAGAAGGTCCCTGCAGGGCCCGAAACGGGGCCGACGGGGAGGGTAGTGAATGGCAAGCTAAATGAAGTCACGCTTTGCAAAAAGAATTTCTTCAAGAAAGAAATGCCAAAAAGTAATCATAGTTGTGGGGGGAGCAAGGGAATCTGTGTGCATCACTTTTTTGTTTTCCAAATTTTCTACGAGTGTATTTTATTTTTATAACCAGAAAGTAAGATATTGCAAAGAAGAGGAAACCGAAAGATGCTGGGCGGGGACCCAGCCAGGGCGGGCAGCTGCCCCGCCCCGCCCCGCCCCGCCCCGCCCCGCCGCTCCAGGCGGCTGCCCCGCCCCCGCCCCTCCAGGCAGCTGGCCGGCCCGGGGGAGTTTGGCTAAGGCAGGCAGACCCCACAATGGGATCGGGGGTGTCTAGAGCCCTGGGGACCCTCCCCAGGCTTCGAAGTAGAAAGAACTGAGGAGAGACGCCCCTGGACAGATACGCAGGATCCCTTTATTTCTCGTTCATAAGCCAGAACGTCGCGAGCCGAGCAAGATTAAAGAGGAAGACGGTACCGACAACCGAGCCCCGTGTGCTCCACTAAGGGTCCCCGTGCCCCCTCCCACCCCAGGCCCCCAGCCCGCGGTCAGCCTTGGGAAGAGGTCTGCGCGGATCACCTGGGGACAGCCCCCTGCCCACGGGACCTCTGCCCCCGCCTCCCAGAGGCAGCCGCCCCGTCCTCCTCCCTGCCTCTCCTGGGCACCAGGGCTGGGCACAGCCAGGGGTCCATCAGGAGGGCTGGCAATGCCCCGCAGGCTTGTCTCCAGGGCCGGGGTGCCCCCCGCCCAGCCTCACGTTCTCCAGGACCTCCCTCAGGGAAAACATGCAGAAGGAGATCTCCTCGTAGGAGACCCTGGCCCCACTCTCAAACAGACAGGCAAAGGTGAGGATCCCCCCGGGGGCAGGCCCGATGGATGCCAGGTCCGAGTAGCCACTGGGGCCCTCGTGGATGACCCAGGGTTCCGTCCAGCTCTGGGGGTCCAGTGGGGCCCGGCTCAGGCGGACGCCCATGTGGAGCCGAGCCCTGCGCCCCACGGGGTGGGAATACAGCAACCACGTGGGGCTCTGCGACAAAGCTGCAGGGGGTCCCAGGAGCACCGAGGCCCGGGAGCCCCTGTTCTCACCAGATTCCCAGGGGCCAGGCTCCCCGGGGCCGTCGCCACAGCCCTCTGTAGCACCCAGCCCCCCGCCCCCGCGGGTGTCTCCAGTGCCCTCTTCTGGGGCATCCTGGGCCCCACGACAGAGGTGTGGAAAGTGGAGGGGCTTGCTGGTGCCCACCGACCACTCCTCATCCTCCCGCCCGCTGGCAGGCGGGGCTGGGAAGCCCACGATGCTACCCTGGCAGCCCCGGGCGGTCTCGGCCAGGGCGGGCACCAGCTCCCCAGGCAGGAAGGAGGTGCCCTCGTCCACGCTGAGGGCCTGCACGCGGCTGCCCAGTGGGCTCCGAGCGTTGCAGTAGAGAACGCCGCCGGCCTGCCCGCCATCCACCGCGGCCAGCTGGCACTCGCCCGAGCGCAGGCTGGGCACGAGGCCCCCGTGCTGCCAGGTGCGGCCGTGGTCGTCGCTGTAGAAGGCGAAGGACTGGGGACGGGTCCTGCAGATCCGGCCGAAGCACTCACGCCGGACCACATGGTAGGTGTAGGCCGGCACCAGCAGGCGGCCAGAGCGCAGCTGGACACCGTGGCCTGGCCCCACAGCGAACGTGGCCCAGTCTGCAGGAAGGAGGGGCCGGGGTCACCCCAGGAGGGGTCCTCTGGGGTGGGGTCCACACCAGCAGAGAGCTCCCACCTGCCAGAGTGTGAGTGACCCCTGAGTCAGCACACACAAGCCAGGGGCAGGGTGGCTCCAGAGGGCAATGGGTGGTCAGCCCTCAGGGAACCGACAGCAAGAACACAGGAAAGCTCTGGGGTCGAGCCATCCTACCCGGCTGCAACCCTGGCAAGGAGGGGCGGGGGCGGGGCTTAGGGCGGGGAGGCCAAGGAGAAAGCAGTGAGAGTGACCGTCCGGGGCTTCCGGCCAGCCGGCTCAGCGCAGGGGCGGAGGCTCAGGAAGGCGACAAGCCCTCGGGGCGCCGGGCTGAGGGTCCCAGGCACAAGGGCCAGACGGCGGAGCAGGCGGTGTGGGCGGCACTGAGGCTGGGAGCGGGGAGAGGCGGGTCCTCCAGCCCAACACCCCCCACCAGCCCCGGGTGCACACGCCGCCCCCTCCCGGCTCAGACAACCCGCCCCTCGCCCCTTCGCAGGCCCGGCCGCGCCCACTTACCCTGCTCGGCGCTGCCCACCGCCTCCGCCGTGAGGTCCCGCGCGCCGCCCCAACTGCGCCCCGCGTCCCGGCTGGTCACGCAGCAGAGGCGTGCGGCGTTCCTGCCCGCGGCGATCTGCGCGGCCTCGGGGGTGCGGCCACGCACGGCGATGAAGAAGAGGAAGACCGTGGCCGTGCGCGCGTCGTGCACGGGGCAGGGATTCATGGAGCGGTGCTCGTCCAGGGCCGCCGTCCCCAGCACGCGCGGGGCGCCCCACTGCGGAGTGGGGCCAAGCCTCAGTCCCACGTCCGTCCGTCCGCGCGGCCCCCAAACTCGCCCCCCAGCGCGCTCACCCGCACGGAGCCCCCGGCCAGTGTGCCGGTCCTCTGCACCAGACGGTGGGCGTGGGCGTCGTCGGGGCTGAGCCTCTGCTCCGCGAAGGCCAGCAGCGTGGGCCCTGGGGGCACGGGCAGCAGCGCGGGCACGCGGTAGGTCAGGCCCGTCCGCTCGCGCTGGAAGAGGACGGTCCGCGCGGGGACACGCGGGGTCCCCATGCTCTGCAGGCAGGGGCGAGGACCCAGGGTCAGCGGGTCAGCGGCCGGGGAGTCCTCCAGGCTCCCCGCTGTTCCCTCCAGATGGGTGAGGGTTTCCGGCGGGTGCCGGTGTCCCATCCACCTTCCCTGTGCCCACCCCAGAGACCGCCCTGTCCCAGGCCCCCTTACCGCCCCACCCTCCAGTCCAGGACAGCCCCTCCCCGAGGACACTGCAGCTCTAATGTCTTCCTCTCCTCAGCATCACCCAGGGAGAGGGAGTTGGTTGGTGTCAGAGCCCCTGGACACTGCCCAGCCACGTGCTTGACTCCATTACAGCGCCGGCCCAGCAGGGGGCTGTTAAGGGGACAGTCAGGCCCCAGGGTTTTGGATAAGGAGGGGCTCAGCATCCCCAAACAGAGGCCCCTCGACCACAGGAGCCGTGCAGACACCACATGCAGAAGAGGCCACGGAGGGACACGAAGCTTGCTCACCTGCCCCACACGCTGGCCCGAGGCTTTTTGGAGGAAGACAGCCATGCTGCTGCTCTCAGACTGGGGTCCACGGGGCCAGAGGACTCAGGAGAGTGGCCAAGAGAGGTAGGGGCTGCCTGCAGACCCAAGAGGAGGCCCCAGCGGTCTCCTGCACATAAAGGTCCCACACTCCGGGCCCCAGCGGGGGAGGGGACCTGCCACCCCGCCCCCTTAGGCTCCTGAGCAAGGCTGGGGATGCTGGAGGCCCAGTAGAGATGCCCCTACCAATAGGCACCCCAAATAGCTCACACGTGTACCCGCAAGAGAGCTAGGGGTGGTACAGGCTAGTGCAGGTAGTGAGAGGGACCCCAAGGAGGCCAGAGAGGTCACCACTCTGTGGCCCTGCCCTGCCCCCTCCAGGCAGAAAGGAGTCAAGGTGGGGTCGATGGTCTGCTCTCAGGGGCAGGGCTTTGAACTTGAAAAGCAGCGGCTCCCACACAGGGGTGGAGGAAGATCCATGCCCGCCATGACGGGCCCCCAGAAGCGGGAGCACACTTAGGGGAGAAGCCAGGCTGGGGGTGCGGTGAAGAAAGGGGGCCTCCCAGAGCTGAAACCTAGAGGGGAGGTGCAGGGGAGACTGCCACCCCGGGCACTGGCCGCCCCCGACAGGAGGGAGAGCCTCTGGGTTCAGCCACCATGCAGAGGGGCCCCTTCAGCAAGGCTGTCTGACTACAGAGCCTGAATCCCTAAACCTTGGCTGGTCTCCCAGCCCTGCTTGCCCACAGGCCAGGCTCCTGCAGGGGTGACAGAGTGGCCTGGGCAGTCTTTGCGGGGGCTGCCCCCCTCCCAGGAGGATGCACCTGAAGGAGGCTTGCGAGGGTGGGGCCTCGGATGGGCTTCCCTGGGCTACACAGTATCTGGCTACCTGCACAGAGCTGGGGGGGCTCGGGCCGCACCCAGGGACAGGATGGAGTCCGCTCCCTTCCCCACAGCACAGAGGGGTCCCGGGGCTGCAACGTGAGCGGGGGGAGGGGAGGGGGGGTCTGAGCAGTGGAGGCCTGAGGGCCAGACACGCAGCGGTGACCAGACCGGGTGCTGAGGCGAGGTAGTCCGGCACAGCGAGGCCAGCGCATCCAAGGACACAGTCGGGATGGTGAGCGGGGCGACCAGGACGAACGCACACACTTCCATGCCTGAGGTCCCCCAGGCAGACATACACGTCCACCCCGGTCCACCTCTGCCCAGGACCGCCTGCCCCTGGGAGGCTCACGGGCAGCCGGCCCCGCCCCCACTGAGCCCTGCAGACCCCGCCCTCACTCAGCCCTGAAGACCCCGCCCCCACTCAGCCCTGAAGACCCCGCCTCACTCAGCCCTGCAGAACTCGCCTCACTCCAGGCCCGCCCACCCTCCGCCTGGGGGTGGTGCCAGAGGAGGGGCTTCCTGCGTCCTGGAAGCCCCGGGCCACCCCGCTCTGCATCCAAAGGGCGATTGTGCCCCAGCAGGAAGCAGGTGCCGGTGCCGCGTGCCCCGCAGGCTGCAGGGTAACAAGGGGACATTCTCTCCCCTGGGGTCCCCGCGGAGCCGGTGCCAGCAGAAGCAGGCGGCGCGGGCCCTGCCCCCGCTGCGGGCCCAGGCAGCGGGAATGGAGGGTCCAAAGGCTCGCTGGCCAGTGCCCCCCCTGCACAGAGCGGGCGGTGCTGCAGGCCAGTGGACCCGGGCCAGGCCCTGGGTCCCTGCAGAGCCCGAGTCTCGGGGGGACCTCAATCTAGGCAGAGGAGCAGGCCCTCCAGCTCACAGGCCTGCCGGTTGGGCCAGTGCAGCAGGCTCCAGACGTCTGGCGCCACCAGGATGGCTGTGCCCCGGCGTTCAGGGGAGACAGCGCCCATCCTCCCTCCCCAGCGTGGACCTCCCCAGGGGTGATGCATCACAGAGGGAGAGACAAGGCCTGGGGAGGAGAAGGGACCTCCACGACAGTCTGGTCCCCTGGCCCTGGACCCCGGGGGCAGGGAGCCCCTGGGGGTCACTGTGTCTAGGCAGGGCCCGCCCTGCAGTCCCACAGCCAGTCCTGTCTGGGCCCCACCCTGGAGCTTGAGCCAGCCCAGCCCCCTGCCCACACCCTCGAGGCCGGGAACGGCACACTCACAGGAGAACGTCACAGGCCCTTTGCACTCAAGACAGGCAGACCTGGCTGTCCCCTCAGGATGGGTCTCCAGTCTAACGCAGGTGTCCTGGGCCCTGTCCAGCGCAAGGCCTCAATTACAGACACTCCTGCCTGCTGAAGCGTCACCTCCAGGCCATGTGAGCAGCAGTGCCCACTGGGCCCTGACACCCAGTCGACAACCATCCCATCCTCTAAACATACCCTGGGGCCCTTCAGGAAATCGTCCCATGGAGGAGGGGACCCTGGTCCACAAGCCCATTGCCCCCACCCCAAAGAGGGGCAGGTCCTGAGCCCCAGGGCCAGGGTATGGGTGAGCGGAGAGGGACTCACCGGGCTGGCAAACCGGCTGCAGGGTGGCCGCAGGAGCGCCTGCCTCTCTGACCCACTCCCGGGCAGAGACAGACCCCACTGTGTGGCCAGGAGCCGGACGCTGGCCACGGCCCAGGGCTGCGTCAGGGCCCAGGACCGTCCCGCCAGCTGTGTGGCTTTGGCGCGGCAGAGAGCGGGCGGGGGGTGAAAGGGCCCACGGGAGGGGCCCCATCAGGCTGGGGCCGCCGGGGCCCCCCTCTGCTGACGGACCGGCCTCCCCCCGGGCGCTCATCCTCCAACAAGGCCGTGCAGGGCCACGGCTGACCTCCCTGGGAGGCTCGGTGTGGCGGCCCAGAGATGTCTCCCATGAGGAGGCGAGTGAGTGCTCTGTGGTCCTTCGCACCCCCTGCCCCCGGCCCCCAGGGTGCCCCCACCGGGCTGCAGCCCCCGTCCTGCCCCGCGTCTGGGCTGCCTTCTCCTCACCACGGCCATGGCGGGTCACCAGAGCTGGGCCCCCGCGGCCTGAGGGGGTGGGGCGGCACTGTGGCGTCCCCTCTGCAGAGCGGGCTGAGACCTGGCGCACATTACTCTGCCCACCCCAGGGGCCCCAGGATGTCCCCAGCGGGGAGCCGGCGCCCACATAAAAGCCCAAGGGTCTGCGGTGAGCGGAAAGGGGAAGACAGGTGTGAAGGAAGCGTTAGCACGGCCTGACGTCTCTAGAGCCCATCCGAACTGGAAGGGAGGGCCCAGCTCTGTCCCTGGCCCCCAGCCACCGGCCACGGTTCACCAGTCCCCTCGGAGAACCCAGGCCCAGGGACACGGGCCTCCAAGCCCCTGCATCGCCTGTTCAGCGGCACAGGACAGGGCGCCTGGGGGCCATGGAAGGAGGCCGCCTCCGCCCCCCCCCACACACACACATGCCCTGCTCCCTCTCTCAAGCATTTTAATGTTTTAGTTAGATGCCAGCTTTTTAAAACATGGAGATGTCGCATAAGAACCTGCTTCCCTTGAAAAACCAGCCTCTCTCCCCAGCTTCCCCTGCACACCCACCCCGGATGGGCAGCCGGGTGGGCAGCCCCGCCCACCAACCCCGCGTCCAACAACACACAGCCAGAGCCCCTCTGGAAAGGAGACCATAGAGTCCAGGCTGCCAGCTTTACTGGCGGCATCAGACTCTGCATGTTAAACTGGACAGACAAGCAGACGGACTGCTTCCAAAGTTGTCTGTTACAAACCACATGCGCTTTACGTTGTGATAGACACCCCCAATTTTCCCTCCGAAAAGACAGTGCTGGTTGACGCTCCTGCCAACCTCAAAGACAAAAGTAACTGTCACTGAATCTCCATGACAGTTTCGCGCTCTTGGTTACCGTGCAGCTGAGAACAGCCCACTTCCACGGTGCTGGCTCTGTGGGCAGCAGTGACGGTCTGACACCGGCTCACCAGAGACAGCCCGCTCATTTGGTAGTAAGAGGCCTCCGTGCTTCCTGCTTATCCTAGATTCACTCGCTTGTTCACATCAGCTGAGCAGGGATTGTGTTTTCTCTGGCGGTTGGCAGATGTGCCTGAGGCTCAGAGCAGTGATGGGATTTGAGTATTTTTATTTTAGTTTATTTGTTTTTGGCTGCACTGGGCCTTTTTTAATGTTTATTTTTATTATTTATTTCTGTTTGTGCTGGGTCTTCACTGCTGCACGAGCTACTCTCTAATTGCAGTGCACGGGTTTCGCATTGCAGTGGCTCTGCTTATTGCAGAGCACAGGTGCGGGGACCCGCGCGCTTCAGCAGCCACGGCTCACGAGGCCGGTAGTTGCAGCCCCCAGGCTCTCGAGCACAGGCTCAGTAGCTGCAGTGCCCGGGTTTAGTTGTCCTGTGGCATGTGGGATCCTCCTGGGTCAGGGATTAAACCTGTGTCTCCTGAATTGGCAGGTTTTACCACTGGACCACCAGGGAAGCTCGAGGCTTTCTTTAAATCAGGGTCATTTTCCCCATTTTTGTTTGGCTATCAGCTCTAGTCCATGGCCCGTACACCCCTTCCCAGACTCCTCTCAGGTTGGCTCATCTGGGATCTGATTCCCTGTCTCCTCTCTCCCTTGCAATTTCCCTCTTTGCATTTTCCTGTGGGTGGAGGATGGAGGAACCTCCTGGGGGCGGGGGAGGGGAGGGGGCGGAGGAGGGGAGGGAGTGGGGCGTCTCCTGCTGACCTGGATCTCTGGTCCATCCTGCATGGACTGTTCATTTTTTTCTGTTTCTAAATATTGTCATTTATTCTCAAATTTGCTGCAGTATATCCCATATTCTTACTGAAAATTTATTCTTCATAAGTCCTTCCATTAAATTGTGTCCAAGTTAGCTGCTGCCTGTTCTGTGGGTGAGAGTTCCCCTTCTCTTTGAAGTGCTGATTCTCCTGAAAAGTGTGGACATGTCTGGACCCAGGAGCGCCTGAGCAGGTGCCAGGGTCCTCAGGGCTGAGGTCCCCGCGTGGAAGGAAGGGGACCCCAGAGCCAGACGGACAGGCCAGGCTGAGCCTCTCAGCTGAGTGTGAAAGAGCAGCTCTGTTTCTTGGGTGCTCCAGGTAGCCCACTTTTCTCAGGCATGGGGCACATGGTTCTGGGTGTGTGCACCCCACTAACCACTGGGCCCCCAAGCAGCCAGGGATCACGTTCTGCCAGGCAGGCATCCTCACTCCCTCCACACAAACCACAAGAAAGGGGGCCTGGAAGCCACCCTCCTCTGGGGTTTCATCCAGTGCTGTCTCCACGGCAACCAAGGGTACAGCAGTCCCCTCTCAGCTCTCCGGCAGGTCTCCTCCTCCATTCATCTTTTGGGGGGGGTTGTCGCAGCTCAGACCTGCAGCACCAGCCTTCAACCTGTGCTCCGCTAAACCATTTGCCTTGTAAGCAGTTCTAACATTTCTCAATCCAAAACCGTTCTTCAGTTGGAAATAAGCCTCATACAGCCAAAGAAGGAAAACCGAGCATTCCAGACCCTTCCAGACCCAGGTCCCCGGGCCCGCCTCCAGAGTGTGGGGTGCTGACAGTGTCTCAGTGACCAGGGTCATGTCCCCATGGCTGGCAAAGTAGGGGGAGCCGCTCTGAGCTCCAGATTCCTTTCTTCTGATGGAAGATCTCTCACTTTCCCACCTGGTAAGACATTTCTATCTGGTGAATCTGATGAGCAGGCTCACATCCTCAGTCCAGGTGCGATGGTGTCCTATATTTCAGGTCCTCAGCGGAGAGGTCACCTCCGAGAGGATGGATCATGGGTGGTCTTCGTCCTGAGGGCTGGTGGTCTGGCAGGGCCTGGATACCCCAGGTGCCCCCAGGAGACCCCTCGGAGCCTGAGGCAGCGCCCGGGGCCTTCCAGGGACAACAGGAGAGGGCCTGGCCAGAGTCCGCGGCGCCATCCCTCTAGGCCTCCAGGAAGGCGATGTTCTTGGGGGGCTTGTCGGGGAACTGCAGGGTGTACAGGTGGGCCATGTACTGGAGCTCGGGCATGACCATCCGCTGACACGTCTGCAGCGTCTGGTTGTCAAGGCCCGGCTTGAGGTTGTAGCCCATGATGTCCGCCCTGCCCGACTGGTAGGGGCGCAGTCGGAAATCGGTGATCTGCGACTTGTTCTTGGGCTCGCTGTCCTGCAGACACAGGGCGGCCAGCTCGCGCCGCCGCTCGCGCAGCCGCGCCACCTCAGAGCGCAGACGCCGCGGACTCAGCTCTGCGCGCAGCCGGGCCCAGAAGGTGCGGTTGAAGTGCTGGTAGAGGCGCCAGTCCAGGGCGCACCAGTGCTTGGCGCGCTCCTGGCCTGCGGGCGACAAGCTGGTGACGCTGTGCCGGCTGCGCGCGTTGAGCCTGAAGGCCACCACGTCGTCCAGCCGCCAGCGCAGCAGGCGCCGGAGCAACACCATGGACTCATCGAAGTGCTCCGCGATGAGCAGCAGCTGGAAGCGCCTCTCCACGTCGAGCAGGCGCGCGCGCACGTAGTCCTCCTTGGGCGGCGCGTCGTTGTCGAAACCCAGGTCGAACCACATGCTGTTCCGGGCGTAGGCGTTGCTCAGGCCCAGGCTCTGGTTATAGTAGGCCCACGGCGAGGCCAAGAAGGCGTCCAGGCTGGTGACGTTCCTAAAGGCGGGGACGTGGCTCTTGTAGTAGACGAAGGAGGACTCCAGCTGGAAGACGGGGTTTCTGAGGATGGAAAAGTAGAAGGTGTCGTTGGGCATAACTTTCTGCACCTGTTGGGAGACAGAAGGGGAAGGGCTGGTGACCCTCTGGGCTCCTTCGGGGGTGGTCCCCGGGGGCAGGTGGTGCCTCCTCCCTTGCGCCCACCCCGCAGCACACCTGAGCCTGCCCCCGGCCCCCCACCCCCCGCACCCAGTCCCCTGCATCCAGTCCAGGCCACCTGGCTCCTCTGCCTGCCACCTTCACCAGCATCCAGAACGACCTGAAAGCCCCTGAGCCTGGCCACGCCCCGGCCCCCATTACCCTTCCCCGTCACCCCTGCTAAGCCTTTGGGGAGGAGGTCAGAGAAGCCCCCGGGAGGAGATGCCCTCTAAGCTAAGACCCGAATGACCCAGAGAAGGAGCCGTGAACACGTGAAAAGGGCCTGCGGAGGGACGAGCTGGTGAGTCTGGACCCAGGAGGAGAGGGAGAAGAGGGAGAAGGCGGCAGACGCCGGGTTCCCGCGGCTGACTCAGAGAGCAACGCCCCCGGGAGCCCCGGGACCCCGCCCGTGAGCCACGGCCCTCCATGAGCCCCGCCCCCGGAGCACCGCCCTCCAGAAGCACCGCCCCTGGAAGCTCTGCCCTCAGGGAAGCCCCGCCCTTCTGGAGCCCCGCCCAGTAGCCCCGCCCCCAGAAGGATCTGCCCCGGGAAGCCCCGCCCTCCAAGGAGCCCCGCCCCCGAGTCCCGCCCCCCATGAGCCCCGCCCCCAGACCCCGCAAGTCCCGCCCCCATGGAGCCCAGCCCCGGGAGACCCACCCCGGAAAGCCCCGCCCCTGCGCACCTCTGGCGGGTTGAACCTCAGGTGGTTGCACATGATGTTGAAGCGCCGCTCGGGGCCGCCCTGCTCCGCGCCCTCCACGTAGCGCGCCAGGAAGAGCCAGGGGTAACCGAGGTGGAAGCGGCCGCCAGCAGGCAGCGCCGCCGACAGGTTGTGCGTCTCGGCGAAGCGGAAAAGGATGTTGAGCACCGTGCTGCTGGCCGTCTTGTGCGTCTTAAGAAACATGACGTTGGTGACGGGGGGCCCGTCAACTTGGTCCCCGAGTTGGCTGGGGGAAAAGTGCAGCGCCGTGGGCCGGGGATCCTCGCGCTTGCCCAGCCGGAGAGATCCCAGCCCTGCGACCCCTGAACCTGGAGGCCCGCAAAGGTGCTCCACCGTCCAGGCTTCCCCGACCCACACTCCCTGAGCTGGAAACACCCAACCCAGCCCCGCCACTGTGCCCCCTTACCTGAGACCCCGCCCTAGCTGTGCCCTTCCAGTGGTTGCACCACCTGCTCCCACATACTGCAGGCTGCTCTCCCAGGCCCTGCACCCCTCTGCTTCCCAACCTCCTGCCTGGCTCTGAGGGCGCCCTGCATGGCTCTGCCCTGTGACCCAGGCCATATGACCAGCGGTGCATGCTGAGCAGGCTGACTCACCGCCAGGCAAGACTGGACGCTGGTGCCCACTCCCATGATCTCAGGGTGTCACCCACCCAGTTGTGGACGCCAGCCTGGAGCTGGTGCCCACCCTGCCCCAACATAGGACCCCAAAACAGGGCTGGTGAGAGTGACCCAGGATGGTGGAGACAGGGTCCAGAGGCTAGTGCCAGGCCTCGGGGGTAGGCAAGGATACCCAGGAAATTTAGCACTTCCCCTCTCCTGTGGAGATCAACCAGGCCCAGGGCTGGAGGGCCCTCCCAGCAGCCAGGCTAAGGCACTGGGGCTGGGTAGCCATCAGGAGGACACTGGGCTTCACAGAGGCCATACCACAAACCAGCAGGGGGCAGGGGTCCTGACCCCCAGACCATTAGGGGGTTCTAACCACCCCAGCCCTGCCTCCTGGTTACCCTCTGCACACAGCAGCTCTGCCCAGGGCACCCCCAACCTGGCCCAGATTCAACCCTCCCATACCCCTCCCCGGAGTTACTGCCCATGGGAGATACTAGGAGGCCCCCAGGCTGGGTGACCACAGGAAGAGCCCCTCCTCCATTGCAGAGGGGAGGCTGAGGCCTGGAAGGGAGGCGTGGCCTGCCACAGTCACAGGCAAGGCTGGGTGCCACTTGGAGTAGGGCACGCTGGGGTCCCATCCCAGTACTGCTCGGGGAGGGGGCAGTGCCCAGACCTCAGGCCACCCAGTGGAGGACTCACGGCATGAGCAGCCTGACGTCCACGTGCATGACGCCGGCCAGCAGGAGCACAGCCAGGGCCAGGAGAAGGAGCACGGCCCAGAAGCACCTGTGGGCAGAGGACCCCTTCAGCACTGAGTACAGGGCCCGGAAGGAGCCTCTGCTGCCTACCCCCTTCCCTACCCGATCCGTCTCCCGGCGCCCGTGTAATAGCTGTGTCCAGCACCTACTGTGCGCTGGCCCGTGGGGGCCCTGGGGTGGGGGCGAAGCCCAGGATGGGCCTGAGTCATCAGACACCACCCCCACTTGGCACTGTCCACTGCTCAGAAGCTGGGAGAAGCCAAGAGGGGGACCTACTCCATGGGGGGCAGGGGCGGTCAGAGGTGAAAACAGGTCTGGGGACCCTCAACCCTGAGCAGGGCACCCTGAGAGACGGGCCTGACTGAGACCCCTGAGTTCCAGCCTAGGGACCGTGAGGGCAGGAGGGCCTGCCTGGGTGCAGGAGCTGAAGGTGGTGTGGGCAGGGGTCCTGGGCCAGAACTCACAGGGAGAGGCAGTGAGCAGATGAGGAGGGACAGGCAGGGACTCCCTGTCCCGCCATCCCCTGGCGGGGTGAAGAAGCTGGAGTGGCTCAGCCAGGAGGGGCTCCTTGTACCACACCACCTGGAGGGCCACTTTGTACTGAGAAGGGGGAGGCCCGGCCAGTCTCAGCTCTGCTCACCATCTGCAGGCCGCCCCAGACTTACACCCTAGCCTGGGCTCGCCCCAAACCCCCACTGGGATGTGCAGAGGCATCACAGCCTCCAAGGTCCAGACTGGCTCCAACTCTGCCCTCCAAACCCAGCCTACCCCCAGGGACAGCGGCTCTTTCGCCTGCTCTGGTTTCCGCCCCCCTCCCCCCCACCTTCTGTCCTGATCCCTGCTACTCCCAAACCCTGATGGCCTGGTTACCCCCTCCTGTGTCCCTGCCCCTGGGACCTGGCACCTCCACTGGGTGGCCTGAGGTCATTCCCCCTCAGCAGCCCAAAAGGCCCTTTTATTAAAAAATCCGAAGTGCTCAAAGTCTTCCTGGTGGTTCAGATGGTAAAGAGTCAGCCTGCGATGCAGGTTCGGTCCCTGGCTCAGGAAGAGCCCCCGTAGAAGGGCATGGCAACCCACTCCAGTGTTCTTCCCTGGAGAATCCCATGGACAGAGGAGCCTGGCGGGCTGCAGTCCATGGAGTCTCAAAGAGTTGGACACAACTGGGTGACTAGCACTTTCATTTTCTTTCAACAAGCCCAAACCCTTGATTAAATCCCATAATTGAAGAGCCTCCTGTGCTAAACCCTTCAGGAAAGTGCAAGTCTTTCCAGCCAGTCCCCAGGCCCCTGCTCCACCCCTACCCTCCAGCCATTCCACGTCCTCCTGTTCCTCAAACACCCAGCCCCAGGACCTCGGCACTCAGGAGGCTTCAGCAGCAGACTGTCTACCAAGTTTCTGCACCAGCTGCCCCCCGCTTCTCTGGGCTGTGGGCAGGGGGTCTCCCAACCTCCCTGCAGCTCACCCTGCTCCTCATATATCACTGCCACCTGAAGGTGTCACAATTGCATCTGTCCCTATGTAGTCTATACTGCCCACTGGGCTTCCCTGGTGGCTGAGACGGTCAAGAATCCTCTCGCATTGCAAGAGACCTGGATTTGATCCCTGGGTTGAGAAGATCCCCTGGAGGTGATCGTCACTCCTTTGTCCATGGAATTCTCCAGGTAAGAATACTGGAGTGAGTTGCCATTTCCTCAGCTCACTCCAGTATTCTTGCCTGGAGGATACCCATGGACAGAGGTGCCTGCCGGACCACAGTCCATGGGGTCTCGCAGAGTTGGACAGGACTGAGCGACTGAGCACACAGCACAGCTCTGCCCACTGTCAGGTAAGCTCCTCTGTTTCTGGAAGGGCAGCTGGCACATGCGCAGTGCTCGGCTCATGTGTGCTGAGTGAGTGAATGAAGCCCAGCACACATCCCACCCCCTACCTCAGACCTGGTTTGAGTTGGCTTGGGGTACCGAGGGAGGGAAACCACAGGGTGGGAACGAGATCGGAAGCAAATCTGTTGAGTGTGAAATGTCCTGAGACACCAAGAGGAGGTGCCCAGCAGTGCTGAAAAAGGAGTCCGGGGCTCAAGGAGTTGCCAGGGCCAGGACATGCATTCACACATCAGCATAAAAAGGCCTGGCGTGCTGCAGTCCACGGGGTCACAAAGAGTCAGACACAACCGGGTGACTGAACAACAACAGTAAAACCCACGTGACTTGGAACCTCAGCCGCAGGAATCAGAAAACAATGGCAGACTCCCCTCACCAATCTAGAAGCTTGGGAGGGAAGCTGCTGGCTCTGGCAGACTCAGCCCCATCACATTGAGAAAACTGACCTCTCTCTCCCCATGCTCGTGGCTTGATAGTCACAAGATGGCTGCCAAGTTCCAGACATCACATAAACATTTGGATCAGCAAGAAAGTAGAAAGGACAGTACCAGTCATAATAAGGAACCAAAAGCCTTTTAGAAGCCTCTAACAAACCTCCTCCTCCACCTTGGCCAAAATGCGGTCACATGGTCCCCCCCAACTGCAAGGGAGTGCTGAGAAAGCTTCATTTAGTGTTTACAGCTTCTGTCCTGGGGGGCACAAGCAGAAGGTGGTGGCTGTCAGCCTCAACTGTGTTTGTGTAAATCCATGGAAACGGTGGGCTGCAACCTGGACCTAGCTAGGTTTGCCCATGGAGGCAGGCACATCTCTGAAATACAAGTGAGCTTCTCACCTGTGGCCCGGCCGTGGCCCTGGATCCAGGGGGCCCAGCCTGCAGCAAGAACAGCCCCCAAGTCAGGCCCCTGTTTAGTCCTGATGCTCAGGCTGCAGGCACTTCCTGGACGTCTGGACGGAATTCACAGCCAGGCGGCCCTGGCCCTGCCTGCCTCCTGTGGCCTCAGCAGGATGTTGGCAAAGCCACCGTCTCCGGGACCTGGGTTGTTTCCGGGCGTTCGCCGAGGCCTGTGTACAGTGCAGGCACAGCTTGCATCCAGGTGCTTTGGCCCTGATCTTCCAGTGGGCAGGCCCCTGTGTTCTGCCAGGCCCACCAGGACCCCTCACTCAGCCGGAACACCACACCCTACACATCACCCACTCCTTTCCTTCTTGCAGACAGGAGCAAGTCAGGAAGGCGGGGCTCTGTGGCCTCTGACACCTGGACACCTGGCGCAGGGCCCGACCAGCCCGGCGCGGGAGGGATGCTGATGGCTCAGCATCCTGACCTCTCAGGGGTGGCAGGCCTGCATGTGCTCCCCTCAGCCGTGCTCTGAGCTCCCGGGAGGAGCCACCCAGCCAGGCACCGTCTCCAGGACGGACCGGCACTGACCGCCTGCCCCCAGGCACCGGGAGGCTTCACGACTGCCCTTCCCAGGTTGGGGGCTCACGGCCCTTTCCCCTGAGCACCCTCCTCACCACCTGCCCCCTGCTGGTGTCAGGGCCAGCTCTGAGGCCTCCTCTCGGGCGGATCCAAGGGAAGGGTGAGTTCCAGGTGTCCCCAAGTCCGAAAGAGGAGAAGGTCCCTCCTGGGCCCGCGTCTCCACGCGGCCTGTGTCCCCAGGGCAGCCGGTTCCTCGGGTTCCAGTGACGTGGGGCGGCAGCGGCTGGGACCAGGAAGGCCTCCGGGGGGCGTGGAGGGCCCGGCGGGGCTGGAGGGGACGAGGGGCCGCTCCGTGCGGCGGTCAGGTCCCAGGTGAGAGGGGCTGGTGACGGCCCTGCACGTGGAGGCTGGCACAGGGAGCAGAGCCAGGAGGGAGCTCCCTGACTGCCTGGGGCCCCCGCACAGGGCTCTGCGGGGACAGGGCCGGGGCATGCGGGGGAGGAGCCTGGGAGGAAAGGGCAGCTGGCGGGTGATGCCGGACAGCGGGCGGCCAGACCCCGGCTCGCAGGAACCTCTCGACACCCCCGCCAGACAGAGACTCAGAAGTGGGCTCACACTGGCTGCAGGGCCACCCTGTGAGACCCCTCTGGCCCCCAGGCCCCAAGCGGGGCGCAGGTCCCCACCCCCCACTGTGCTCTGGGGCAAGGAGATGGCCGGACCCCGCACCCAACAGTCTCGAAGCTTCATGTCATCCCCCAAAGAGAGTTTTTAACTCAGAATTCAACTTTAACTCATCTTCCCATGGAAGCACATCATGCGGTCATAGCAGAACAATTCTAAACAGTGTCAGGGAGCAGGGGCCTGCCAGGTGCGAGGAAGGGAGGGGACCCGAGGGCAGGGAGGGCGCCTGATGCCGTCCGGGGCAGCGAGCAGCCGGCCACCAATGGACAGGCTGCCACGCTGGACTCCCAGCCGGCTCCGTCCATCAGAGGAAACCGCTCAGAGCCATGAACGCGGTGGGCCGGGTGGGCGCTCCCTCCCTCCCGGGGCGCACCGCCTTTCGGGACCACAGAGCCCCTGCCCAGCTCGGACGTGTCCAAGGGCTCACCCCTCCGCCATCTCAGGTTCTGTGTTCTGGACACACACATGGCGGGGAGTCCCACACTCTAGGGCACGGTGAGGAAGCCCGGGGCTCGCGCAGTGCTCCCCGCGGCCGGCCCAGCTGGGGAATGAACAGGAGCCGTGGGCTGGTGGCCTCCCCATGGGACAGGGCAGGGACACTGATGGGGGCACGGGATCCAGGGCGAAGGCCCAGGAGCTGAGAGATGTCCAGTGGGACAGGTCGGGGAGAACCAGGCAGGAGCCGGCAGCCCTGTCCCAGGGAGCAGAGGTCCGGGGCTGCTCCGGGAGGGGGCGCTGGGTGGACCTGGGCCCAGCGTCGCCTTCCCCGGGGAAGGGCCGGGTCCGTGCACCCAGGGGCTGTTTTCTCTCTAGGCTCTCCACAGTGTTTGGTCATTTTCATCACCTCAGTCCTGTGCCCCTTGTGTTTATTTCAATCTCCAGTTTTTATTGCCATTTAAATGAATTCACATTTCATTTCTTGGTCCTATCACTAGAGTAGAAAAAGCTTTGTTAAAAAAAAAAATGTGCCTTGTATCCAGTCAGTTCCAGCCACTGTACATGCCTCTGGCAGCCGAACGCTAGCGGTCTGCTGTCTGGTGTGACGGGGCACTGCCCGGCTCGCCCTCTACACCTGCCTGCTGGCCTGTGACCAGCCACAGCACCAAGACGACCCGGGTCTTGCTGGAAAGAAACGGGCTTAAAAAAAGAAAAGAAACGGTCTTTAGGGACACAGCCTGGGGGCTGGGGGTGCTCGCTGCTCTGGGACGTTGTCAGTTGCTGGGTCCTCTCAGTGGGCACAGCTGGGAGCTCCCCGAGTTCACACCCACACGGCCAGCTCTGACGCCACACTTTGGTGGTGTTCACTCACTCAGTCATGTCCAACTCTGCGACGCAATGGACTGTAGCACGCCAGGCTTCCCCGTCCTTCACTGTCTCCCGGAGTTTGCTCAAACTCATATCCACTGAGTTGGTGATGCCATCAAACCATCTCACCCTCTGTCGTCCCCTTCTCCTCCTGCCCTCAATCTTTCCCAGCATCAGGGTCTTTTCCAGTCAACAGACTCTTCTCATCAGGTGACCCAAGTATTAGAGCTTCAGCTTCAGCATCAGTCCTTCCAGTGAATATTCAGGACTGATCTCCTTTAGGGTGGGCTGGTTTGATCTCCTTGCCGTCCAGGGGACTCTGCAGCAGCAGAATTTGAAAGCATGAATTCTTCTGTGCTCGGCCTCCTTTATGGTCCAACTCTCACATCCACACATGACTGCTGGAAACACCATAGCTTTGACTTTACACACTTTCGTTGGCAAAGTGATATCTCTGCTTTTTAATATGGTGCCTAGGTTTGTCATAGATTTTCTTCCACGGAACAACCATCTTTTAATTTTATGGCACAGCCACTCTCTACAGGATTTTGGAGCCCAAGAAAATAAAGTCTGTCACTGTTTCCATTGTTTCCCCATCTATTTGCCATGAAGTGATAGGACCAGATGCCATGATCTTAGTTTTTTTGAATACTGAGTTTTAAGCCAGCTTTTTCACTCTCCTCTTTCACCTTCATCAAGAGGCTCTTTAGTTCCTCTTCACTTTCTGCCATTAGAATGGTATCATCTGCATATCTGAGGTTATTGATATTTCTCCTAGCAATCTTGATTCCAGTTTGTGCTTCATCCAGTTCAGCATTTTGCCTGATGTACTATGCATATAAATTAAATAAACATGGTGACAATATACAGCCTTGACGTACGTACTCCTTTCCCAATTTTGAACAGGTTTCTCAGGAGGCAGGTAAGGTGGTCTGGTATTCTCATCTCTTGAAGAATTTTCCAGTTTGTTGTGATCCACATAGTCAAAGGCTTTGGCATAGTCAATAAAGCAGAAGTAGATGTTTTTCTGGAATTCTCTTGCTTTTTCTATGATCCAATGGATGTTGGCAATTTGATCTCTGGTTCCTCTGCCTTTTCTAAATACAGTTTGAACATCTGGAAGTTCATGGTTCACGTATGTTGAAGCCTGACTTGGAGAATTTTGAGCATTACTTGCTAGCGTGTGAGATGAGTGCAACTGTGCAGTAGTTTGAACATTCTTTGGCATTGCCCTTCTTTGGGATTGGAATGAAAACTGACCGTTTTCTAGTCCTGTGGCCACTGCTGAGTTTTCCAAATTTGCTGGCATATTGAATGCAGCACTTTAACAGCATCATCTTTTAGGATTTGAAATAGCTCAGCAGGAATTCCATCACCTCCACAAGCTTTGCTAGCAGTGATACTTCCTAAGGCCCTCCTGACTTTGCATTCCAGGATGTCTGGCTCTAGATGAGTGATCACAGCTTCTCAATGACCCTCTTCCTACTGCTTCCTATCTCCTCTCTTGCACCAGAGCCTAGTCTCAGACACAAGCTGGGGGAATCTGAGGCCCTGCCATCACTTTCTGCTCTCCACATGCACCCCCTTAAGGTCAAGCCATTGTGGCACATGCTTTGCCCTCCCTCCACCCCTTCTTTATATTTATTTATTTGGCTGCATCAGGTCTTAGCTGTGGACGTGGGATCTTATGTTGCAGAGCATGGGCTCCAGAGCACACGGCTCAGCAGTTGGGTCGCACGAGTCGCAGCATGTGGGATCTTAGTTCCCCAACCAGGGATCAAACCCGCATCCCCTGCATTGGAAGGTGGATTCTTTACACTGGACCATCAGGAGAGTCCCTTGCTCCACCACTTGTATCTGCTACCATACCTGGGTTTCCAGACATAATGTGAGCTTCTCCAACCCCCAGCTGCCTAATGCTCCCTCATGTCCTCCTGACGAAGGACTTGAGATCCACCTGAGAGAGGCTCCCAGGAACCAGCAGGAGGACAGGCTGAGCCTCCGTAAGCTCAGGACTACGGTGGACCAAGTGTAGTATGCTCACATGCGGGGCGGGGCTGCCGGGAAAGGATGCCCACGTCAGCCCGCAGTCACCACCCGTGGGCCCCAGGAGGGTGGCCGCAGAGGCAGGGGAGACGGTGCGGCAGCCGAGGGGCCAGGCCCCAGGGTCTGCTCGCTGCACACCTTCCCAAGCCCCAAAGGGGTGCACTTCTGGAAGGCCACGCTGTGGTCACGGGGTTCCTGCACCGCAGTCGAGTCGCGTCGGCAGAGCTCACAAGACCCTCCAGGGAGGGCAGCTTGTCACTAGAGCCTGAGCGGTTGGTTTCTTTTTTTAAATTAAAGGATAATTGCTTTACAATGTTGGTTTCTGACATGCATCAACCGTGAATCAGCCACAGGGATACACGTGTCCACTCCCTGCCACTCCCTTCCCCATCCCACCCCTCCAGGTTGTCACGAGCACTGGCTTTAGGCTCCCTGTGCCACACGGCAAGTTCCCACTGGCTATCTACTTTACACAGGGTTTTATCATCCCATATAGTTAGAGTTTAACCCCAGCTGGACAAGGCCCTCCTGGGACATTAACGGGCCTGGCTTTTCCCCTCAGTCTGCCCCAGGCCTGACTTTGTTCTGACACATAAAACTCTGTTCAGCAAACACTGGGTGTTTGCTGGCCCCTTCAGAGGAGCCGCACTGAACACCTCCTGGAAATTTCTGCTATCGCATTTACAATAACTCCTTTGGCCTTAAGGGAACAAGTTCTCCACAGTATTGCAGTGAGAAGGAGAAAAGAGTAATGGGTTTTTCTTTCCTTCCCTGAAAACAAAGAAACAGAGAATAATGAGCAGACCTGATCATTCCTAGTTTTTACTTTAACTGTTCCTAATCTGTAGTCAACATTCAAAAAATGAAGATCATGGCATCCAGTCCCATCACTTCATGGCAAATAGATGGGGAAACAATGGAAACAGTGAGAGACTTTATTTTGGGGGCTCCAAAATCACTGTGGATGGTGACTGCAGCCATGAAATTAAAAGATGCTTGCTCCTTGGAAGGAAAGCTATGACCAACCTAGACAGCATATTAAAAAGCAGAGACATTACTTTGCTGACAAAGGTCCACATAGTCAAAGCTATGGTTTTTCCAGTAGTCATGTATGGATGTGAGAGTTGGACCATAAAGAAAGCTGAGAGCTGAAGAACTGATGCTTTTGAACTGTGGTGTTGGAGAAAACTGTTGAGAGTCCCTTGGACTGCAAAGAGATCCAACCAGTCAATCCTAAAGAAAATCAACCCAAAATATTCATTGAAAGGACTTATGCTGAAGCTGAAACTCCAAAACTTTGGCCATCTGATGAGAAGAGCTGACTCATTGGAAAAGACCCTAATGCTGGGAAAGACTGAAGGCAGGAGGAGAAGGGGACGACAGAAGATGAGATGGTTGGATGGCATCACTGACTGGACGGACATGAGTTTGAGTTAGCTCCGGGAGTTGGTGATGGACGGGGAAGCCTGGTGTGCTGCGGTCCTCGGGGCCGCAGAGTCGGACACGACTGAGCCTGAACAACGATGACCTGTAACTGAGTTTGCTTCTCCGCCTCTGACTCTGCAGGAGTGATTTCTGCACCTATTAACTCTATGTAACACGTCCTATATCTGGTGCTCACCTTTACTGCACTCTCTCTCTCTCTGCAGACCACCTCTTGTAGTTTTTCTCATTTTTCGCATTCAGAAAGAAGGCCATAGTTCAATACACAACATAGTTCAAGACCCAACTACCCAACATCAACCTACGACTGCTTCCGAAACAATGCAGGAGGAAGAAGAATACAAGATCCTGATGTCCTTGTCCCTCATCACCACTCCAACTGTGAGCCCTCATCTGTGGGATCCCCCGACTCCTCATGGAAGAGGGCACAGTCCTCGAGGCACGAGCCTGTTCTGTTCTGTCTCCCCTCACTGGTTGAGGATTAAAGCCACCTTTCTATTTCCTCCAAACTCTGTCTCTGTATTTTTTGTTTGTTTGTTGGTTTGGCTTTGGTGGGCAGAGAATCCAAGATTTTTGGTGGCAACAACAGCAGCCCAAGAACAATAATGTCTTCAGAGAAATCCCTCATTTCTAAGGAGAGCCTCTTCCTTTGCAGAAGACCCTCTGGTCCCAACACCCGCGGAGTCAGCAGGGTGTGGGTGTGGGATGGGCTGGGCAGTCCACCCAGCAGGACTGGTGCTCAGGGAGCCACTTCTGGGGCTGGCAACGGGAGGGCTGTTCTGCCCGCCAGGGAGACAGGGTCCCGCGCATTTGCCATCTGTCTTTGGGAGTGGAATCCTGCATGGCCGCAGCTGTTAACCTTTGACACTGCCTGAAATGAGGCACTCTGCTCCAGGAAAACTGGTGGAACAGGTCTTTACATAGATATTTTCAGAAACTGATTTTATGAGCCCAAGTCTTGCATGTCCTCATCTTAAGAAATCACTAAATCCCTTCATGGTGACATCAGCTCCTCATGACTAGCAGAAAACCTTTTGTAAGATAAGCGCTTGATTTCATGAACTCCTCCTTCACCGAAGTCACATACTTTGGCCTTCCCCCCTGCACTGCCTCTTTGGAGCGTCTGGGGCGCTGTCTCCCAGGCTGTGGTCCTCATTTGCCCCAAACAAAACTTAACTCACAACTCGCATTGTCCATCTTTTTTAAGTGAACATTGGAAAACCGCCTTCCCCGTCTGCCTCACAGTCCCCTCCCCCTGCCCCAGGGAGTGCTCACAGACCCTCACCCTTAGGGCCAGCTCAGCGGCTGCACAACTTTGGGGAAAGCGTCGGGTATATGAATTACATGTCAATAAAGCTGTTTTTAAAAGTCAAATAATAAATAGAAATATTTTTGAAGAGTTCAGGGCTAAAAAGCCTTTTGAAAGTCAATAATCGTAGAAGAATATTTAAATATACCTGAAAATTATAAACCATGTAACACCACTTTCCGTGCTGTTGATTAAAGAGGCTTCCTGTGAGGAAGGACCGTGAGGATCTGACCACTCAAACCAAGGGTTCTCGGTGAAGCCCCTTTCTCTCTGGTTTGGCCCGAGTCACTCAATAGGAAGGCTGCCCAGAGCCCCAAGCGTCCTGCATGTGGAGCCCAAGTGTGGGGACTCCGGGCTACAGCCAGGTGGTGGCCTCTGCCCTGCTCAGGGACAGGGGTTTCCTGGGGTGGCCAGGCAGCCAGCACCCCTCAGGCTTTGCTATTAGGGTCATGGAGCGTGGGCTCAAAAGTGGCACCAGCCAGCCCTGCAGCAGAGGGAGCTGATGGGGCCGCTGGGCGAGGCACTGCTCCCGTTCCAGTGGGAGCTAGCAGGGGGAGCTCAAGGCCCCCAGCCCCCAAGGCCCAGGTGAGCAGCGGCTGACTGCTGAGTGCCCCAGGTTGGGCCGTTCAGGGAGAATTCTGAGCATCTGAGTAAGAACCAATAAAAGATCTGAAATTATGGGTAATAAACAGTCCGAGGACACCCCATCTCCAATTCAAGGAAGTTCTCCAGAAGGACAACATCTGACCACCACTCTGTACTCAGCCAGTTTTACCCAGAATCGAGAAACACGGCACCCGACGAGATCCAGCGCCACAGGCAGGAGGCTCTCGGAGGCCCAGGGCCACACCTGGTCATCTGCCCCCCTCCTCGGTGATCCCTCAGCCCGAGGGACGCAGGAATGAGCTGAAAAGGGCCAGCCTCCCCCCCCCCACACACACACACACACGAGGTCAAAGCCTCCATCTGTCCTCCTGTTTTTCCAGAACAAAACCTCCCTTGGCTGATCCCAGGGCCCAATCCAGGGCTCCCGTGTAGGATCCAAAGTGGCCACATAAACACACCCACAGCGGTCACCAGTGGTGGTCTGTCCATCCATCATTCCTTCTACTTGTCCTTGCTGAGCCCCAAATGCCCTATTGGGTGTGGGGCTAAGCCAAGGGGGTAGGTGCGGTGGCAGCATTTAATTAGCGGGGCCAAGGATAAGACTGAACTTATAAGACTTCAAGGATAAGAGGAGGCAGGCTCCCCCTTCACAGATAAGCCCTTGGCTGGGAAGGCTTCATCCTCAGGAAACCAGACCCTGCCCCCCTGCCCCAGCTCGGCTGTTTGAGAAGAACAAGGAGGTGCTGGCCCCCGGTGCCCACCCCACCCCCAGACACACCAGCAGGAGGCCTGGCACAGGGCTGCCCAAGGTCTCCTTGGGCCTGGGGACCCTGTGATCGGGATGGGTGAGGCTGTGGGCCAGTGAGTCCAGGGCAGCAGCCATCTGTACCAAGTGAAGTCAAGTCACTCTGTCGTGTCCAACTCTTTGCAACCCCGTGGACTGTAACCTATCAGGCTCCTCCATCCATGGGATTGTCCAGGCAAGAGTACTGGAGTGGGTTGCCATTTCCTTCTCCAATCCGTACAAAGATCAAACCAAAAAGAAGGGACGGGGCCCAGATGTCCAAACTCAACATCCCCCACATAGAGGGAAGGAGCGGGGGCACCCTCCACCCAGGGGATCCTGCTAAAACAGAAAGGAAAGTCACCCTGCCGCTGACTGCAGGGTGCAACAGACGTGGCCAAGACGCCCGTCCCCTCAGCCAGTCCCCACCTGTCACCGCCCACCGAATCGGGAGTGACCGGGCCTTGCTTTGGCCGGAACCTGAGGCTGGCAGGAAGAACCTTGCAATTTCTGCTTTTTCTCCCTCAACACTGTCCCGAGATGGCAACCCCCAGGAAGCTGCTGTGCCACTTTCCAGAAGGGGAAACCCAGATGCCGAGCCCTGGGAGTGAGAGGCGGCCACCGCCTTCCAGCCCCACGGCCGTCCAGCTGGGCGCAGCTGCTGGTGGGGCAGGGCATCGCCAGGGATGCCACTGAGCCCAAGAGATGGGTCAGCACGGCCTGGCGCAGCCGGGCCTCTGGGGGCTGCTTACGGGATTGCTGATGTGAGGAGAGCCCAGGGCGGCCCATGTCCCCGCCTGACCCCAACAGGGCCCTTTGAGTCCTTCCCCCAAGGGGGCTGCTTCATGCTCTACAACCTGGGGGTGTTTCCTCACCTCGGGTGACACCACATTTGCCCTGAAGTCAGTTCAGTGTGTCACACCCTGAGAGCCAGAGGTTGCAGCCAGCACTCTTAGAGAACAGTGTGAAATAGAACCAAACAGAACAGAAGGAAAACGATAGACATAGAAGAGAATAGGTGTAGACTCAGAATTTAGTGGATACAGAGTCAATAAGTATAGACTTGTTTAGGCGCTAAGCTGTGTCACTCTCTTTGCGACCCCGTGGACTGTGGCCCACCAGGCTCCTCTGTCCATGGGATTTCCCAGGCAAGAACACTGGAGTGGGTTGCCATTTCCTCCTCCAGGGCATCTTCCCAACCCAGGGATCAAACCCAGGTTTCTTGACTCCCCTGCATTGGAGGCGGATTCTTTACCACTGCGTCATCTGAGAAGCTCCAGATACAGACTGGCAAAGAATAAATGCAGGCTAGAGCAGACTAGACAGTATCTGAGAGTGTGGGAGGCAGCATGGCTGCGGGGAGACGTGTTTCAGACAGACACAGCACACGGAGATTCAAGTTTGTCCCAGACAGCGGTGCTGCGCGCTTTCTTCCCCCGGGTCGCCATGGAAACAGGTCCACTCTTCTGCCCAGTCACCATGGAAACAGTCCACTCTTCCTCATCATTCAGTTGCCATTCTGCCTCTGTCACCTCATGCTCAGACCAAAGTGTCCCCTTGTCCACTGAAAAGCGGACGGCAAGCATTCTGGCCGGCCCCCCTCTGGACTGTTTCTGGCCCCCATCCAGCCCACACGTGGCCACCGCAGCTCTGCAGCAGCGGACCGTTGCCAGACGCCCTGCCCTGTCCCCTATCCGCCTGCACTCCCACGTGTACCGTTTACCCGCTCTAAGAGCTGGCCTGAGCCCAGGAGAATCACCCAGCCCCCACAGGGTCACACAGCCCCATGGGGTCACACAGCCCCCACAGCCACTCCCTGGTCCCAGCACCCCAGAAGACTTTTGTCCCAAGAAGCTGATCTCAAAAAACCACAAACACAACTTTCCAAAGACCTGAAGCCAAGGCATGGAGTTGGGGGACCATTCCAAAGGCTCCCATACAGTCAGGGGGATTGATGCCCCAGCATCTCAGGCCAGGAGGCTCACCCAGACCCCTCACCCCGCCCAGCGGAAGAAGTCTGGTCTCCAGTCCCCGGGGCCCATCTGGCCAAACAGGCCACCAGGCTCCCCCAGCCCACACTTGTCCCCTCGTCCCTGTGGACCCCAGGGTGCCCCCAGCCCACACCTGTCCCCTCCATCCCTGTGGACCCCTGGGCTTCCCCGGCCCACACCTGTCCCCTCCATCCCCGTGGATCCCTGGGCTCCCCTCACCCACACTCGTCCCCCCTCCACCCCATGGACCCCTAGGAGCCCCCAGCCCACGCTCATCCCCTCTATCCCAGTGGACCCCCGGACTCCCCGGGCCCATACTCGCCCCCTTGTGCCCGTGGCATCCATATGTGCTGCAAGGCTGAGCCTGCCGGTGCCCTGTCCTGGGTGGCAGGCGGCCTCTCTCCCCACAGGCCCAGGGTGCTGACCAAGAAGATGAGCCCCAGGCGTTCCCTCAAGTCAGAGAAAACCAACCCAAAGTTCTCGGCCTTCAGGACCACCAAGTGTGAACCTGCACACAGCCCTCCCCCCCCCGCCCCCCGAGGTCTGTACTGCACCTGCAAGCCTGGGACACCCACAGCAGCCGCCCAAGCCTTCTGTCCCAACAGCACCCATGGGGCCCACCCTTCCATCAGGGCTGAGACAGCCCGCGGGACCTGGTCTGGACCCCAGATCGTGGAGCGACACCCACCAGCCAGCCCTCCGGGGAGGCCCCGGGAAGAGGTTGGTCATGTCCCCCTGCCCTCGGGAAGCGGTGGCGGTGGGCTGAGGAGAGGGGGGCCCTGGAGGCACAGCAGCCCCCCTCGGGGCAGGAGAGGATGGGGGTGCTTGCAGATGCCACGCCCCTCCCCTCCTGACCTCCACAGCACGGGCAGGCTCTAGGGCTCAGGGCCCAGCCAGCACCCTGAACTGCACAGGCGGCTGATTGGCCCTAAAGTGCTGGAGCTGGGTGGGGGACATGGCCAGCCCCCCAGAAGGTGACCACAGGACTGAGGCCGGCAGAGCCTGACCTCAGCAGCTGCCCACTCAGGCCTCCAGCCCAGACACCAGATCCCCATCTCCTCTGCCCACATCCCCCTTTTCCCAAACGCCCACCAGTCCCAGGACAAGACCTGGGACAAGGCTGGCCGGTCAGGAGAGAGGGGCTCCCCACTGCCTGAAATGAAGTCCATGAGGGTGAACTCAGGGCAAATGCCCGGTCCAGGGCGATGCCCCAGGAGGACTTAGTCCATCAGGCGCTCAGGCCCCCAGGACTGAAGAAGGAATCTGGCCCCTGTGATGACACAGCCCCCGCTTACCTCTGCAAGCCCCCCAGGGAGGACGGCATGCTGGCAGGTGGTGATCCGGCCTGGCCCCTTGTCCCACTTGGGCGGGAGGCCGCAGGGCACCAGCAGGGTGTGACGCTGGGCACGGTGGGAACTCGAGATGTGCACCTGCCAGCCTGGGGTGGGGCCGCACCCTGCACCCACTCCTGAGCCCGGGCCTTCCCGGGGGAGGCCGGCGCCTGGAACACACCCACGAGCCTGCGCCCTCTCACCCTGCCCCGCTGCGCAGTAGGTCAGCCCGGGGGGGCCTGCAGGGAGCTGTGGGCGGCGACAAGGCCTCTGGGTCCAGAACTCAGGGCAAGACGCAGATCCTGCCGAGGGTTGGTAGACGGCTCTGAGGACAAGGAAGAAAGCAGGAGCCAAAGTCAACAGCATTTCTCTTTTTCCTCCTCCTTTTCAAAAGCTTCACCCAGGGAGAAAACTTAGCTGTTATTTACACCTTGGGCTGGAAAAGAACTTTCAAAGGAGGACATTCAGGTAGAAAAATTTAAATTTAATAGATTTTACTCAATGTAAGTACACTTCTTTCTTTTGGAAATAAATAAATACAATTCAAAGACAACAACCGAGAGAAATATTTGCAGCATTTTAACCAAATGTCCGGTCCATAGTGAAGTGAAGTCGCTCAGTCGTGTCTGACTCTTTGCGGCCCCATGAACTGTAGCCTACCAGGCTCCTCCACCCATGGGATTCTCCAGGCAAGCGTACTAGAGTGGGTTGCCATTTCCTTCTCCAGTTAGGTCCATAAGGAAAGACAAAATTCCCCCCGGGATGGTGAAGCACCCCAGCCCCAGCCAGCCGGGGTCTTTGGCCATGTGGGTGCCGGGGGGCCACAGTGGCCAGGCACTTTGGGGTTGCCTGTCCACAGGCCCTTCCCCAGCCTGGTCTGACCCGTCAGGGAGGGTAGGCAGACGTGCGCTCAGAACCCTCCCAGGCCTTTCTGGAGAGCTGGTGGAGAGGCCTCGGGCACACTCACTTTCTCTCCGATGGCACCTCGGACACAGCAGAGCTTGGGGGGCGGGGGCAGAGTTCAGGGAGCCCGCACCCGAGAAAGGGTGGGGAGAAGGCCGGGGCCCTGCTTCCCTGCTCCGTGGGGGTTCCGGGAGGGCCTTACTCAGGGGAGCTGGAGCCCCACACTGTGTACCTCGTTTCTGTGGGGGAGAGTGAGGATGAAAAGAGATAAAGACGGAAGCACTGTGCTCCCAGCTCTGACCTCACGGGTGAGCCCCACCTGTAGCACCCCGACACCAGACAAACCACCAGAAGGCTCCAGGGAGCGGCTGCCAGGACTCACGGGGCCAAGTATGGGCTCGTCTAACCTGACAGACCACTGGCCCTCATACCCTGCTGCCACTGGAACCACACAGCTCAGCCCAAGGTCAGGAGGCAGGGCATCATCTGCCTGCAGCCGCCCTCTGTCCCCGGGGCCCTGGGGCAGTCCCCTCCTGGCACAGGAGGCCCCGGTTTGCTGGAGCAACTGGTCCCCCCCATGGTGCGGGTCTGAGGGGCTCCTTGACTTTCTCAGGGCCCTCGCTGGGCCAGGAGGCAACTGTCTGCCTGGCTCCTCCGGGTCAGGGCTGGGCAGGTAAACGGCCATCACCAGCTCCGGCTTCGGAGGCCCATTCCTCCCGCAGCAAGGCGGCATGTGGCTCCAGCAGAATGAGAATCCTCCCTGAGCACCCCCAGGGTGAGGAGCCCCACCTCCGGCCAGGGGTGGGGAACGCTAAGGGCCGCATGTGAGGAGGTCTCGGGGCAGACCCCTCACTCTCCTACCCACCGGGGCCTCAGACTTCGCTGTTGCTACAAAAGTTTGCTCTCCTCCAAACGTTCCCAGACACTCAGTGATGGACCTGGGGGACGGGCTGCTGAGCAGACACCCTGAGGGTCCCCTGGGGCCCCACCTGTGGGGACACAGATGGTCCTGGGGTGTTGGCTCCAGGTGAGGGTGGCCAGGTGCCAGGCAGGGTCCAACGGCTGCACCCCCAGTTCAGGGCAAGGCTGCTGGAGCCCAGAGCCGCAGCAGTCAGCATCTGCTGTCAAAGGCAGGGCCCCGCAGCAGGTCCTGCCAGTGCAGCCGGCAGCAGAGAGCAGGAGTGGACCACTGGCCCGGCCGAAATCAGGGCGTCTCAGGGCTCAGCCCTCAGGAGCCGTGGGGAGGGCAAGGACGGGCCACAGGGCCGGAGCAGGAGGGGCCTCCAGGAGGGGAGATGCCCACGAGTAGCCTGGACGGGGAGCCAGACAGGGCAGGGAGCGGACACGGCCACGCACAAGCCCGACCCGGCCGCTGTGGGGGGAGGGCTGGGGGCTGGGGGAGCAGTCCTGGGCAGCTGGGGGCTGACCTTGGGGGGCTGCAGGCTGGGGAACTGGGGTCTAGGGGGCTGGGTGCTAGCCTTGCAGGGCAGTGGGGACTTGGGCCTCCTTTCTCCGGAGCAAACAGATCCCCACAGCGACAGGTGGGGAGTGGCCTGTCTGCATCAGAGAGACCCTCCATCAACCCAGCCCACCGGCTCACAGCTTCTGCGGACTCTCCCAGGTGCCTTCACTGAGTGCCCCACCCCCATCACAGCCCCTCAGGGTCAGGCTCTCGGGGGTCCCGGAGGATGGCTAGGAGCCCCGCATCCCCCTTCCCAGCCTCCTGTCATCAGGAGCCCATCTTGGGCCCTGTGAAACCCCGCCTGTGACTGGGGCTCTCGGTCTCCTGAGACGGCCCTTTTCTGACCTCGGGGATAGGACAGGATGGGGGTCCCTGGGCAGCACAGCCCTGGGCTGCCCTGCGGACTTGGGAGCTCTGGTTAGGGGGCCGCGGGGCCCCCACGGAGGTGGGCATCACTGCATGCCATCTGCCCCATGCCCGCGACCCTGCGGGTGGAACCCAAGGCCGCTCTGCAGACAGGCCCCAGCACCCACTCTATGGGGCTTGGATGGGGGACAGCCGTGTCGCCCTGGGTCCCCACGGCCTGGCCTTGCCAGTGTCAGAGGCCTTGGCCTGGCGGCCACAGCCCTTGTCACCTGGAGCGTCCACGTCCCCGAGGGCCCAGATGCCCCCTCTGTCCTGCTCACCTCCTCCCGCGTCCGGAGGCCACGGTGCTGCTGGCGGGGGCATCTCCCTCTCACACACCCAGCAGCCTCCGCATTCCTCGCCTGAAGGCTCAGGCCGGCCCCACCTTTCAGGGGAACGCTCTCTCCTCACCCAACCCCTCTCCTGCCCCTACACCCACGGATGGGGGGGTGCATTGCTCTCCAGCTGGGGTCCCAGCACCCAGATCCAAGCAGGAGGAGAGGGACAAGGTGGGCGGCACAGGGGCCATCACTGCGGCCCCAGCTCAGATCTGGGCTGGGGGACACAGGGAGGGGGCTGCCTGGGCTCAGGAGTGATGGCGGGAGCCCCTCTGAGGCCAGGGTTTGGGGGCTCCCGCTCACCCCGGCAGGGCCCGGGAGTCGACGGGACTCCAAGATTCCAACGAAGCGTGGGGAGCAGGTGCGGGGGCGTGGCCAGCAGAGCTGCGCCTCCTCCCCTGGGCTCCGCCCTGAACGGGGGCGGGGGGCGCGGCAGAAGGGGGTCCTCCCATCAGAGACCTCGGATGCACGCCGCTCGCCAGCCCAGAGCCGGCGGCCCCTCGGGGCTTGGGCTGGTGAACCCCGGGAGCTGGTCACACGCAGGGCGGCCCCCACCCCTGCCCCGCCTCCGGCTCTGAGTCCGGGGCCGCAGAGGACCGGCAGCCGCCAGCCGGCCACCTTTCACCACCCGACCTGCTCCCTCGCTGCTCCGACGCCCGGGCTGTGGAGCCTGCTGCTGCTCACTCTACCCAGAAACAAAGGGGCCGTAGTCTGACCACGGCGCTGCCCCACGGTACGCCCGGACCACCTCGCGGGAGAGGAGAGGGGAAGAGGCCCTGGGTAGACAGGCCCACCAGGGATGCCCGGCAGCCGCTTTCTCACACACGCCTGCACCAGGAGCGGCCCTGGAAGCCTGCCAGGACCGACTGTCCCCGCAGGGCGGCGGGGAGGAGCAGGAGGCACCAAGGGCCGTCCCGAGTGCGCTCACCAGGGTGACAGTCCCGGAAGGGGCCACCGCCCGGGGAACAGGAGACTCAGCCCGTTCTCTCGGCCCCCGGGGTCTGAGGGGCCTGGACCCTAGGACAGCAGGCCTTGGGCAAGGCAGCAGTGGGGCTGGTGGCCACCCCCCCGACCCCCCCGGTCCTGGCAGAGGTCAGAGAAGAGACAGGGAGCAGGCCAGGGTCAGCATTCCGTGAGAGTGAGGTCAGGGGTCAGGGCCACCTGCACCTTTCTGGGGTCAGCGTCCTGATGGACATGCTCAGGCGGCCCACATGCAGGGCCACACGGCCACCAGTCTCCCCCAAGCCTGTGGCCTTACAGGATGGGGACTCTGCTCCCCTGCAGGCCTGGGCAGGGTGCCTCCTGCCCAGGTGCACCCCATCCTGGGGGCTGAGCAGTGGGAGATGTCTTTGAACCCCCAGGCTCTCCAGCAGCTCCTGCCCCTGCCTTCAGCTTCCTCCCACCCCGGGGGCTGCCCACAGCCCCTTCCTCACCACCCGTGGCCCTCCAGTGGGACCTCCTCTCACATAACCTCTTCTCAGGTTGCAGCTTAGAGGTTTTAAGGTGAAAATCAGCTTTCTCTAATCCAAAGACAATACATTCTCAGCCCCTCCCAGGCACCTTCGGGGATTATTCTGGGAAATCACAGGTGGGGGGGGGTCTCTCCTGCTCCCCGCCCCAGACACATGAGTCATCAGGTCTGGAAGGCGGGCCTCTGGCAGTCCAGCCTGCTTGGCACCCTCCCTCTTGTTTCACTGACTCCAAGACGCTGTCCACTGAGACACCCCAAAGCAGAGAGGCGTCAGGGGTGCTCAGAGGCAGAAGTGAACCGTCACCAGCTGGGGGGGCAGAGAGGACGGCAGCCCCAACCCCAGCGGCTGAGTCCTAGAACAAGACCCCCACCTTCATCACCCCCCACCCTCGGGGTCACCCCCCAACACTCTCAGGGTCACTCCCACCCTTGGGGTCACCCCCCCCTGTTGGGGTCACACCCCACCCTCGGGGTCACACCCCCACCATAGGGGTCATCCCCCCCACTGCTGGGGTCGCCCCCCACCTTCATCATGCCCCCCACCCTCGGGGTCACCCCCCAACACTCTCAGGGTCACTCCCACCCTCGGGGTCACCCCCCACTGTTGGGGTCACACCCCACCCTCGGGATCACACCCCCACCGTAGGGGTCATCCCCCCCACTGCTGGGGTCGCCCCCCACCTTCATCATGCCCCCTACCCTCGGAGTCACCCCAGCAGGAAACGCCTAATGTGAGCCTGCCTCCCAGGACCCAGCCTCTGCCACCTCCTCCGCTGGGGGGTTAGCCGCCCAGCCCCCTCGCCCCAACCCTGAAACAGGTGGGAAACACCAGCCTGCACCCCGGCTTCCAGTCAGAGGCCAAGCTGCAGGGGCTGCCTGCTGGAGGCCAAGAACAGAGGCCAGCCACAAGGCACTCGGGGAGCCCCACGGGGCCATGTGCTGAGCCCAGGATGGTGGGAAGGGGCCGGAGCCCGCCGCCAGGGCTCGCTGCCAGGGCCAGTGAGGCAGGAGGGCCCCAGAGCCCCGAGAGGCCCAGAGCCCCCAGTCCAGGCGGGTCCCGGGACCAGGTAGGGAAACAGCAACCCGTGGGGGGGGAACCACGTTTCAAAGCCTGGCAGACAGCAGGAGGGGCCAGTGGTGGACAGACTAGAAGGCCCCCAGCCCAGGAAGGCTTTCACAGGTGACCTGACACCCCCTCCTGGGCCGGCATGGGGGCTGGACATGGGCCCCTGGCCTGTGCCCTGAAATCCTGCTGAGCCACGACCCACCCCCCCCAAGGAGAACACCCGTCTCCCCCAGGGCGCACCCCTTCCACAGCCAGGGGGCCCTGGCCAAGCAGGGGACCTCCAGCCAGCCGTGGCACTGGGGGCCGGGCTTGTGGCCCCTTCGAGGCAGGCTGAGAGTGGGCTGCAGCCCAGGCCTGTCTCAGCCATCCAGTCCAGTGGAGCCACGGGACCCAAGTCAGCCTGTGTCCGGCTCATCCAGGTTCGATCCGAGTGCACCTGCTCCTGCCAGAAAAACAAGGCAAAGTCTCTGGAAGTATAATGATGTCTCCTCCCCACCAGACCCTACCTCCAGACCCTCCGCAAAGTGAGTCCCCACCACGTTCTCCACGCCGGAGGGTTCTGTTGGAACCAGCGTCCAAGGGTCCGCATCCTTTCTCGGAAGCAGCGGTCTGTCCCCCTCTCTCCCCAAGGGCCTCGAGGGCCACACTTGCCTCCTCCTCAACAGGCGCACGGCCGGCGACCAGCTGCTGACTGACCCCAGCTGCACACAGTGCTCTCTGTGCATCGCCTGGGGGCACCGCCCACCACATGTGCCCACGTGCCGTGTGCACGCTCGTGTGCCGTGTGCGTGCCCGTGTGTTCTGTCTGTGTGTATGCAGGTCAACACTGCAGGGTGAGCCCCAGTGGCAAACTGCAGGGCCAGTGGTTGCCGCTTCACTTTTTGACATTCGGGCAGACCAGCTTTGTCCTGCAAGGAAGCGAGGGTTCCCCTGCCATTTGCTCCCTCCCAACCCCAGTCACTAAGCCACCTTCTCAAGGCCCCACTGTTACTATAGCAGAAGATGCCTCTAATTGTTAAGCCTTCTAATAATTCATGCATTACTTTAAATCTCCAAAATAAACTTGCTGAGTCCTAACACTTCTTACGGGAGGTCTCTCTGCACCACAAAGGCCCCCACTGCACATTGCAAACAGGACCTGACCGCCTCTGGCAACTTTAGAAAGCCACGAGAGGCCACACCTCAGGGGGCTGATGAGGCGGGCCTCCCAGTCACACAGTGGGGGACGGGGGACATGGCGTGGGGCCAGGGGCCGGGGCAGGGATGCCTCCCCACACACAGGTGGTCAGGCCCCAGGGCACTGACATTCCGGCGCTCAAGAACACAGTACACAGGCCCTTCACTCAGCTTGTGAGGCCACTTTCCTAGGAACAAAAGGGAGGAGAGAATCCTGGTTAATCGCTTTTATTGGAAGCTCATGGCACCAGAAAGAAGGCGAGTCTAGCCTCTCAGACCGTCTCCAAGCCCCAGCAGCTGCTCCAGGGGGACAAAGGTCAACGGGGGAGCACCTGCTCGGGGTGACAGGATGCCTGTGGCTGGCGGGGCTTCTCACCCGGCACTACTGACGTTTGTGGTCAGAGCAGAACCGGAAAGACATCTCCATGGACGCGTCACAGCAAGTGTGATAAACGGGTGGCTGGCTCCTGAACTGCCGGGCCTTCCAGCAAGCAGGGACACACCCAGGGCAGGGCACACCCATCCCTCTGGCTCAAAGGGGACCGGTTGTTGTCCAGAAAGTGCCTGATGTCTCAGCTCTGCTGGTCAGAGCGCGAATGGACCTGCCTCAGTGCCCTGTCACCCACGTGGAGTTCATTCCCTCTGCCTGGTGCCCCTCAGAGGCTTGCGCTGAGTGGGGGGCCAGTGGTAGGACTGCCCTCTCAGGGATGTATCCCACAAGGCAGGATCCCACAGGCCACAGGCAAGCAGGGGTGACCTGGTCGACCCTGAGTGGGCAGAACTGTGCGCCCACCCAGCCTGTCCAGGACCTGCGGAGGCATGGAGTGTCTGTCCAGCGGGCAGGCAATAGTGGACAGGCGGCCCTCTGCACTCGGCCCACGCAACAGAACAGCGGGGCTCCAGAAGACTCCTGCAGAGAAAGCCATGCGTCCTGGGCTGCACGGGGCCAGTTTCAGGCCCCTGGACCAAGCAGCCAGTCGTCCAGCCTGCTGCTGGCTCTGTGGGTTGGAGGCTCTGCAGGCCCATCCCACGGGCAATGCCAAGACCAGATGGAGGCCCCCCACTCTGGCTGCAGGGGGCCATCAGATGTGGGTGGGCAGCGTCTTGTAGGGGTTCAGGATGCCCTTGGGATCCAGGAGGGCCTTGAGCTGCCTCATGAGCTGCAGCGCCTCGGGGGGCTTGCTGTAGCCGAGGACGTCCTTCTTCCTGAAGCCCAGGCCGTGCTCGGCGCTGACGCTGCCCCGCTGGCCCGCCGTCCACTCGTACACGTAGGGTTCCAGGGTGCCCAGCAGGGACGCGCTGAAGGTCTCGGCCGTCACGTTGAGGTGCAGGTTGCCGTCCCCTGGAGGGGCAGGGATGCACAGGTCAGCGGGGCCTCCTCTGCCCCGAGGCTCTCTCCTCCCTGAGGTCCCTCCCTTCCCCAGGCCCCCCACTTCCAAGAGCCCCCAGCCCCGCCCCGCCCCCCTTCACACCACTGGCGACTACCTCGAAGTGGTCACCGCCCTCCTCCGGGGGTCGCAGTGCCCCTAGCCGCACACACGTGTCTCTCCGAGTTCTCCCCAGCCCCCGTCCCTCCCGCACAGCACCCCCTCCCTGAGGGCCCCCACCTGAGATGGACAAACATCCGCCCAACCTGCACGAGCCCGGCGGGACCACCGAGACCGCCGCAGACCCGGGTCTCCCAGCACCCAGGAGGCCGCTAACCAGGTGACCTGCAGCCTCTAACCCAGTGACCTTGGACCTCTGACCCTGTGACCTGGGGCTTCTTATGCCCCCTCCTCCATGCACATCTGTCAAATGTAGGGAGCAAACCAGGGTCCCTTCTCCCACCAAACGTGGTTCCCACAACACACCCAGGGTGAAGGCTCTGCAAACAAGGGAAGCACTGCGGGGAGAGGAGCTGGGCTCTGTTAGTACTCACAGCACATCCACACAGCAGCCCCCCGCATGGGCCTGCGGGGTCCACACAGCCCCAAATTGCCTCCAACTCAGCCTCCAATAATTCCCACAGATAAAAGCCTAAGACACACACACACACCACACAAAGCCTAAGACAAAAATCACAAACACACAGAAAAGAAACCATGATGACCAAGACCCACAAAGACCTGTGATCCCGTGATTTCCAAAAACAGAAAATAAATGCTTCATGTGTTTAAAGAAATAAGACAGAGAAAATATAAAAAACATGGACCAGAAAGCTTTTAAATATCCAGGCCGAACTAGAAATGAAAAAGATGGTCACTGAAATGTCAACGAGCAGAGAGAGATGTAGCAGGATGGAAAACAGACAAGCACGCAGAGAACTGGGACCACGGCCGGCCGGCAGAGACGAGACGCATCCTGAGCCCTTGGGGGACACTCCGGGGGGCGGGGATGGGGAGACGGTATCCGCAGGGACAACTGGGGAGCGGTGTCTGAAGGCTAAGCCCACGGACTCCAGCTGACGGACACTGACCCACCTAAACAAAGCTGAGAGAAGCCAAGGAACCCCGAGGACAAGGATTTCCTTCCGTGGAGCACCACTGGCCCACGGCTACCTGCCGACAGCAGTCAGCGGTGCCTCCACTCTGCAGAGAACCGGGCTGTCAGACCGGAGTCTCAGAGTTCACTGAGGAGAAACCGCTCAAGAGCAGAATGCGTATATTTTCAGGCTGACAAAATCCATGACGTGATGTCACCTGCCTTCCCGGCCCAGAGGAAACTAAAGGCAGGGCTGTGCTACCAGGTCAAAGACGGACCAGCAGTGTGGGTGAGTCTGGCCAATCACGAGCTCTCACGGCAGGAACAACAGCAGTGCCGCTAGGGCGAGGAGACATCACGGAACTGGAACACACTCCACACACAGCACGTGACCAGGAGCGGGTGATAACACCCACGGGGCAGGGCCCCAAGGCCCCTGCTCCGAGGACCGGTCAGGCTCTCAGGGAAACAGGGCTGTCCAGAGGGTGGGGGACAGAGAGCTGACCGTAAGGAACTGGCCCAGAGGACTGTGGGGAGTGGTTAGCCCAGCAGGTGGACACCCAGAAACGAGCTGACGCTGCAGCCCTGGTACAAAGGCCCCTTCCGTGGGGGACGTCTGTGTCCTCTGGTCCAGGCCTTCAATGATCAGGCAAGATCCTCCCACATGGGGAGGGTGACCTGCTTTATTCAAGCTCTGTGGCTTTAAATGCTAATTTCATCTTAAAACTGTCTTCACAGCAACATTCAGATTGACGTCCGACCAAGCATCTGGGCACACGGCCCAGCCAAGCTGACACACAGGCCAGCACACTGCTTGGGAAGAGGGTCACAATACTGATTAATCTCCAACTCTTTTAAGATAGGACCACCCTGATAAATTTGCAGGAAGAACTATCAACAACCTCAGATATGCAGATGACACCATTCTGATGGCAGAAAGTGAAGAGGAATTAAAGAGTCTCTTGATGAGGGTCAAAGAGGGGAGTGAAAAAGCTGGCTTAAAACTTAGTGAGATCATGGCATCTGGTCCCATCACTTCATGGCAAATAGAAGGGGAAAAAGTAGAAACAGTGACAGATTTTATTTTCTTGGGCTCCAAAATCACTGCAGATGGTGACTGCAGCCATAAAATTAAAAGATGCTTGCTCCTTGGAAGAAAAGTTATGACAAATCTAGACAGTGTATTAGAAATCAGAGATCACTTTGCTGACAAAGGTCCCTATAGTCAAAGCTACAGTTTTTCCAACAGTCATGGACAGATGTGAGAGCTGGGCCATAAAGAAGGCTGAATGACTTGTCAGGAAGCATTAACCAGAGGCTTCCCGGGTGCTGCTCTGGATCTGTCAGGAACCCTCTGGCCCTTACTGATTCCTGAATATTCAGGAATTAAGAGGAGAGGCACGCCTTTCCCGGGGCTGAGGAATCCAGGCATTTCTCATTACGGTGATAAGTACCCTCTTCCTTTTTATGAGCCATACGGTAAAAGGTGATTGTTTGCAACTCTCTCTTTGATAGGGATCATCTTATGTTTTGTAAGTCTGGAATTTTAATCTTTATCTTTGCTGAGAATAACTACAGTATACATGCCCACGCCATGTTGATTAAAACACCTTTGCTCCATCAGAGCTTGGGTCCCCGTGTCTTTCTTTCTTTCTTTCTATTCCTTCTTTCTGTCTTTCTCTCTCTCTTTCTGGCTAATTCCTTGGAGCGCGGAGGCCCGCTGAGCTCACTTTCTTGCCTGGGCTTCTAAGACCCTCTCGAGAAGGCGCACTGTGCCTTCACCCACTCGAGAGGGCGCCCGGTGCCTACGTGCAGCAGCGCGAGCCCTAAGAACAGGGCTCTATTGGCTTTCCGCGTAAACCAGGGGATATCAGCCTCTTTCTCTCTCTTACTCTCCGGACCACCAGGTTCCGGTCCATTAAAGGACCAACAAGTGATGAAAAACTGGTGCTTTCAAACTGTGGTGTTTGGAGAAGACTCGAGAGTCCCTTGGACTGCAAGGAGATCAAACCAGTCAATCCTAAAGGAAATCAGTCCTGAATATTCATTGGAAGGACTGATGCTAAAGCTGAAACTCCAATACTTTGGCCACCTGATGTGAAGAGCTGACTCATTGGAAAAGACCCTGATGCTGGAAAAGATTGAAGGCAAAAGGAGAAGGGGGCAGCAGAGGATGAGATGGTTAGACAGCATCACCAACTCAATGGACATGAATTTGAGCAAACTCCAGGAGATAGTGGAGGACAGGAGTCAGGCGAGCTGCAGTCCAAGGGGTCACAAAGAGTTGAACACAGCTAAGCAATTGAACACCACCACCACCCTGATAAAGATACAATTCTAGGGCTACTGCCAAAAGAGCAGATAGGCATAATTTCTCGTTAGTAAATGGAAACAAACTCTATGAGAAAAAACACCAACCAAAAGAAGGTAATTCAGTTCAGTTCAGTTCAGTCACTCAGTTGTGTCTGAGCTCTTTGCGACCCCATGGACTGCAGCACACCAGGCCTCCCTGTCCATCACCAACTCCTGGAGCTTACTCAAACTCATGTCCATCGAGTCAGTGATGCCATCCAACCATCTCATCCTCTGTCGTCCCCTTCTCCTCCCGCCTTCAATCTTTCCCAGCATCAGGGTCTTTTCCAATGAGTCAGTTCTTCTCATCAGGTGGCCAAAGTATTGGAGCTTCAGCTTCAACATCAGTCCTTCCAATGAACACCCAGGACTGATCTCCTTTAGGATGGACTGGATGGATCTCCTTGCAGTCCAAGGGACTCTCAAGAGTCTTCTCCAACACCACAGTTCAAAAGCATCAATTCTTCAGTGCTCAGCTTTCTT
Source organism: Odocoileus virginianus (assembly GCF_023699985.2). Lineage (NCBI taxonomy): Eukaryota > Metazoa > Chordata > Mammalia > Artiodactyla > Cervidae > Odocoileus > Odocoileus virginianus. Next base: position 3,244,816 of record NW_027224322.1, on the reverse strand, counting down.
TGTAGTCCAACTCTCATATCCATACATGACCACTGGAAAAACCATAGTTTTGACTAGACAGACCTTTGCTGGCAAAGAAGGTAATAAACCACACTAAAAAAAAATAGAAGAAATGAGGGAGAAATAGAAGGCCCAAAGCCAGACCAATCCAGGTCACCGAGTGACTACGGTCTCTGTAAATGAAGGGCAGCAAAACATGCCACCTCAAACCAGGCCATGTTGGCATAAGGGTTACTGAGCTGAAGGCAACTGAGAAGAAAGAGACACAGAGTAGCCCCCTGCCCTCCACGCACCTGGAAGCAGGACTAGAGTGTGTAAAGGCGTCCCCAGGCCCCGGCAAGGGCAGGGTCACCACCCGGGACAGCTCCGGGACAGCTCCTACATGAGGCTCATGTCCACCAGGTTCCTGTGCGTTTATAAACCTTCCCACAATTTGCCCCTGGACGTCCGTTCTCTTCCTTCATCCATGCTGTCTCCAAAGAGGTAATGTTCTTTGCTAAAATGCCCTACAAGTCGAGCTACCTGAAAGTGAGCAGGACCCCGCGGGGTCTCTCTGTTCAGCCTCCGTGACCTTCGCTGAGCTCCAAAGGGCAGACTGGAATAGTTGCTCATCAGGGAAGGGAGGGGTGCAGAGACAGGGAGGAGGAGCCAAGAAGAACAGAGCGGCCTCGGGCAGGTCCTGGCCGTGAAACAGGGAAAGGGGCAGGGCGCGACCTTTAATAGAACGAGACTGCTGGGATAATCAGAGCCAGACGGGCCCAAGATGGCGATGAGTCAACCTCCACTAGACCCTGGGCCTCAGTACATGTCATCATAACAGGTCAGCATGCCAGGGCCAAGGCTGACCCACAGAGACCAAGAAGTTGGCCATGATCCAATTTCTGGAAACCTCCGCCTCACCCCCAAAGCAGCTGGAACAATCCTCCCACTCATTAGCTTATGAAATTACTCACCTAACAAACACTGGCCACCCCATATAAGGGGGACTCTCACCTTCTGAGATGGTGAGTGTGTCTCTCTCTAAATAAACCCGCTTCTTACCAACCATTTTATCTCTCACTGAATCGTTTCTCCAATGAGACCTGAAGAACTTGAGCTTCATTAAGTCCTGAGACCAGGTGTGTGATCTCAGTTAAAAGACCATGGGTGGACTCCCCTGGTGGTCCAGCGGTTAAGACTCTGCCTGCCAACGCAGGGGACGTGGGTTTGAGCCCTGGTCCTAGAAGATTCCGCGTGCTGCAGGACAACTAAGCACCGCCACTCCTGAGCCTGTACGCTCTAGAGGCGCCCCTAGAGCTGTGCTCTGCAACAAGAGAAGCCACTGCAGTGAGAAGCCCACCGTCCCCTCCTGGAGAAAGTCCGCACGGCAATGAAAACCAAGCACAGCCAACAGGAAGTCGCCAGCTTTCAGCCATCACACGCACGCTGCATGCTTAGCTGCTCAGTCGTGGCCGACTCTGCGACTCCATGGACGATGTTTAGCTCGCTCCTCTGTCCCGGGATTCTCCAGGCGAGAATAGTGGAGTGGGTTGCCAGCCATCCTCCAGGGGGATCTTCCCGACACAGGGATCGAACCTGCAGCTCCTGCTCTGCAGGTGGATTCTTTACCACTGAGCCACTGGGGAAACCCAGAAGTCACATAGCACAGGTGAAAAAATTTTAAAAAAAACAAGAAAGAAAAGGCCATGGATTTTGGCTGCATTCGAGTCCCTGCCCCCACCACAGGGGTTCAAGTCCCAATCTGAGGTGCGTGGTTTCAGTTGCACCTCAAGGGACGCACATGACAGTATCTTTGAGCTTTACAGAACTAAGCGCCCCCATAAGTGCAAGATGTCAGGTTGTTCATTCCACAGAGGATCCCAGTTTGCTAATCTGGAGAAGCTCAGGAGACATGTGAGGCCAGGCTAAAGGAATACATGCCCTGCTCACACCCTGATCCCTATCATCCAGCAGGCTAGGGGAGTGCAGGACCTGCTCACACCCTGATCCCTATCATCAACCGCGCCCTGCACCATCCCCATAAACTCCTCACCAGATCCTCCCAGCTTGGGACAAAGGTTGGCAGCAGGAGCCCACTGTGTCTCCCCTGCCTGGCGAAGCAATAAATCTACTTTGTATTACTTCACCCCAAACCATGCCTCTGAGATTCGACCTGGCACCGGTGCACAGAGGCCGAGCTCTTGGCCTCAAACTGACAGCCCAGATCTCCACCTGCAGAAGCAGCTGAGGCACCTGGAGAAGGGGGCCCACCCTCTGCGGGGGCGGGGGGCTCGCTCAGCCGCTGAGAGCCAAGCGGGCCCCAGCAACCGGCGGCGCAAAGGGCAGGCTGGGTCCAGGGGCCTGCTCTCAGCCCCGGCGAACGGCCAGGGAGGCTGGCAGCGCCCCAGGCAGGGGCCACACTTCCACCAGTGGCGCGCCCCACCCAGTCCTCTGCCCCAACAGGGCCAACAACAAGCCCATGGTCTTCAAGTGGACGGAAAACTCCCGCATGTTTGCAAGTTAAAACACACAGTTCTGCCCACCTCACGAGTCAAAGAAGCAATGACGAGGGAGATCAGAAAGCATTCAGAGCTGAAAGATGAGAGCACCCTCAGATGGTGCTCTGGGGTAGCACCCAGCCAGCAGCAGAGACGGGACAGAGAGAGGCACCTGGGCATCCCCAACCCACTCCTCTGCAGAGGGGTGGCATCGAGCGCCCAGGGGAGCGGACGCCCGGAGTGGGCTGAAGTACTGGGCGTGCAGGGCCAGCGCCTCAGCCAGAGGACACAAGGACCTGGAGCCAGGTCTGGCCCCGCTGACTCCTGCGGGCGCTCCTGGATGCTGCCAAGTCTGAGGAGGCAAGAACCAGGTACTTCTTAAAACCAGCAAACACCACCTGTGTGCTTTCATGGAGGGAAACTGAAGTCCATTGAAGAGCAGAAAGGCTGAAAGTCAGAGAGCAGTGGTGACGCCTGAAGGCACAGAATAAAGAGCAAGGAAACCCGCAGCAGGAAAGACCAGCAAGGCCCAGTGCTGACTCTTGAGAGACCGAGATCCACAGCACCCCAGCAGGAGAGAAAGCGGTGTGGCCGGGGCGGCCCTCTGCTCCAGTCATGAGGGCCCCTGCACCCACAGCCCTGTGCAGAAACCCGGACACATCCTGGCCTGAGACAGGTGACGGCCACACAAAATGCATGATTCCCACGAGCCCTGACCCCGCGCCTCCCCCCGCATGAGCCCAGACCCCGCACCTCCCCGCGCAGTGAGCACAGACGTCACTGCCATGGGATGCCTGGCTTTTGTGAGGAGCACTGATCCTTTGTTGTTTGACTACATGGGTTTTTCTGTCCCCAGCGGAAAGCCCCTACGTATCCTGGCTCCTCCCCTGCCTCCGGGAGCAGGCCCTCTGCACCATCGGAGAGCCCGCTCCCTGCCTAGAGCTCTCGGTAAGGTCCCAAAGAAAACAACTCACAACCTTCGGGTTGTACAGAGATAAGAAACAATCCAAATCCGGAGTTAAACAGTCCCCTTCCGCAAGTGCTGGACATGGCACAAAGAAATAATAAGAACCATGCGATGCCAGACACTCAGAATCTTAGAAGAGACAGACAAAAGGCCAGAAAAAAATGAACAGTCAATTCTGAAGAAAAGGAACTGGCAGGGTCCTGTAGTCATTAAAGAAACTGCCCCCCCCAAAAGTCACCCACAAAAACCTTCAGGCCCAAGTGCCTTCATCTGCAAGTTGTACTCAGCATTCACAGAGGAGGAATTCCAACCTGCCAGACGCTTCCCGAGACGACCCCCAGCTCGCTTTATGACTGGCCAACCTCCAGCTTGGACAGACAGGGAACCTGACAGTGTAGGGCTGAGGAGGTCCTCCGCAGGGTCAGTCAGCGGGCTGAGACAAGACGGAGAAAGGGTCCAGGCCACACTGGGCTGACCCGGAGACACAGACCCACTCATCCCCGGGTCCAGAGAGACGAGCCCTGCAGGGGGTCAACGGGAAACCGGAGCCCGGCACCCGGGCAGACGCAGAAAGAGCATTCAGCAAATTCAGCAATCAGTCTCAATTTCCAGAGTGGAATTCCTCCACGTGACGCATTCAGGGCCCCCACATACAGTCCCGGGAGGCGGAACTGGGCCCACCTTACGGAAAGGACAGCGGAGGCCCCAGGCAGACGGCGCCCCACACCTGGGAAGAGACGGGGCTTTGAGACACCCGGTCCTGAAGGCTGCTGAGAATCAAGGGGGATGAAATTGCTCCTTCCTGTGAATCAATAACTTATAAGCGTGACTCTTCTGCACACAATAATGACCGGAACTGGTTTTAAGACCCTTTCTTCTGGAGGGAGGGCAGGGTCAGAGCTCGTCCTCAAACACGAGACCCCCGTGATCAGGCCAGCCCCATGCCCCAGCCAAGCCCCGAGCCCACACTCCCAGGGTGGGCCTTCCCGGGATGCCCCAGGCATGCCCCCCGCCCCGCGGGCTGTGCTCACCCAGGTGTCCATAGCCCACCACGCGCTTGGCGCTCGGGCCGAGTCGGGCACGCAGGTCGCCCACGAGGTCGTAGAGCCTGTCCAGGGGCAGCGAGAGGTCATACTTGTACACGTAGCCGTCACAGCTCAGGGCCTCGGTGATCCTCTCCCTGAGTGCCCACAGCATCTGGAAGGGGAATGGGCACAGTCACCCCGAGCGGGCAGGGCTGCAGGGTGACCCCGGGGTCGGGAGGGAACCCCCAGGTGACAGAAACGTCCCGTGTCGTGACAGGGATGCGGCTTCCATCCGAGAATCCACACTGGACTAGACGGGGGCCCCGGACACGACTGGGCAGCCCCTGGCGGCAGACACCCAGGGCCCCTCAGGGACAAGCAGCACTGACCCTGTGACCCGGGATCAGCCGGGCAAGGTGGGGGTGAGGCAGACAGAGGGGCACCCCCGGCCCGGGGACAGAGGTGGGGACCTCACCACGGCCCCACACCCTTCCCAGGGCCCCACAACATCCCTTCCCGTCACAGACAGATGGGAGGGTGTCCCCAGGGGCCGTCTCGTCCCCCCCCCCCCATCCTCCACGTCCCCCCACCACATCGCAGGAAACCTCGAGACGAGGCAGCTTTCTGGGTAAGGGAAAACATCACTTCTTTCGTTTCTTTTTTAACAAGCCCACAGTGCAGTAGTCACCCCTGAGAAAGGAACAGTTCCTCAGCGGCACGGATACCCAGCGGGTGTCCGCGTTTCCCCAGTCGCTCAGCACCATGGGTCGTGCCCTTCCCGCGCCTGGGCGCCCCAGCCATCGTCCTGGCCTGATGCTCCTCCCACACCCAGGGCCCGCCACATCCCTGCACGGGGCGGCCTGAGCCCAGCAGCCCTGCCCGCCCAGCACGGCCTCCTCAAGCCCTCATGTCCCGACACGGCCACAGAGCTGCAGGCCCCTTGTCCGCCCATTCCGCCCACTGCTCCAAACCCACTCTCTCTAGAACATTCCATCTGCAACGCCTCTGTGCCCTGCAGAGCTAACGCTGCTCCCCCAGCCTATCCAGGCTCAAACACCCCCGACCCCCACCCCATGTCACTGCCAGGCCCCCGGACGCGAACGCTTGAGAACAGGGCACCAAGGCAGGCAGCGTGACCCCTGGGGTGGGACCCACTCTGGCCCCGAGCTTGGAACACGGCCACCCACCCGCCCCGCACAGCAGCCTGGAGCTCGGTGCATCCAGATGGAGCCAGGGCCGCTGGAGCTGGGCCCCCCATCACGTGTGCCCGGGTCCTGTGCCCGGAGGGACAGGGCCCAGCTCTCAGGCCCGAGGCCCAGTGATTCCTCATTCACAGGCAACAGACAGAGTGCACTTAGGGGGACACATGGGAGGCAAGCCCCAGCACTGGGCCCTGGTGGGGAGAGGATGCACCGCTCCCAGGACACAGCCTCCATGCCCCCCAGGACACAGCCCCCATCCCCCCCAGGACACAACCCCCATCTTCCCCAGGACACAGACCCCAGGACTCAGCCCCCATCCTCCCCAGGACACAGCCCCCAGGACACAGCCCCCATCCTCCCCAGGACACAGCCCCCATCCCCCCCAGGACACAGCCCCCATCCTCCCCAGGACTCAGCCCCCATCCCCCCCAGGACTCAGCCCCCAATCCCCCCAAGACACAGCCCCCAACCCCCCCAGGACACAGCCCCCATCCTCCCCAGGACACAGCCCCCATCCCCCCCAGGACACAGCCCCCATCCCCCCCAGGACACAGCCCCCATCCACCCCAGGACACAGCCCCCATCTCCACCCAGGACACAACCCCCATCTTCCCCAGTACACAGACCCCAGGACACAGCCCCCATCCTCCCCAGGACACAGCCCCCATCCTCCCCAGGACTCAGCCCCCATCCCCCACAGGACACAGCCCCCATCCTCCCCAGGACACAGCCCCCATCCCCCCCAGGACACAGCCCCCATCCTCCCCAGGACACAGCCCCCATCCCCCACCAGGACTCAGCCCCCATCCCCCCAGGACACAGCCCCCATCTCCCCCAGTACACAGCCCCCATCCTCCCAGGACTCAGCCCCCATCCCCCCCAGGACACAGCCCCCATCCTCCCCAGGACTCAGCCCCCATCCCCCACAGGACACAGCCCCCATCCTCCCTAGGACACAGCCCCCATCCCCCCCAGGACACAGCCCCCATCCTCCCCAGGACTCAGCCCCCATCCCCCACCAGGACTCAGCCCCCATCCCCCCAGGACTCAGCCCCCATCCTCCCCAGGACTCAGCCCTCATCTCCACCCAGGACTCAGCCCTCATCTCCACCCAGGACACAACCCCCATCTTCCCCAGTACACAGCCCCCATCCTCCCCCAGGACACAGCCCTCCATGCCCCCAAGGACACAGCCCCCATCCTCCCCAGGACACAGCCCCCATCCCCCACCAGGACACAGCCCCCATCCTCCCCAGGACTCAGCCCCCATCCCCCACCAGGACTCAGCCCCCATCCCCCCCCAGGACACAGCCCCCATCCCCCCCCAGGACACAGCCCCCATCCTCCCCAGGACTCAGCCCCCATCCCCCCCAGGACTCAGCCCCCAATCCCCCCAAGACACAGCCCCCAACCCCCCCAGGACACAGCCCCCATTCCCCCCAGGACTCAGCCCCCATCCTCCCCAGGACTCAGCCCTCATCTCCACCCAGGACACAGCCCCCATCTTCCCCAGTACACAGACCCCAGGACTCAGCCCCCATCCTCCCCAGGACACAGCCCCCATCCCCCACCAGGACACAGCCCTCTATGCCCCCCAGGACTCAGCCCCCATCCCTCCCAGGACTCAGCCCCCATCCTCCCCAGGACACAGCCCCCATCCCCCCCCAGGACACAGCCCCCATCCCCCCCAGAACACAGCCCCCATCCCCCACAGGACACAGCCCTCCATGCCCCCCAGGACACAGCCCCCATCCTCCCCAGGACATAGCCCCCATCCCCCCAGGACACAGCCCCCATCCTCCCAAGGACATAGCCCCCATCCTCCCCAGGACATAGCCCCCATCCCCCCAGGACACAGCCCCCATCCCCCCAGGACACAGCACCCATCCTCCCCAGGACATAGCCCCCATCCCCCCCCAGGACACAGCCCCCTGGACTCAGCCCAGCAAGCCCAGCCTCACAGGAAGGAGCGGCCAGAGCGGCTGACAGGAAGGTGGTGGGTCACTAGGATGGGGAGCAGGACTGAAATCACGGGTCAGGAGGTGAGGGCCATCCAGGAGCCCAGACCGGAGGGCCAGGCGGGGACAGGAGGGGTGGTCGGGCCCTCTGCCCCAGCCCCCGAATGGCAAGCGTGGCCCCCCAGCGCCCACGTCTGCACGGTGACAGCGGCCTCCCCCTGGCCAGGCCCACCCTCCTCACCCTCTGGTGAAGCCCCTCCCAGGGAGCCCCCACGCCCTGCCCAGCCACCCCCCAGTCCACAGACCCTGACACCAAGCACGTTCTAGCAGGGCGGCCGGTAGGTGGGTCCCCAGCCGCAGCCCCTCTCACTGTAGCACATGGTGGGCATCGCCCACCTTGATCCTCCTCTCGTCGCTGCCCAGGGTCCCGTCGGTTACCAGCCCCGAATCCAGCACCTGCTCCAGGAAGCGGTCCAGCTTCTCGGCATCATGCCCCGGCCCGGAGCCCGCGGTCTCGACGAGGACGTAGAAGGGGCTTTCTGGAAGGGCAGGGGCAGGGAGAGCAGGGAGCGGTGGTCAGGGGAAGGCTGGGGCGGGACCGCCAGGGCCAGGGGGCTCCAGCACCTCCCGACGCGCCGGGGTCACCCACAGAGCAGCCACCGGCTACTGCGGCTCAAAAACAGGTCTTCCGCTATAAGACAGACAGTGCCCCCGGAGACACGGCAGAGCCGGGCTGCTGGGGCGGGACCGCGCCGTGGAGGGCAGGGCCCCTCTCATCAAACCACAGGGTAAGCGGAGGCGTGGTGCCTGCCGAGGTCGATGACTCCCCGGGGGTGCTCTGTGCATCCAGGGGCCCTCCACACCCCCAGGGGCCCTCCACCCCATGAGAGACTCCCCACTCACACCAGGGACCTTCCCACCCCCACCCCAAGGGACCCTCTACTTCTGCAGGCCCTCACACACAGAGAAGATGCCACGTGAGGACCCTCACCAGAACCCAGCCCCCGTGGAGCCCTGGTCCTGGACTGGCGGCCTCCAGGATGGGGGCTGTGCTGAGGGCTGCGGTTCCGGAAGGGAGGCCTGGGGTGAGACCAGGACCACCTCCTCTGGTCAGTTTCAGGAGTGAGAGCGCCAGGACCCGCAGCTGTGCGGGTTTACACACATGCACACAGCGCATGGGCTCAAGAACCAGGCGTGACGAGCTCGTCGGCTAAATCAGAACGAGCTGGCTGAGCTCCGGGGGCCAGCACGTTGTGGGGGGATACTTCTCCCAGCTGAGGAGCCGGCGGAGGGTCCTGACTGCGTCTGGCTGTTCCAGAGACCCTGCAGCTCCAGCACAACTGCCAGCATCTGACCCAGCTCTGCAGGGGAAGGGATCTCAGGGGGAACCCCGCCCTCAACAGCGACGGGGCCGCCAGAACCGCTGCGCTCCCTGCCGCCCCCACTCCGTGGACAGGCTGGAGGCCTGGCACCTTCCATTACCCACACGCCAAACAGCGCAAAAGGTGTGGCGGGCACCGCCTGCCAGAGGGGACAGTACCTTGCACGGGGCAGGAGAGACCGAGGTGGAGCCTGACCAGCTTCATGCACTCAGCGTCCATGAACTCAAACGCAGACAGGATCTCGCCCAGCATCGCCCTGCAGGTGCGGAAGGTCTGCAGAACCTCAGCAAAGCCTGGACAGCCTGCAACGGGCATGGTGAGAGGACAAGCAGACTGGCACGCAGACACGGGGCCTCGCCACAGGCCACCCGCGCCGCCCTTCAAGCAGCAAAACCAACCCGCCCTGCCAGCAGCCACTTGAAGTCTGCAAACACACGGCCAGAAACTGGCCCGTCGGGAAGCAACTTGGCTGTGTCTCTATGATACCCCAGGCCCCACAAGCCACTCAGGGCACATGTCCTGGCCCCCAGCTCTCCGCGGCACCACAGCACCCGGGGCAGGGCGCGGACGTCGATGTGTGGGCAGGCAGGGTGGGCCCAGGAGAGCCTGGTGGGCACGGGGGTGTGCGAGGCCCTTCTGGGCAGGGATTGGGAGGCACTGAGGAGTCCCGGGGAGGGCAGGGAGGAGGGTCGGGGCTGGGACCCACTCTGTGGGGCCAAGGAGCAGCCGGGAGCGGCCTGTGAAGCCCAGCAAAGGGAGCTGAGCAAATTGGAGACAGATCGGAGGAAAGCTTCCGGAACGCAGCTCAGAGAGGGGCTGGAGGGAAACCCGCGCGGCTAAGACACGTGGAGACCGACAGCCCAGAAGGTCCTCTCATGCATCTCATCACCGTGCTGGGAGGAGCGGGGGCCGGGGTGGCTGCTGAGAATGCGGTGGAGGGAAGCTTCTGGAAGTGGGGGCTTTAGGAAGTTCCAGAAACAAAGAAATGCACTCTCACAGGAGACACACCAGGACCCATAAACAACCAAAGGAAAAGATGAAATATTTACGTCGGCCAAAGAAAGGGAGACAGCCCCTCAGGGTGGCCGCAGGGGATGCCGACCCGCCACCGCCAACCACGGAGCGGTGAGGAGCGCGGCTCCCACAGGATGGGAGACACCAGACGCCGGGGCCGCCTTCCAGGGAAGGGGAGGAGGGAGACGTTCCAGACAGACTCGACAGGAACTCGACACGGACCCCACAGCCACGGGCGTCCGTGATGGGAGCAACCAGGATGTGTTCACAGCGCGGGGCCGGGAAAGCCCACCGCAGGAGCGCAGGAAGGGTGAATGTGAGATTACAGTGACGACCAGCACGCCAGACGGAATCAGGACAAGACCGCGGGTGGGGGAGCCGCGGGCCGCAGCCTGGCACGGGTGGACGGGGGAGGGGGAGGAGAGGCACAGCGAGCACGCACGTGGGCCCTGGGCCAGGGGAGCCAAGAAGCTGCACAGCTGGAGGGGCCCCAACGCACTCGCAGAGACGGTGGTCCAGGAGCAGGGGTTGGGGGTGAGCCACTGGACCCACCAGGTGGACTAACGGCCCCGAGATGAACAGACGCAGCCCTGGACCTGGCACCAAACGCTGCTTCCCTGCAAATCTTACAGCGTGAGTGAGTGAGTGAGTGACAGGGAGTGAAAGTCGCTCAGTCGTGTCCGACTCTGTGTGACCCCAGGGACCACAGCCCGCCAGGCTCCTCTGTCCATGGGATGCTCCAGGCAAGAATACTGGAGTGGGTTGCCATTTCCTTCTCCAGAGGATCGTCCCAACCCAGGGATCAAACCCAGCTCTCCTGTTTTATCTTTTAGTTTTGCTTCCTTTTGGTCTTTACCCTACAGCATAAACTGTTATTTAAGAATAACAAACACCAGCTGGATGAGATGCGCGAAGCCCTGGTCCTTTTACAGAATAAAGCGCGCCCTGCGCAGACCCTACCGTGCGCACCAAGGCCAAGTCCCAGCCTGAGGGGAGAGGGAAAAGCAGGAGGAACGGGAAGGCCGGCCCGCGCAGCTGCAGACAGCCCCCCCGCCCCGCCACCCCGGCACAGGCAGTGCCGCCCAAGAACCCCCCGGAGGCTGACGGAGGGTGCCTACCCAGGAAGGCCACGTTCACAGCGCTGGGCTTGGGTGGACACAAGATGGACACGGCCGTGATGACCCCCAGGGTGCCCTCTGACCCAATGAAGAGCTGCTTCAGGTCGTAGCCCGTGTTGTCCTTCCTCAGAGACGTGAGGCAGTTCAGGACAGTACCGTTGGCCAGCACCTAGAGATGGCGTCAGCACTGGCCCCACGCCACCCTGAGAGAGAGCCCCGGGGCGGAGGAGGGGGGCGGGGGAGCATCCGGGGTGGAGGGGGAGCACCCAGGACAGAGTGGGGAGCACCCAGGACAGAGGGGGTAACACCTTGAACGAAGCAGGGAACCTGAGGCAGAGCAGGGGAGCATCCGGGATGGAGCAGGGGAGCACCCGGGATGGAGGGGGGAGCATCTCAGGTGGAGCGGGGAGCACCCGGGATGGAGGGGGGAGCATCTCGAGTGGAGTGGGGAGCACCCGGGATGGAGCAGGGAGCATCTAGGGTGGAGCGGGGAGCACCCGGGATGGAGCAGGGAGCATCTCGGGTGGAGCGGGGAGCACCCGGGATGGAGCAGGGAGCATCTCAGGTGGAGCGGGGAGCACCCGGGATGGAGCAGGGAGCATCTCAGGTGGAGTGGGGAGCACCCGGGATGGAGCAGGGAGCACCCGGGATGGAGCAGGGAGCATCTCAGGTGGAGTGGGGAGCACCCGGGATGGAGCAGGGAGCATCTCAGGTGGAGTGGGGAGCACCCGGGATGGAGCAGGGAGCATCTCAGGTGGAGTGGGGAGCACCCGGGATGGAGGGGGGAGCATCTCGGGTGGAGCGGGGAGCACCCGGGATGGAGGGGGGAGCATCTCGGGTGGAGCGGGGAGCACCCGGGATGGAGGGGGGAGCATCTCGGGTGGAGCGGGGAGCACCCGGGATGGAGGGGGGAGCATCTCAGGTGGAGTGGGGAGCACCCGGGATGGAGCAGGGAGCACCCGGGATGGAGCAGGGAGCATCTCAGGTGGAGTGGGGAGCACCTTGGGTTGAGTGGGGAGCATCTGAGATGGAGCAGGGAGCACCCAGGGTGCAGGAAGGCAGGGAAAGGCAGTGCACCAGTGCCCCCAGCCCTGCACTCCTCATCCACAGGCACTTCAATCACACGCTCTAATCCTATCTGAATTCAGTCAGAAGCTTAGTAAAACAACTTGCAAAAGCGAGCAAGTGACTGACAAAACAACAACCTGCAGCCAGAGAACAAAGCTACCGGAACCTTGTGATTTATCAGACGGAAGTGGCCCCCTCCTTGGGTAAACACAGGGTCTGGGCTTTAGAAAACCGCTGGGAGCCGTGACGGGGGCCTGACTGGGCTCCTCCGGTCACGAGCCCCTGGAAGCTGGCGGGCGGAATGCCACCGGTCCAGGAGACTGCCCAGGGCAACAGCTGCCACAGCAGCCCTCCACAGGGGCAGGAGGTGCGTCGTCGCCTTGTGGGGAGCCAGAGAGCGGGGTGCTGCGTCTAACCCCCACGGCCTGGGTGGGGCCCAGTGGAGACTAGGCCGCACCCCGAGGTGGCCTCCCTGCCCACCTGAAGCCCGAGAGGGCAGCCCCAGGCCTGGGCCTGCACACCCCGGGTGCCATGCATGGGAGCAAGGGTACACCTGACCTCTGAGCCAGGGGGTCTCACCAGGGACCTCGCATGCTGACCACTGGGAAAGGCCGGCCCCCTGGGACCAACCCAGGAACCAGAGCAGGTCCGGCCAGGTCGCTAGAAGCAGGGCCAGCGCCCAGCAGCAAGTGTCCCCAGCTCACCACTTCCAGGCCCAGGACTGTCCCCCGCAGGGAGCCATATCGCAGAAACCGCAGGCCGCCCGCGTTGGTGGCCACATTGCCCCCGATGTGGCAGCTGCCCTTCGCCCCAAGGTCCAGAGGCATGACGAAGCCCCGCTCCTCCACGTACTGGCTCAGCGCCTCCAAAACACACCCCGCCTGGCAGACCAAGACCCCTGCCAAGCAAGCAGAGCCCCCGCGGGGGCCCTCAGGCTCAGCTCGGGGAGCCCATCAGGCCAAAAATCCCAGGAGGGGCGTCTGCCCACCCAGGAACCAGGGCGAGGAGGAAAACAGGTATGCCCTGTCCCTCCCCCAGGAGATGCCTTTATGAGAAAAGAGGAAAGGCCAGTGAGGCCACGTGGGGGGAACATGGCTCACACACACAGGCTCATGCAAGGGAGCAGTGAAAAGGGGTTCCTACAAGGCTGGGGCCCTCAAGTGTGGGTGGGATTCTGCCCCAGGGGACACGTGACAAGTCTGGAGATAATCTGGGTTGGAGATGGTGCTGGCATTGAGTGTGGAGGCTGGGATGCTGCCCAGCTCCCCAGTGTCCAGGTGCCCTGGCCAGAGAGCATGATTGGCCCAGGGGTCCTGCCCAAGAGGCACCGACACAGTTGTGGGGCCTGGAGCTTCGAAACCGTGGAGCCCCGCACATGCCCCGCAGGCCTCAAGAAGGGTTGGCGTGGCCAGGAGGGGCCGCAGCACAGCTCAAGTCCAGGGTATAAGTCGCCCCGAGGACCAAGGGGCCTGGGCTCCTGGCTCAGGCAGAGGGGCAGCTGCTCCTCCCTCAACCCCGGACCCGGGCCCCCCCGCCCAGCCCAGCCCCGGGCCCGAGAGGGAAGTCCCGGGAGTGGCCAGCCTTACCTGACACGTCGTGGAAGCTGAGGACCTGGTTCATGAGGGCAGTGGACACGATGATCTCGTCGAAGACCGGCGTGCTGCCACCCACCATGCCCGTGTTGCCCCCCTGTGGGTTCACGGCCAGGTTCCGCTCGTGACAGTACCTGGGACACGCCGAGGACCAGGGTCAGGGCCCTCTCCCACTCCCCCAGCACCCCGGGGGGGACGCCATCAGGGCCGTGAGACCCCAGCCTCTCCCACCACCAAGCCTCCTGCCATAGACTCGAGGGGGTGCCTCCTCCGTCCCCACACACGACAGGAGTCTGAGGGGCAAGTGACCCCGGCAAACCGCGGAGGGAGCAGGCAGCCATGGTCTTCCCAGGTCATGGACGAGGCCCAGGCCGCCCCGAGGCCGCTCCTCCAAGCGCCGACAGAGTGCCCACTGCCGCCCTCCCTGCTCACCTCAGACAACTGCGGCCCCGGGCACTCGGGGCCCCTCCCACCCCCACCCCACATCTCTGCTCCCCTTCATCCTGCGCTGCCCACCCTTCCCCTGCCCATTGCTCTTCAGAGGCAGGTCAGTCACCAGCAGCACCTCGTCCCCAGCCAGCCTCCTACCGAGCAAAGACCTGAAGGGATCGGGCCCTGATGGGTCAGGATCTGGGCACTGGGGCCCCCACCCAGAGGGGCAAGCTGCCCACCTGCGTCACGTGAGCCACCCGGCAGGCGGCCAGCCTCCAGCCCAAGCTCAGTCGGAGCAGGGCCAGGTGTCCCTGCACACACCTCCACGGGGCGGCGGGGACAGAGCACTCACGGGTGCTCACGTTCCGCGCATCGACAGTGATGTGGAATAGGAATCAGACCACGGGCATTGCCACGTGGAAGGGAAAAGACCATCACATGGGAGATACAATGTGATGATGCTTAACAACCCACACACGTGCAGGAAAGTGCTGAGCTGACAAACCAAAATGTCATCAGTGGTTATCTTCGGAGTGGAAAATTTTGGTTGCTTTTGCAACTTTTTTTTCTTTATGGCTTTGTATGTTTTCCAATTTTTCTATAGTAAACACGAGCGTGTAGGAATAGAAAGCATCAAAGCAGACGTTTTTTCAAGAAAAGGCCTGTGCCCGCCCCTGCAATGGGCGACAGGGCTGCCCGGCGCCCCCTGGAGGCGGCGGGTCCGCTCAGCCTGCTCGGCCCCGCCCTCCCGTCGCCCCGCCCTCCCGTCGCCCCGCCCTCCCCTGCTCGGCCAGCCCTCCCGTCGCCGCCTGCGTGGCCGCGGGCTCTGTGTGCTCTCGGCCCCGCGCTAGTGACAAGGGAGTGGGGCGGGCAGAGCGCCTACCTGAGGATGTGTGCCACCTCCTGGGTCGTCCGGGGCCTCAGCAGCACCTTGCTGGAGCCTGCGGGATAGAAGCCACGGTCACTCATGTGGGGCGTCCCGCCTCCCGGGGAAGCACGCCCGCCAGCCTCCAGGCCTAGAGCCAGAATCGCTGAGGAGGAGGAGGGCCCGTGGGCCTGGGGACCTTAGCAGCAGGGGCCTGGAGTCTTCTCCACTGCAAGTGACTGGGTTTCCCAGGGAAGTAACCTGTGTTTGGGGACACCTGAGGCCACATGAACACCCGGCACCCTGCGAGCGGACGCCCATGAGCTTCAGTGTCTGTGGATCATCTTCACCCGAGTCTGTTCTCAGGGAGATGCTTCCTAATGCACCCATTCACCCGCACTCATAAGCTGACCTTCTGCTCCAGGAAGGGGCCTTCTCCACCTCGTGCATTTATAATCTGGGCTATCAGATCCACAGCGGAGTAGGCTGTGGACTCTCATTTCCTGGTTATCACAAGTTATTTGATGCCCAGTCGTGACCTCATCTGTTGGCATTCCTGACCACTGCCTCCAAGACAGTGAAGTTTCTCTCTTATGCTCTCAGTTTTGCGGAAAGTGCTTTAAGCAGCTAAGAGGCTGCAGGAGGACAAGAGGCTGTCTCGCACATCTTCCTGCTGCGTCACTGACTTTTACGATGCTCTGAGATCAGGTTGTAGTTTCTACCTTATTTTCTTATTATGAAAGCCATTTCTCATTTGTTTTTCATCAAATGAACCGTGTCTGCCCAGGCCTCCAGGTCCTTCAGGGCAGCAGAGTCCAGGGACCCTGTTCACCCGTGAGGCTCCAGTCGGTTTCATTCACTCATTGCGTTTCCCAATAATACCTAAGTGCTCACAGTGTGCCCAGGCACAAAGAGTAAAAACAAAGTTCTCCCGCCCCATGGAGTTACCTTTCTAATGGGGAAAAGGATAAGAAAATGGTCCAACGTGTTAATAAGGGTAGGCTACAAAGAGAGCAAAGCCCAGAGCAGAAGTCATCGGAGGCAACTCTGGGGAAGCTCCCAGGACGGGAAGGAAGGAGCATCCAGCCTGGAGAGGCTGGCAAGGGAACAGGCAGAAGGGTCAGCCACACAGGGTCGGGGTGCCCCAACCCCCACTCCCTCCCCACTCCCCACTGCAGCCTCCCTCCCTCTCTGAGCACCCTGCTGTGCCCGCAGTGGGCCACCCTGACCCAGCCCTCCCCACCCTGCCCGCCACCTGCCAGCAGCACGCCCAGGGCTCCAATGGCCTAACTCCAGTGGGCCCTCCATGGGCCCTTCCGGACCATCCTCTCAGTCAGCCGTCTGCCCCCACCGCTGTGGAGCCTTCCTGCCCCTGCTCTGCTTCCCCTGCAGCCCTCTCTCTCACTCAAGGAGACTCTGGGCTTGAGGAACCGGAGGCACCCTCCTCACCCCACGGCCTCATCTAGGCACACACAAACCCAGCAGTGCTCCCGGCTCTTGGTCCCCCAGTCAAGTTTGTGTCCAGAGATCTCGGGGTCAGTACACACCACTCGGGGTCAGCACACACAGCCTCAAAGTCAGCACGCACCACCTCGGGGTCAGCACACACCACTCGGGGTCAGCACACACCACTCGGGGTCAGCGCACACCGCCTCAGGGTCAGCGCACACCGCCTCGGGGTCAGCACACACCACTCGGGGTCAGCGCACACCACTCGGGGTCAGTGCACACAGCCTCGGGGTCAGCACACAGCACCTCGGGGTCAGCACACACCACCTCAGGGTCAGCGCACACCACCCGGGGTCACCACACACCACTTGGGGTCAACACACACCACCTCGGGGTCAATACACACCACTTGGGGTCAGCACACACTGCCTCGGGGTCAGAGCACACCACTCGGGGTCAGCACACACAGCCTTGGGGCTGCTTCCATAGGACCTTGCAGAGCTGACACCTCCTGCCCCACCCTCGGCAGGAGCCTGCTGGTCAGGCCGCAGAGACTTTCTGCTCCGGGACTCAGAGCTGCCTCCTCGAGCCCAGTGGCCCGCAGAACAAGCTGTGCCCAGCATTCACGCTGCCCACGGACTGCAGGCCCCCCACGTTCCTCAGGGACGTCCCTCCTGTCTCGGTCTCTGAGACACCACGCTGCCCTGCGCTCAGAAGGGGGCTCTGTGTGGGGCGGGGCTGGACGCCTTCCATCGAGGGCGCCCGGTAGATAAGCCCAGCACACCCTCCACGGTTCGCCTTCAGTCTGGACTGCGCTGACTCCAGGCCCAGCCTAAGGACCTGGACACCCAGCGTGTCCTAGCACTTCAGGCTTAAATATGCCATCGTGTTGTAAACTGTCTTCCACATCTTCTTAATATGCAGCAAGTTTGTGTAACTAAGTAGGTCATGTTATCTCTGAAATCACTTCAGGATACAACACAAAAGTGAAACTGTTAGTCGCTCAGTCGTGTCCGACTCTTTGTGACCCCATGGACTGTGGCCCGCCAGGCTCCTCTGTCCATGGGATTTTCTAGGCAAGCAATACTGGAGTGGGTTGCCATTCCCTTCTCCAGGGGGTCTTCTTGACCCAGGGATCGAACCTGAGTTTCCTGCACTGCAGGCGGATTCTTTACCATCTGAGCACCAGGGAAGACAACGCAAGGCCTTAGGAAACCTGCTACCAAGAAGGCGAGCTGGGTCCAGAAGGAGAATCTCCAAGCTGGTGCAGGGGGTGTGGCTGGAGGAGAGGGAGGCTGGGGCGGTCAGGCCATCCGGCAGGGCCTGCATCTTGCCCAAGCAAGCTGCAGAGGGGACAACAGGCCCCCCAAAAGACATGTAGACACCCCACCCCGCAGAACCCACAAACGTCACCTTCCTTGGAGAAAGGGTCCTTACAGATGTAATTAAGTTAAGGATCTAAACTTGAGATCATCCTGATGAGGGTGGTACCCCAATCCAAGGAAAGGTGACCTCATAAGAGAACAGAGAGGGAAACACAAGGAGAGGCTGTGTGAGGCGGGACGAGGACTGGACGATGTTGTCACAGCCAAGGTCACCTGGAGCCCTAGGAGCTGGAAGAGGCAGGAGAGACTCTCCACTAGAGGGAGCCCTACCCACACCTGAGAACAGAGAGGAGACACCCCAGTAGTTTGAGCCCAGTTTGCGGTTCCTTGTTATATATCAGCCCAGGCATTAGCTGCAGCCATGAAATTAAATGACGTTTGCTCCTTGGAAGCAAAGCTATGACCAACCTAGACAGCATATTAAAAAGCAAACATTACTTTGCTAACAAAGGTCTACTGAAAGCTATGGTTTTTCCAGTAGGCATGTACAGATGTGAGAGTTGGACTATAAAGAAAGCTAAGCGCCAAAGAATTGATGCTTTTTTCAAAAGTGGTTGGAGAAGACTCTTGAGAGTCCCTTGGGCTTCAAGGAGATCCAACCAGTCCATCCTAAAGGAGATCAGTCCCGAATATCCACTGGAAGGACTGACACTGAAGCTGAAACTCCAATACTTTGGCCACCTGATGCGAAGAACTGACTCATTGGAAAAGACCCTGATGCTGGGAAAGATTGAAGGCGGGAGGAGAAGGGGACGACAGAGGATGAGATGGTTGGATGGCATCACAGACTCAATGGACATGAGTCTGAGTAAACTCCAGGAGTTAGTGATGGAGGCCTGGCGTGCTGCAGTCCATGGGGTCGCAAAGAGTTGGACACCACTGAGTGACTGAACTGAACTAAAGCGTTCTGAGGAAGTGAGTAGTAGTTAACCACACACCCACCTCAGAGCAGCTGGGGGTAGGGTAAGGGGGGGGGGTCAGCTATTTTATCTTAATTTGCAGATGTCCTGCATATGAAAAGTGTCTGTGACACCACCCACAGCTCCTGCACCCAGTGCTCACCACTGGCCACCTGGAGTTCAGGCTGTTCCTCAACTCTGCCCACGCCAAGCATGAAGTGTGAACAGACCCTCACTCACCTCGGACCATCCTCAGCCAGTCCACGTTGGGAGCCTCAAGCTCCTCCGGGTCTGTGATGACCCTGCCAGGGACGATGTGCTCCAGGGCAGCCAGATCGTCTTCAGACACCACGGAGAAGGGAAGCCGCCGCACAGGGTAGCGCTCTGGGGTCAGCGTCACCTCAGGAGCACGGGAGGAGGCCGAGGAGCTGCCTCGTCGAACCAGGGGGCCGGTGCCCCAGACCCCTCGCAGGCCGCCCAGCCCAGGGATCCTTGACGGACCTGCCCACATCCTCTGTCGCACAGAGGCTCCCTGGACGCAGGCTGCCCGCCAGCAGAAGAGCCACACAGGCCACCTGGGCACCAGACGGGGCATCATCACTCCTGCCCTACAAAGTAAGTGATCGGACTTAGGACTCTGGAAAAGCACGGAGCTAATACAAGGGAAGCACCTGCAGCGGGGGGAGACAGCTCAGCAGGGCCCAGAAACACACAGTGGCTTCCACGGCTGCGGTGGCAGAGTGAGATCTGGACCACCCGGAAGCGGTGGGCTGGGCGGGGACAAGGGACGCGAGGCCTTCAGCTGATGCAGCTCGCGCCCCCGGCAGGAGTCACCCCCTGACAAGTCACCAGACGCACACCCCTGGCTGAGGCCACCCCCACCCCCACCCCTGTGTTAGCTTTAACATCTGCAACAACCTCGCCTCCCTTTCAGCCCCTCTTCCTTCACAAGGAACAAGCAGTTCAGCTGCTATAAGGAACAGATGCCATTTTTCTCTGGTGGCTCAGCTAGTAAAGAACCTGCCTGCCAATACAGGAAATGCAAAAGACATGGGGTTCAATCCCTGGGTCAAGAAGATCCCTTGGGAAAGGAAATGGCAACCCGCTCCAGTATTCTTGCCTGGAGAATCCCATGGGCAGAAGAGCCTGGTAAACTACAGTTCATGGACTGGGTTCGCAGAGTTGGACACGACTGAGCGCGCACATTACACATGCACGTGGTGGTTCAATCTTGAAGTCATGTCCGACTCTGCGACCCCATGGACTGTGGCCAGCCAGGCTCCTCTGTCCCTGGGATTGCCCAGGCAAGAATACTTGATAGGGTTGCCGTTTCCTTCTCCCTGGAATCTTCCCGACCCAGGGAGTGAACCAGTGTCTCCTGCATTTGTATTTTACCACGGAGCCACCAGGGAACTACTGGTTAAAAAAATAAATCTTATGTTTGTGGATATGCTACAAGTTCACAAAAAGCGGGGGGCAGAGGGAAGCTCCTCTGGGCCCCGGCCCTGGGGGCCCGGGAGCGCGCACACTCGTCAGGCAGCCCCCGGGGAGGGGAGCGGGGTGGCGCACCGGTGTTCCGGTTGCTTCCAGCTCACCTGGCGCTCAGACCACCTGGGCAGCACGAGGGACAGCGCCCTCGCGCAGGGTCACACCTCCGAGTGACCTTGAGGACACGGTCGGAGCCCCTGGGTGCCTGGAAGCAGCAGGCACCGCACCAGAGGGGGTGAGGCTTAAAGGATGCGCGGACGCCGACCCCACCCCCCACAGTTCAGGGCTGCGCAAGGCAGGTGAGCGGCGAGCTCGGGGCCGGACTTCCGCTGGGGGCCGGGCGCCTGGGGTCACGCCCGTCAGGGGACCACCGGGAGCCACCGGGGACCAGCGGGGACCAGGAGCGGTCGCCCCAGCCAGGGGGTGAAGACCAAGCGCCGGCGCCACGGGCACGCAGAGTCACCCAGGCTCGTCCGGAAGGCCCCGGGCGCGCGGCCTGCGCGATCGCGTGACCGGATCAGCCCGGGCGGTGGGATCCGAGGGTCCCGCGGGCGCCCGCCGCCCCGCGACCGCGCGCTTCCGCCGCCCCCGGCCCGCGGCCCTCAGCCCTTCCGCCGAGACCCCGAGCGGCCGCGCGCACGCACTCACGTCCACGTCCCCGCCGCAAGCTTCGTGCCGCCGCGGAGAGTGGGCGGGGCGGAGGGACTGCGCCTGCGCCGGAGGCCCTCGGGGACTCCGCCCACCCCGGCCCAGTCCTGTTACTGGCTCCGCCCACTCACGGGCCCGCCCTCTGCCTCGGACCCCGCCCGTCCATGACCCCGCCCCTTTCGCCGTGATGCCCGGCTTCATCCAGCTTCCCCCGTGAGGTCAGCTGGCCTTGAGCCGCGTTGGCAGCGTCTAGCGTGGTCCCTGCACACGCTCCCACCCCTTCCACGAAGACTGGCCCACGTGTACATCCCGCCTGACCCCAGAGCATAACTCTGCCCTTCTAAAAGATCCCCAGAGGACCGTGGCTCACCCTCTCAGTTTCGGGGAACGCTGGCACCCAGAGCCCCGGTCCCCTGGCCCCAGCTCTGGCAGAAGGGGAGACATCCCTGCGGGTCAGGAATGCACTGCAGGCAGAGCCCGAGGGCGCCCCGAAGCTGCTGCCCAAACATCTTGAACAGAACCCCAGTGACTCAAGTGAGGGGGCCTAGGATCTGGGCTGGGGCGATCCCGCTTCAGGAAGGCCCAGACCACCCCCGAAGGACACAGAGTCTGCCTCTCAGGACTGCCACTTCCTCCAGCCCCTCCAGTTTGTGCCCGCCCGGTGCCAGGCTGCCACCCGCGGCTCCAGGGTATCTGCTCTGTGGGCCTGTTGGGCTCTGCCAGCCGGGGCACCAGGCTGGGGGGCTCCCAGCCTGACGGGTGTTTCACGCCCCAGCCACCCAGGGGCCAGCTCCCAGCCACCTCCCCCTCCCCCGGGGGTGCCAGCAGATGTCTCCACAGACGTCTGAGCCCCAGCTCCATGGGGCTGTCGTTCCCAGCGCTCCTGGGGCCGAGCCACCCAAGGTGGCCCAGCAGCCTGTCTCGGTGCAGCTGACAGGAGTGACCGTCTGTGGGACGACAAGATGATGACCCCTGGCCGAGGGCACGACAGACAGACAGCGAGTGTACGTGGCCCAAGGCCGGGATGGGAAGGCACGCTGCAGGTTCTGCCAAGTAGAACAGAGATCCTGGTGGTCCCTGCAGATTGGCAGAGAGCACAAGCTAGGACTGGATCAACAACCAGCCACCTGCCAAGGGTGTGTGTTCTCCTCTGGTAAGGATGCCTTATCAGGAACAGCAGCTGCAGCAGGGTCTCACCACCTCTCCAGTAGACCTTCTTCCCTAAGACCTGCCTGCCTCTTCAGTGAGTCAGTGGGAGCACGCTAGAATGCACCCTGCCTTTTTGGGTTATGCCCTGGCAGGAAAAGAACACTCCAGAGACTTCCCCCGGCCCCTCCTACCATGACAGCCCTTGCTCCACGGGTCGTGGCCATCCTGCCAGTGGTCAAGTCCACCTATTTCAATGACACAGACACTGCGGAGGTAACCAGAGAGAGACCTGGGCACCCATCCAGACAAATGTCACCTTATCACCCAATCACCACAGGCCTCACTCTGACCACAGACCAGTGGCATCCACAGCCTCCCTTCCAGCAAGGACCCAAGTCTGGGAACTGGGCTTCATCTGAAAGTGAGTGCCCGGCCATGCTTTCACCATGGTGACGGAGCTGGCTTTCAATGGACCCTGTTAGCACTCGTCAAGGAAATGTCCTGAGAGGTTTAGCTGCCACAGGGCCTTGGCGCCAAGCAGGTCTAGAAGGCAAAGCTTCTGTTCCAGAGGAGGCACCTTATGCCCCTAGGAAGCAACCCCCAGTGCCCTCACTAAGAACACATCTTTCTTGTGAGCTTGGGACCAACTTCTGATGCCATGAAACAGCTGAGGCCCAAGCTGAGGCCCAGGATCCCGCCCGGGCCCCTGGCGGGACTCACCCACTCTGTCCACTGCATGTCCCGTTCAAGAGTCCACACGGCATCTGGTCCCAGCTCTCGACACTGAAGTCTTATTTCCAGAAATGATGCATCCTCAAATGTTTGTTCCAAAAAATACTTTATTCGTTAAACAATATATCCATCATCTATAACATGATCCAAAAATACAGATATACATCTTTACATTATTTAATAAAAAGATTTACAATATTTCTTTCTTTTACAAAGAGAACATCAATAATAATTCCTTGAAAACACAATGTAACATTCAGGTTAAAGCTGCATCATCTTTTTGGATGAGATGTGGTAAGATGAACACCACAAATACATACTAGCAGGGAGGAAACTTCACAGAACTCTCTCCTGAATGAGAACGCTTTTCTTAGACTTCCCATTTTAAAATTCCTCTCGGCACAGGTAATGAAAACCAACCACACTGTTCACAAAACGCTGAGGAAAGCCTGAAACCCTACGTGTCCCAGCCCTGCACAGGGCACACCCTGGCTGTGACCACAAGGGAAGCTGCTCTTTGGACAGTGTTATTGCTCGAAGCAGTCCTCGCCAAGGGCTGCCAGTGACGTGTCAGGAGGCAGGGCTGACATGCGGCTGGCCAGCGTCCTGCGCACCCCTGCAACTGCCCGGGGGGGCGCGTCCAGGCGTCTGCCGCCTCAGGGCAGACGGGAGGCTGCCTGGCTCAGGTGGCCCTGCCAGCACCAGGATCGCGTCCGCCTGCTCAGGGGCCCAGCCCATGGCGGGGATGGTCACACAGACCTCATGTGCCAGCCGTGAGCCCCTCGAGCTCTGCCGCAGAGGCGGGAGCCCGGCTTAACACCTGCTCCCACCAGTGCTGTGCGTGCTCTCCTGCAGGAAAACAAAAGGATGTTTCAACCACTGCTGACAGATATGAGCAGCACTGGAAATGGACGACGCTGCTTC
Source organism: Odocoileus virginianus (assembly GCF_023699985.2). NCBI lineage: Eukaryota > Metazoa > Chordata > Mammalia > Artiodactyla > Cervidae > Odocoileus > Odocoileus virginianus. The sequence goes on along the minus strand of NW_027224322.1, from coordinate 3,221,042 downwards.
TCTGCACAAGAAGCCTCTTCCCTCATAAGCAGACCCCGAGGAGGACCCTGGGGGCCTGCAGCCTCACTGGCTCAGGAGTGCTGCGGCAGTGGCCAGCCTGCCCCTGGCGCCAGCCCCCGAGACCAGTGAGTGTCCCGACGGGGGCAAGGGGCAAGCAGTGTGGGCTCCCGCCAAACCCGCGGGCCGGGATGCTCCTGACCACACGGCCTCCCCAGCGTCTTCCGCCTGGCGGGCAGCGGCATGGTCAGGAGGCATTAGGCCAGGGCCCAAAAACATTCTGGGGACTCTCTCTGTTCTGCTCGTGTTTTCCATTTTCTCCAAAGCTACATGCGTGTTATTTTGGTGATGTTACTATAACCAGCAAAAGTAAACGCTGGAAACATTAGCACAGAAACTTTCCCAAAAAGGTCCGCAAATGGCATGTTACACGCTGACAAGCAGGGTGACACCATCCAACTTTAAACAAAAGCTTCTGACAGGGAAGTCAGTCACCTTCCTAAGGAACAGCCGGGGCAGCGGGCACCCCGCTGAGGCTTAGGACCGCCGTCCACCTGCGTCCACAAATCCCCCTCCCGTGGGAACAGTGATGTGAATGGGTCGAAGATGAAATGAGCTTCTGAAGAATCACCACAAACGTACTGTACTTACCTACCTTATCCACAAAAACTGGTAAAGGACTGAAAAAAAAAAACCTTTTCCACAATTTACTCCCCATAATCTTTAAACTTCCGTGCTACCTAAAACCTAAGTTACTAAACACCAACTCCCCCGGGTTTCCCGACAAGACAGAGGCTGCAGGTGCCAGCGGGCCCCTTCCTCAGGAGCGCTGCGTGGCCGGGACGAGCCCGGGGCCGAGGGGCAGCAGCAGCCACACCCCGCGCCTGCCCGCGGGAGCCCCGAGGGCCACGCGCTGCACAGACTGCCCGCAGTCTTCGCAGAGCAAGTCCTGGCCGCCAGCTCGCTCTGGTGAGGACAGGGTCAAGACGCAAGGCGCTCGGATGCGGAACCAGGGAGGGCCCCCGTCGCCTGTAGGACAGTAGCTGCCCCGCGGGTGGCAGTCCCACAGGACGCGGTCTCTGCTCTCGGGAGCGCACAGGACAGGTGGCCATCAGGGGAAAGCAGATGGGTCCCTGTCGACGGCCCTCCTCACAGACAGGACGCGGTCCGTCCACACCGGGAAGCTGGGCCTCCAGTCTGTGTTGCAGACTCCGCGCCTGAGGCAGAGCCGCCGTGCCTGCTGCCTTCCAAACACACCTGGACGGCTTCAGAGGAGAGTCCGCCTGCAGAAGCCACACGTGGGGGTCCACGCCTGGACCACCCCCACCATGACCACCAAGGCAGGTCCAAGGCCACGTGCTGATCGCAGAGGAAAGACAGGCGGGTTTCCTGGCTTCACGCAAAACTGCTCCTGTGGCACGAGAAGCTCACAAATCACATCACATAATTGTCACCCCGCAGTCTAAGCGGCTGACCTGCTGTGCAAGTCAACAGGTCTCAGGTCAGCTCCCGGCAGCCTGGGCTCACTTCATATTCACACAGAGCACTATCTTCATGCTACCACAATAACTCATCTTCACAGTACAGAGTCAGAATTCCCGGAGAAACGGACGGCCGGCCCTTCCGCTGGGCTGTCTCTTATCCGTACCGGTCACGGCACCGACAAGCCCGTTTGCTAATGGAGAGTCGTTTACTCCGGAAAGAAAACCCCTCATGGAGGGAACAGGCAGTCCGAAGGCGAAGGCAGTGCACAGTGAGGCAGACCCCCGCCTGGGGAGGGCTGGCCCTTCTGGCATGTCCTGGGCTCCATAGGCCCCCGCTCCTGGCAAGGCTCGGGGTGCCCGCGGGGGCACCAGGGCCTCGGCGAGCCGCCCCAGGACTCACGGCTCCGGATGCAGTGCAACGGCAGTGCACCAGCCACGCGCCCCACGGAGTCCCGGGGCCACCGGAGGTGACCGCCACGCTCAGGGCCAGGGGTCTGTACGAAAGTCACAAGAACGGAGTCACTGCGGCAGGTCCCCAAGACTGCTCCTCTGTGCGACAGGGCTCAGGTGGCTTCCCGTCAGTTCAAGGGAACGTCCAGAATGACAACTGGCCGCTGAGCTATTAAACATTGTCGGAAATACGAAAGTCACAAGAACGGAGTCACTGCGGCAGGTCCCCAAGACTGCTCCTCTGTGCGACAGGGCTCAGGTGGCTTCCCGTCAGTTCAAGGAAACGTCCAGAATGACAGCTGGCCACTGAGCTATCAAACATTGTCGGAAACAAGATAGTCTTAAAATGAATGTAAAATATTGCAACATGAATGAGGGAATATATTAACTTGCTCTTCTGGTCCAGTGTCCACCCCAGCCTTACTTCTTCTTTCTCCTCTCCTGAACACACCGCGGACAGAACCTGCAACGAGAAAAGGTGCCCTCAGGGGCCCCCGAGCGCAGGAGGCCAGGCCCCACCTCCCGGTCTCCCGGGACAGCGGGATGCTGCTGCGCTGGCACAGAGACCCGGATGCAGACGGCGCAGCCCTGCCACAGGGGACGGTCTGCCCAACGTCCGTGCCGAGGCAGGGGAGACCCGAGTCAGCGAGCGCAGCGGCGTGCACATACAAGCACTCCTGTCGCCCAAGCTGGTCGGTGCTCCCTGTGTGAGGACAGGGCCCCTGGGACCACACGGGGGGCGAGCACTTGAGGGAGCGCGCTGGAGGTGCCGAGCAGCCTGAGCAGGCAGGCGCAGACCCCCGCCCTGCCCCGGGAGGATTCAGCGGTCCCATGACCCTGGGCACGCAGCTTCCCGAGGCCCCTCCTGAGGAGCGGCTGGCGCGCTATGACGTGGCCACCCAACCCCCGGTTCCCAGCACCTGGTCCAGGGCCTGAGTGCAGCCCACAGGGCCCCAGGGTGGGGGGCCAGGAACATCGCTGCACCGAGGGTCACGGGCTCAGGATGCAGAACAGGTGGGAAGCAGCCTGCACTCTGCAGCTTGGAAGGGAGGCAGGGAGGCCGGGGTTCAGGCGGCGAGCGAGTGGGCCCCACCCCACCTTGCCCCGCCTCGCCCCACCCCGCATCTGTGCAGCCTGCCCTACTCCTAGCACGTGGTGGGCGTGCCCTCCCCTACACAGAAGGGAAAAATCTTCTAGCGCCTACCATAAGAGTCCCGCAAACAACTCAAACCCACCAAGTCCAAAATCAAACCCAAGTTGCCTTCCCTGCCTCCCAGCCCCAGGGCCAGCCCACACGTCCCTTCTTCCCAGGGGGCTCAGCCCAGGACCCCGCCCTATCCCACGCTGAGCCTGCTCTGGGCCACCAGGTTCCACCAGCTCTGCCTGCCAGGGCCCGGCCAGGTGGAGACCACACGTGGCTCCGGGACATGCCCGCGACCCCTGCCCAGCCGTCCACTGCAGGCAGACGACACAGACGGTCCCTCGGGCTGCTCACATTCCCTGTGTCCACACACGGTGTCACCAGAGGGAACCGGGTGTACGTGGGAACACGGAGGGCAGTGTCCCCAGGCCTTCACTCGGCACAGTCACCAGGACCAGGCTCTCACACACAGCAAAGCTGCGGCCGCCCCTGAACACGGCCGGGAGCAGAGGGCATGGCCACCCACACTTCCTCCAGGACGGAGGTGCCCAGCCCAAGCCTGGCCCCCAGCTTCCATCTGAGCTTCCCCGAGGACAGTCCTTCATGCCTCATCTAGACCCACAGTCACCTCTGCCTCCCTCGAGAGCCACAGTGGCTGCTGTCAGGGGGAGGCCACCCTTGCACAAGGCAGGGGTCAGGGTGCTGGCTCTTTACAGTCGAAAGTCACACGTAACTTACAGCCAGCCGTCCCCACCCATGGCTCCTTACACCTGGGTTCCGCATCCGTCGGTTCAGCCAACCAGGGAGCCCGAGGTACTGCAGTGTTTACCACTGAGAAACAGCCGCGTGTAAGTGGTTCAAACCAGCGTGACTCGAGGTCGCTGTCACATAGGGGTGATGACAGCCACTACCCTGGGTGAGGCGGGCAGCTGTCCATCTGCAGCTCAGCCCCGAGCACCAGGACTGCCGCAGCAGGCAGGCCCCCGCCCAGCCCACGAGCAAGGCCGGCGCCATACTGACCATTTTCCTTTGGGCTTCGTGGTCAGGTCCACACAGGCAAAGTGAAACCACTCGATGGGGCACTGCAAGCAGAGGGAGGAGGCCATTAGTGCTGCCCGCCCCACGGCCCACGCTCACGTCCAGAGGAGGCGGTCAGTGCCGCCCACCCACCCAGCCCTGCCTGCCCCGCGGCCCACACTCTTGTCCAGTGGAGGCAGTCAGTGCCGCCCACCCACCCAGCCCAGCCCGCCCGGCGGCCCACACTCTTGTCCAGAGGAGGCGGTCAGTGCCGCCTGCCCGCCGCCCAGCCCGCATTCACGTCGAGGAGAAGGCAGTCAGTGCTGCCCACCCACTGCCCAGCCCGCCCCACAGCCCATGCTCTCGTCCAGGGCAGGCCAGCAGTGCCGCTCGCCCGCCGCCCACACTCTTGTCCAGAGGAGGCGGTCAGTGCCGCCCACCTGCCGCCTAGCCCGCCCCGCAGCCCATGCTCTAGTCCAGGGCAGGCCATCAGTGCCACCCGCCCGCCCGCCGCCCACACTCTTGTCCAGAGGAGGCAGTCAGTGCTGCCCGCCAGTCACCCAGCCCGCCCGGCAGCCCACACTCTCGTCCAGAGGAGGTGGTCAGTGCCGCCCACCCACCCAGCCCAGCCTACCCCGCGGCCCATGTTCTCGTCCAGAGGAGGCGGTCAGTGCCGCCCACCTGCCGCCCAGCCCACGTTCACGTCCAGAGGAGAAGGCGGTCAGTGCCGGCTGCCTGCCGCCCGCCAGTTGCCCAGCCCACCCCACGGCCCACACTCTCGTCCAGAGGAGGCGGTCAGTGCCGCCCGCCCGTCACCCAGCCCCCGTGGCCCACACTCACGTCCGGGTTGTCGCAGCCGATCATCTCCCCGTAGGACACCTGGTGGCACAGGCAGTATGTGGGCTCGTTCGGGTCCACAGGCATGTCCAGCACGTCGGAGGGGTGCACAGACAGGATGGTGTCAGTGAACTCGGACCTGTGGGGACAACAGGCAGGGGAGTTGGGGTCAAGCTGCCCCCGATGGCGCCCGGCAAGGACGTGGCACAAAGGCGCAGACCGACACAGGGCAGGCGGTCACCACGTGTCCAGACAGTCCCTCACCCGAGCGGACCTGCCCCAGCCCCTCCCCGGGTCCCCAGAACAGACGGCACCACCAGCAGTGGGCGCCCGGCGACACCCGAGAGCACCCCGGAGCCCGCCCGAACGCCCAGTGTCTGAGCAGCCCGCCCCGCAGCTCTGCCCTCCACCCGACTCCACCGGCACCTTCAGCCCAGAACCGCAGGTGTCCCTGGCCCCCAGCCTCCCCTGGGCTCCGACTCTCAGGAAGCAAGCACCACAGCCACCCCCTGTGCGCGGGGCCACTTCACCTGCCTGCCCCAGGAAGCAGCCCAGCCAGCCCAGGGCCACCCGCACCACGCCCAGGCCCCCACAGCACCCAGACCACCCCCAAGACCACTGCCCACGGCGCCACAGCTGCGGGGAGGGAGTGGCTCGGGGGGAATCAACTCGTGTGGGTTTCAGTCTTCTAAAATAATCCCATGAGCTCAGGTGAGTGAAAACAGTACCTTCCCACCAGTACAGAAGGAAAACCCTCCCTCCCATACCCCCCAGGTAGGAACTACAGGCGTGCTCAGATAATCACCTGCTAAAGGAACAGCGCGTCACACAAGGAGCACAGCAAAGGGAAAAGTAAGAGGCAGCGGCCAGCTGAGCTACGTGAACACACCAACCGGGTGACGGAAGGGATCCGGGTCCCCGAGGGACTGACTGCTCGCCCCTTCCCCAGGCGGCTGCCGAGACGCACCCCGTACCCAGGTCAGCTGCACCCCGGTCCCCCGACACGGCGGCCCCACCCACGGGGCCGCTCCGAGGCCCTCCCCCGTGAGGACTCCGTCTCCGTCTCTGAGGAAGGGCTTCCTTCTTGTAAACGTCACAGAGACGTAACTCTGACCCAGCACTTTCAAGCTGCCTCGAGCACGGCCTCGGGCAGTCCTGCTGGCCAGGGGCTCTCTCCCCGCCCGCGGGGTCATGTGCTCGGTCAGGCGGCTGCGGGGAGGACACAGTTCAGGCAGGCTGCCTGGCCCAGCCTCCTCACTGACGGCCCCGGCTCACCAGCTATGATACAGGCAGTGGCCGAGGGAACGCTGCAGCCCCTCAGAGGGGGCTGGGACCACAGGGGTCACCTGGGCTCTGCACGGTCAGGCACGTGCGCCCCAGGGAGGCGCCCCTGCACTTGGAAGCCGGGCCTCTTCCCTCCAAGGGGACTCGTGGATGAAGGGACACGAGAGGATGCCTGCCTGACCCCAGGTCCTGAGCAGGAAGGAGCAGGAAGCCCTGCCGCCACGGAAGAAAGCAAGCCCGTACACCGCTGTGTCATGGGTACAGATACAGGAGGGCTGTGGAGGGCCGGGGCCGCTCCAACACCGCGGGACCCACACACAGCCATACCCACGGTCCATCTACCAAGCCCCGCCACACAGAAGCTGCAGGGCCCAGCCCCTGGACTCCAACCAGCCAGCCTCTCCCAGGCCCCTGCGACCGACCAGGGGAGCAGCAGCAGGAGAGCCTCGCCCGCAGGCGGCAGACGGGCGCTCTGGCTTCCCCGCCTCAGCACCTTCCCGCCAGCCCCCCCCAGCTCTGTCCACCTGCAGCACACAGGGCGAGCCCTCTGGGAAGGGCAGGTGCTGCCCTCTCCACGACCTCCGTGCACCCGCAAGGCCAGAGAAGGAGCAAACCGTGTGACCTGACGGAGCAAGAAAACAGGAGCGGTCACCAGGAGGGCTTTTCTGCTGGGTCGGTGGTAAAGAGGCCGCCTGCCAATGCAGCAGACACAGGTTTGATCCCTGGTCGGCAAGTTCTTGCCTGGGACATCCCATGGACAGAAGGGCCTGGCGGGCAGACTCAGACGCGACTGAGGGACTAAACCACCACCAACCAGGAGGAGCCTGTGCACGAAGCAGCAGAAGCACAGACGACCAGGTGTTTAGACGAACAGAGAAGAGCTTTAAGTACGTGTTACGAAGGAGGCATAACTAAGACATTCATGCATGGAGACTTTTCAAACCAGAACTAAAATCTGTAAAAAAAGAAGTCAAACAGATGTTCCATAACAAAAATCACAACATATGAAATTAACAGCTGACTCTCGAACAACATGGGTTTCAACTCTGTGATTTCACCTACATGTAGAATTTTTTCAGTAAATACTGCTACACTATTATGTGACCCTTGGATGTGGAACCTCAGATTCACAGGGCTATCAGGTCAGCACACCTACACAGGTGAGGCAGGAGCCACACCTGCACAGGTGAGGGGGAGGAGCCTCGGCACACCTGCACAGGAGAGGGAGGGGGCCACAGCACACGTGCACAGGTGGGGGGAGGGGCCACTGCACAGGTGAGGGGGAGGAGCCTCAGCACACCTGACAGGTGAGGGGGCCACAGCACACCTGCAGAAGTGAGGGGGAGGGGCCTCGGCACACCTGACAGGTGAGGGGGGAGGAGCCTCCACACACCTGCACAGGTGGGGGGAGGGGCCACTGCACACGTGCACAGGTGGGGGGAGGGGCCACTGCACACGTGAGGGGGAGGAGCCTCCGCACACCTGACAGGTGGGAGGGAGGGGCCATGGCACACCTGCACAGGTGAGCACGTCTGCAGCCTCAGCAGTGGCTGGTGTTCCCCTCCTGAGCAAACACCAATGTTCTTCTCTGGGGAAAAACATAAAAAGCACCTCTCACCCTCCTTTATGTTTCTTCTTCTTTGGGGTGTCGTCTTCTGAGGTCCTCCTGCCACGACCCCTGGAGCCCCTCTTTTCTTTCTGACCTCGACCTTCTGAAACAAGACAGACCCCAACTTTGTTCACAGAATTCCGGAGGCAGGACAAGGTTTACCCAAACATGGTATTTACCGTAATATTCCTAATACCCTTATCGGACAAAATTCTTCAAAACTCCATTGTTAACAGTAAGAAAATGAAGAAAAATTAACAGACTTGCTTTTTAGCCCCCGTCCTCCAGAGCTCTCAAAGTCGCTGCCCTCCAGCTTGTCCTTCAGGTCCGCCTCAAAGCGAGCCAGGTCTGCATCCAGCCTCCGGATGTGCTTGTCCACCTGCACGGAAGGACGCTCACACAATCCGTGTGGTTCTCAGGGCAGAACGCCCTGGGAATCACAGATGCTCCCAGTGTCAGCCAGAAAGTGCTGTCTGGCCCTTAATTGAGTCCTGAATTAACAAAGCTCTGCTAGAACAAGGCCCACTATTTCCTAGTTCATGCAAAGGTCTTTTTTCCCCATATATGACCGATCAACAGAATAAAGCCGACTGGGGAAAAAACCTTGAAGGGATGAGAAACAGCTGTGAGGCATGGAGTAAGGGCTGAGGACACTAGATACCCAGCTGTGACGTAAAACGTGAGGAGCCACAGGTCCTTAAGAAGAGAATGACTTAACTTTTAGGTTCCGGATGAAGCTGGAAGGAAGGAGAAAGAGGCGGCAACATCACCCGTGACCACACAGGACAACACGGGAGGGCACACTCCTGCTGAGCAGCTGCAGGGACATCACGAGAAAAGCGCCTGCCAGCAGTGACAACCTCCCAGCGGCCCCTGTGGCAGCGTCCCAAGCAGGGGCCACACAGCCCCGTCTGGGAGTGAACCAGAGCCCTCAGCTTCGCTACACACCAGAGAGAAAACAGGACTGTCTTAAGGATGCTGATCACACTAGTTCTCAGGAAGATAGGCTGCTTACTCAAAGGACTTAGTGCTTTAGATCAAAATCCCAAACATAAGCATGAAACTCCGCTTCGAGAGGCTTCTTTCTCAAACACAACCAAATGCGGGCTCTAAGAAGCCACTATTGTCTTCCTAGGGGAGGTGAGGATGGAGCAGCTCACAACACAACCCCACATGCGCCGCTTCATGAGCCTCAAGTGAGGCTGACCTGAGAGGGAGGTGGGCAGAACAGGCTCACCTAAGGCTGATGAAAACAAGCATCAAAATGTACATATATATACACGTAACAGAACAAGCTGAAAGGGCACAGAACACTAGACCACAGGAGCACGCCCAGGAGGAGGAGCCCTCCACTGCGCACCTTCTCTAGCCGCATCGCCCTGTCCCAGCCTGAGCTCTGCCTGACCTGCCGTTTCTGAGCAGCACTCCCTGCGCGTGGGGGGAGCAGCCCCCAACTCACCATCTCGTAGGTCTGCATGGCCAGCTGCACCTTGTCGTCACTGTACTCCTTGCACTTGTTGTAGGCGCTCTGGATCTTCTGCAGGTGCTCCACGCGCTGGTCGGAGGAAAGCGTCTTCACGGTGGAGATGTACTCCGCGGCCAGGATGTCAATCTCAGCTTTCTTATCTGAGAGAGAAATGGCTGAAGAGCTACTTCCCATGTGTGATCCAGGACGAGCTCACCAGACCGGCAACCAATAAAGCCTGACGATGCCACGTTCCAGCAAAGAAGTGGTTGGCTCAAACTGGACACCCATGGTGGCAGGGGCAACAGCCTTCCCAGACACTGTGGATCAGGGCCACAAGCAGACACCCCAACCAGGGCCGTGTGCCCAGCACAACCCAGTGTATGATGCTGCCCAGCAAGGGCTCACTGTGCCTCCCTGGGCTCTCAAGAGTCCCTATTTGAATAAATGATGTGCTCACCTCACCTATGACCAGCATGCTACTCTTAGGGACATACCCTCAAGATTCAGAGGCCAGGATACACAGGGGAAAACATTCATAACTACAGATAACAGGAAACAACTCAAACGTCCAATCTAGGATAAAACAGATAAATAAGCTGCAGTCCACTCACAGAACAGAATGCTACCCAGCAGTAAAAAGAACACTGGTCAATCCCACGGACCAAGAAAAGCACGGTGCAAAGGAGAACACACAGTGTGACGGTTCCATCGTCGTTACAGGCAGGAACACAGGCAGCTGCCAACGCTTCACTTCAGAAAGACGAAAAGACCGTCCTTGCAGGTGATCACACAGGGTGCACTCCTTGGGGGAAGGGTGCCTGCTCAGGAGTCTCACAGGCCCTGGGCACCAGGGACTGTACTTCTCCATCTGGGGAAAGGGTCTCTAGGTGCTATTTGCTAAGCAATGTATAAATGTTTAAACCACTTCAGTATTCTTGCCATGAGAACCCCATGAACAGTATGAAAAGGCAAAAAGATAGGACACTGAAAGATGAACTCCCCAGGTCAGTAGGTGCCCAATATGCTATCGGAGATCAGTGAAGGAAAAACTCCAGAAAGAATGAAGAAACGGAGCCAAAGCAAAAATAACACCCAGTTGTGGATGTGACTGGTGATAGAAGCAAGGTCCAATGCTGTAAAGAGCAATATTGCATAGGAACCTGGAATGTTAGGTCCATGAATCAAGGCAAATTGGAAGTGGTCAAACAGGAGATGGCAAGAGTGAACATCAACATTCTAGGAATCAGTGAACTAAGATGGACTGGAATGGGTGAATTTAACTCAGATGACCATTATATCTACTACTGTGGGCAAGAATCCCTTAGAAGAAATGGAGCAGCCATCATAGTCAACAAAAGAGTCCAAAATGCAGTACTTGGATGCAATCTCAAAAACGACAGAATGATCTCTGTTTCCAAGGCAAACCATTCAATATCACAGTAATCCAAGTCTGTGCCCCAACCAGTAATGCTGAAGAAGCTGAAGCTGAATGATTCTATGAAGACCTACAAGACCTTCTAGAACTAACACCCAAAAAAGATGTCCTTTTCATTATAGGGGACTGGAATGGCAAAAGTAGGAGGTCAAGAATCATCTGGAGTGACAGGCAAATTTGGCCTTGGAGTACAGAATGAAGCAGGGCAAAGGCTCCTAGAGTTTTGCCAAGAGATCGCACTGCACTGGTCATAGCAAACATCCTCTTCCAACAACACAAAAGAAGACTACACATGAACATCACCAGATGGTCAACAGTGAAATCAGACTGATTATATTCTTTGCAGCCAAAGATGGAGAAGCTCTACAGAGTCAGCAAAAACAAGACCAGGAGCTGACTGTGGCTCGTATCATGAGCTCCTTATTGCCAAATTCAGACTTAAATTGAAGAAAGTAGGGAAAACCACTAGACCATTCAGGTATGACCTAAATCAAATCCCTTACAATTATACAGTGGAAGTGAGAAATAGATTCAAGGGATTAGATCTGATAGAGTGCCTGATGAACTATGGACGGAGGTTCATGACATTGTACAGGAGACAGGGATCAAGACCATCCACAAGAAAAAGAAATGCAAAAATGCAAAATGGCTGTCTGAGGAGGCCTTACAAATAGCTGTGAGGAGAAGAGAAGTGAAAAGCAAAGGAGAAAAGGAAAGATATTCCCATTTGAATGCACATTTCCAAAGAATAGCAAAGAGAGATAAGAAAGCCTTCCTCAGTGATCAGTGCAAAGAAACAGAAGAAAATAACAGAATGGGAAAAACTAGAGATCTCTTCAAGAAAATTAGAGATACCAAGGGAACATTTCATGCAAAGATGGGCACAATAAAGGACAGAAATGGCATGGACCTAACCGAACCAGAAGATATTAAAAAGAGGTGACAGAAATACACAGAAGAACTGTACAAAAAAGATCCTCATGACCCCTATAACCATGATGGAGTGATCACTGACCTACAGCGAGACATCCTGGAATGTGATGTCAAGTGGGCCTTAAGAAGCGTCACTACGAACAAAGTTAGTGAAGGTGATGGAATTCCAGTTGAGCTATTTCAAATCCTGAAAGATGATGCTGTGACAGTGCTGCATTCAGTATGCCAGCAAATTTGGAAAACTCAGCAGTGGCCACAGGACTGGGAAAGGTCAGTTTTCACTCCAATCCAAAAAAAGGCAATGCCAAAGAATGCGCAAACTACCACACAATTGCACTCATCTCACATGCTAGTAAAGTAATGCTCAAAATTCCATGCCAGACTTCAACAATACGTGAACCATGAACTTCCAGATGTTCAAGCTGGATTTAGAAAAGGCAGAGGAACAAGAGATCAAATTGCCAACATCTGCCAGATCATTGAAAAAGCAAGAGAGTTCCAGAAAAACATCTATTTCTGCTTTACTGACTATGTCAAAGCCTTTGACTGTGTGGATCACAACAAACTGTGGAAAATTCTTAAAGAGATGAGAATACCAGACCACCTGACCTGCCTCTTGAGAAACCTGTATGCAGGTCAGGAAGCAACAGTTAGAACTGGACATGGAACAACAGACTAGTTCCAAATAGGAAAAGGAGTACGTCAAGGCTATATATTATCATCCTGCTTATTTAACTTACATGCAAAGTTCATCATGAGAAACACTGGGCTGGATGAATCGCAAGCTGGATCAAAACTGCCAGGAGAAATAATAAATAACCTCTTATATGCAGATGAAACCACCCTTATGGCAGAAAGTGAAGAAAAACTAAAGAGCCTCTTGATAAAAGTGAAAGAGGAGAGTGAAAATGTTGGTTTAAAGCTCAACATTCAGAAAACTAAGATCATGGCATCTGGTCCCATCACTTCATGGCAAATAGATGGGGAAACAGTGGAAACAGTGGCAGACTTTATTTTGGGGGGCTCCAAAATCACTGTGGATGGTGACTGTAGCCATGAAATTAAAAGACACTTACTCCTTGGAAGGAAAGTTATGACCAACCTAGACAGCATATTAAAAAACAGAGACATTACTTTGCCAACAAAGGTCCATCTAGTCAAGGCTATGGTTTTCCCAGTAGTCATGTACAGATGTGAGAGGTTGGACTATAAAGAAAGCTGAGCGCCGAAGAATTGATGCTTTTGAACTGTGGTATTGGAGAAGACTCTTTAGAGTCCCTTGGACTGCAAGGAGATCCAACCAGTCCATCCTAAAGATCAATTCTGGGTGTTCATCAGAAGGACTGATGTTGAAGCTGAAACTCCAATACTGTGGCCACCTGATGCAAAGAGCTGATTCATCTGCAAAGATCCTGATGCTGGGAAAGACTGAGGGCAGGAGGAGAAGGGGAGGACAGAGGATGAGATGGTTGGATGGCATCACTGACTCAGTGGACATGAGTTTGGGTGGACTCTAGGAGTTGGTGATGGACAGGGAAGCCTGGCATGCTTGCAGTCATGGGTTCGCAAAGAGTCAGACACGACTGAGTGACTGAACTGAACTGAATGCTTATTTATGAACGTATGTGCTGTATCTCACAATAAAAGAAGTCTCTGCATTCATTAGTCAGAAAGCTGTATCTCAGTCAAAAAGCACAGCTAATTCAATCTCACAAGATATATGCCCAACACGATGTGTGAAAAAAGTGTCCATGCCCAAGCATATCATCGTCAAATGTAAAACCTCACAGATATAGAGAAAAGCTTAAAAGCTTCTAAATAGGAAAGCGGAAATAACAATCACATTTTCAAAGGATCAGGAATCCAAATGACACTGATCTTCCCAGTAGCAACGCAGAAGCTGGGAGACAATGCAACAACACTTGTCACACTCTGGGGGAAATGCCTGTCAATCTGAAATTCTATACCCAGCCAACTATTCACTGCTGCATTTTCAGACATGCAACATTGCAACAAATTTACCCTCCTCTCTATCCTTTTCCCAGAAGCTCCCAGAGAAAAGGCTCCCCTAAAACAAAGGGGCGAATCAAGATGTGGCATGCTTAACAAAGCTAGCAAACAGGGCTCCACAGGAAGAGCAGCAAAGGGAGAGGAAGGCCTGGGGCAAGGCGTGCGCAGCAGACCAGCAGCCGAGCTCCAGGAGTCTCCCTGGAGAGCACACAGAGGACTGGCCACAACCTGGTGCAGCGCACAGGGAAAACAAGGAAAACGAAACCAACCAGTAAAGCAGTTAAGAACTCCAAGGAAAAGTCAGTCCAAACAGGGCACATGAGCATAGCATATGGTCAACTACCAACACAGTGGCCCTGACAGACATCGGCATCAATACAATGTGAATTCAAGTCCACCGCGCTCAGGAGATGGCGGGAAGGAGCTGTGTGCGCATGAGCTGGCTGGCACAACCAGAGACGTGAATCTTCACTTTCTGTAATAACTGAAAAGCTAAAGTCTCAAACCAAAAGGAAATAAAGTAACAAATGCAGCAAAAATGAGCTGCTTAGAAATAAGGAGTTAAATACCAAAAGATCCAAAAGCCCTGTGTAAACTATATACACAGAGTGTGAAAAGAGAAAATCTTTTAAAGGAAAGAGAAGGTAACAAACACTTTAATTGCAAGGAGGGGATGAGGGTTATAGAGATGAAACGCAGGAGCACCAGAGACTGAGGTTGACTGCACAGACCCGGCACTCTCTCTGAGACACCACCCCACGCCTGCAGCCCCTCTGCCCCAGGTCCCGGGAAGCTCAGCACCACCCCCGGGGTCCTGCCTCGGGGAGCGGCTCTCCCCATCCTGGCTGCACTGACAGGCCGGCACCCACCTTCCGTCCTCTGGTCCAGCTCTCGCATCAGCTGGAAGTTCCTCTGAAGCTCACAGGGAAGGTTCTCGATACCTGAAACACAGAAACATGCTTCTCAACAGCAGGACAAAAACTCACCTTCCAAGCTTCACACCTCAGGGCTACAAGAGATAAGCCCACTCCAGCTTCCATTCATTAGGGTTCGGAAACAAGAAGAACTGGGGTATCTTTTTCCAAGGACGTGCTCCAAACACTGAACAAACACACCCTGGTACGGGCTGACGTGCTTGAGCACTTGTCAGAAACTCAAGAAATCAGAGTCAAACAGAGGACAGAGGGCGCCCATGCGACCCTCCCACCCCAGACCCCAGGCAGACACCCCGTCACAGCGAACAGGCCCAAACCCCGCGGTTCTTCTCCAACTTTACTCTGAACTTGTAAAGTTCAGGGGCATCAGGAAGTGCCAACAGGGGCTGTGTGGGGGAACATGATGCAGAGATGGGGCTACCCAACACAGGGGCACTGGCCACGCAGGGCTACTGAGCACCTTAAATGGGGCCAGTACCACAGACGGACTGAGTTTTCCATTCTACGAGAGTTTATTCAAAACCAAACAGACCAGGCGGGACAGCACAGTGAGGACCCTGCACCACACTGCTCTGCTGTCCCCACTGCCAGGCTCCTGGTCCGGGCCGAGCCCGCCCCCTGCCTGCAGCCAGGACGGACCCCTCTCAGACAAAGCTGCTGCTTGAGCCCCAGGGCTCCCCGGCTCAGCAGAGAGCGAGCGGACCCCTCACAGCAGCAGCACTGCCCCTGCACGCTCAGACGTGCTGGGCTCCTTCACGACCTTTAAACTCCCGTGAACGTTTAAAAACTCCATCTGCCCCATCTGATAGCGTGTCCCAGGAAAACTCCTGGTGCACAGCAGGTGCTTAGGGAGTTAGCAGGGGCTTCCGTCCATCCCCAAGCCTTCACACGGGTGCTCCGCAAAGGCCAGGAATCATATTCCTTGGACTCTCCTCGTGGGGCCCACCAGGAAGGCACCAGGAAAGAGGAGGGCAAGCCACAGTGCCCCCCTCAGGCACCTGGGTGCTCTCCCACCCAGGACCTGTGCTCACACTGGGCCAGGACTGGGTGATTCCCTGTGGATCCTCACAGTCTACCCCAGAGCAGAGGTTCAATCCCTACTCTCAACAACCTCCTGTCTGGGGGCTGTGAATATCCCCAGTACAGCACAATGCTCTAGAGCCATAGGGCCCAACCCCCACCAGCCCCACCCTCCCCAGAACTCCAACGCGGGATTGCCGCTCTCCAGCAAGCAACCTTAACAAGCTATGTGGCTTCTGCAGGCAACATCATCTGTTCTGTGAAATGTGGAGGAAAAAAGCCACCCGCTCAGGAGTCCTCCAGAGAGGGCGACATGTGCAACGCGTCGGGACATTGGTCCACGACGATAACTCCTACCCTGAACACCCTAACCCAGGCCAGTGAGTAGCGCCCCCAGCCCCTGGGCCCGGACCGGTACCCTCAGTGACCCTCTGCGCCTGCATGCCTTGCAGATGCAAGAACTGAGGCCTGGAAGTGAGGCACAAGCTCGGTCACAGCACAAGCAGGCACAGAACCCAGAACCCCGAGGCCCTGGGCCCCCAAGCCCGACCAAGAGTCCCAGGCGACTGGAACTCAACCATCTTGGTGGGCCAGACCCGCTCCCAGGGCGGGAAGGGTGGGGCGGGGCTTGGAGGGGCGGGGCCTGGCCGGAGGGGGCGGGCCCGACAGGGACGGAGCCCAGCCGATAAGAGGCGGGGCCCCGCCCAGGAGGCCCGGTTCAAGGGCGGGGAGGGCGGGGGCCTGCAGCGAAGGTGGGCGTGGTCGCCTGGAGGGCGGGGCCGGCCCGCACTGGCCCCGCCCCGCAGCGCAGGCCCCGCCCCGCCGTGACGCACCTGGAATTGGCGGGGCCGTGCCGGCGGGGCCCCGCGCCGCCCGCCCCGCGCCCCTCCCTCGCCGCCCCGCCCGCCCCGCGCGCCCGCGCTACCCCGGCCGCCGCCAGGCCGCCCCGCCGCCCCCGCGTGCCCCGGGGCCCGCGCGCGGAGCCTGGCGCTCGGGGAAGCGCGTTGGGGGCGGCGGGGCGCGGGCGGCGGGCCAGGGCGGCGCGCGGGGCGCTTACTGTCCAGGTAGTGCTCCAAGTACATGGCGGTCGCCATCTTCGTCCGCGGCCGCGCTCCGGGTCTGCGCGGGCGGCGGCGCCGCGAGGGCCGGGGGCGGGGCCGGCTAGTCACTATTAATGAGCTGCGCGCGCTGATTGGGCGCCGGCCGGGCGGGGCCCCCGCCTCGGCTTCCGGCCGGGCAGCGCGCGGCCTCGCGCGGGGCCTGGGCGGGTTGGGCGGCCCCGGCGGGCGGGCTGGGGGCTCGGCCGGGGGACCCGAGAGCGCGCCCAGCGCCTGGAGGGGCGACTTCCGGAGCCCGCTGGCTCAGAGTCTGAGATTCCCAGGGCCGCAGGGCGAGGACCGGCGTTCAGTCGCCGAAGAGGCGGGCTTGAAGGCGTGCCGCCTCTTGAGAGCCTTGCTCTAAACCCAAGGCGGACATGTAAAAGGGGAAATGCGTCCACTGTTTTGCCAGCTTTACCTGCGTTATACAAACTCAGGTTGTACGGAGATGTAGAGCTTCCCCACTCCCGGAGGCGCGGGCCTGCGATCGTCTTGCTCACCCTTCGATCCAAGTGATACCAGTCTGTGAACCATCCCTGCTCCATTTAATGCTTGGTGTGAAAATTCACACGCACGTTCCCGTGCACTGTTGCACACCACCCCTATTTTATTGTTTCGAGTAGATACGTGTTCTTATTAATAGAGTTTATTTTTACAGCAGTTTTTGGCTCTGAGAAAAATTGACAAAATACAAGAGTTCTTATACACACCTTCCACGCATACACACAGTTTTCCTTATGAACATTTTCCACGGCTGGGGCACATATATTACAATTGATGAAACAGTATTGGTACATTATTATTAAGGCTTCCCTGCTGGCTCTGGTAAAGAACCCGCCTGCCAATACAGAAGACTCCGCTTCGATCCCTGGGTCGAGAAGATCCCCTGGAGAAGGAAATGGGAATCCACTCCAGTATTCTTGCCTGGAGAAGTCCCATGGACAGAGAAGCCTGGTGGGCTACACTCCATAGGGTCACAAAGGATTCGGACGCAACTTAGCTACTAAACAACAACAAAATGAAGTCTATGGTTTACATTAGGATTCATTCTGTGTTGTACATTTATGTTACAGTTATCAAATGTAATAGTTGCTCTGCCCTAAAAATCAGCTGCTTCTCCCTTCTCCCAACTGGGGAACCCCTGGCAAACGCTAATCCTTTCACTGTCTCTAGTTCTGCCTTTCTCAGAATGTCATATGGTTGAAATCATAGAATGTGTAGCACTTTCAGATTAGCTTCTTTCGCCTAGTAATATGCATTTTAAGTTTCCGCCAGTCCTTTTCATGGCCAGACAGCTGCTTCTTTTTAAAAAAAAAAATCTTCATTTGACTGCGTCAAGTACTGCAGTACTCAGAATCTTCATTGCATCACGTGTGATCTTTCCTTGTGGTGCACAGACTCTAGTTGTGTCTCTCAGGGTCAGTAGTTGCAGGAAGCAGACTTTGTTGCTCCACAGCAGGTGGGATCTTACTTCCCTGACCAGGGATTGAACCCAGATCCCTTGTATTGCAAGGCAGATTATCAACCATTGGACCAAAAGGGAAATTGTGCACATCTCTTCTTAACACTAAAGAATATTTCATTGTACCACAGTTTATTCTTCACCTATTGGTTGCGTCCAGGTTCTGTCAATTAGGAATAAAACTGCTATAATCATACATGTTCAGGTTTTTGTGTGCACACACTTCAATTCCTTTGGGTAAATACCAAGAACTATAATTGCTGGATCAGACTGTAATGTTTAGCCTTGTAAGAAACTGCCAAACGGTCTTCCAGAATGAGCTGTACCATTTTGTATTTCTACCATCAATGAGTGAGAGTTCCTGTGTCTGCACATCTTTGCCAGCATTTTGTGTTGTTAGTGTTTTGGTTTGGGGCCATCCAAAAAGACGTGTAGCAGTATCTCCTTTTATTTCCAATTCTGGAAAGCCTGGCGTGCTGCAGTCCATGGGGTCACAAAGAGTTGGACACGATTTAGCAACTGAACAATGACATGCAGTGTTAGGAACCTTTTTCACGTGCATATTGCCGCCTGTATGTCTCTTTGGTAAGGAGTCTGTTCAGATTTTCTGCCCAGTTTTAAAATTGAGCTGTTGGGTTTCTTAACTGGTGAGTCATACTATCCACTTTTCTACCAATTACATTTTTATCTTAATATTCTTCGCAAATTCTGGCCAGTTCAGTTCAGTTCAGTCACTCAGTCATGTCTGCCTCTTTGCGACCCCATGAACTGCAGCATGCCAGGAGTTCACCCAAACGCATGTCCATTGAGTCAGCAATGCCATCCAACCATCTCATGTTTTACTCAGTTTTATGTCATCCTAGTTACTAGATGTATTTCACTGGGTTACTGTACCATACTTTAACAGGCTGCTTATAGAGGAACAATATTCTGATGGGTTTCCAGTTTCTCATTACCATAAATGTTCTGGTGAACATTTGTTCATATAGTTGTATGTATTTGTCTGTTCTAGTTATCTATTGCTACATAATATACTTGTAAACTTAGTCATTTAAAAGAAACATTTTATTGTAACTCAAAACTTTTATGAGTCAGGCATCCCAGCAAGGCTCAGTTGGGTTATTGTTTTGTTCTATGTGATACGATACAGATCTCCAGAGTGGCTGGAAGGTGGCATTCAACTGGTACCTGCACCAGAGCACCTAGAGTGTGGCCTCTCCAGCCCAGAGCTTCTAGAGAGTTCTGAGAGGCCCTGGTGGAAGCTGCCAGACTCTGTGACCTCACCTGGGTCATCCCAAGACGACACCTGACCACATTCTGTTGGTCAAGTGAGTCCCTGGAGCCAACCCAGACTCCAGGGGAGGGGAAAGTAGACCCCCACCTCTCAGTGAGAGGATAGCACTGCTGTGGCCGTATAGGTCAGCACGTTGTCGTCTTGGTCCTTTAGGATCACTGCTCAGAAGTGTGCTGCTGGCTCAGAAGGCGTGTTGTAAGTTCTGTATTTCTACATGCGCTGGCCCAGGGGACAGTTAAACTGACACTCGACTGAGTGTGTTTCTACTTCAGTTAACCCTGGATTTCATCAGGCTTTATTAGCTTTGCTTAACATGATGGGGGGAAAAAAGAACCTCAGTGTTTGTGTCCCTTTGATTTTAAGTGCAGCTAAGCAGATTTTCACAATTTGTTGGCTATTTGTAGTTTTTCTCTCACGGTATGTTCTTTGCCATCATCTATGGAGAAATAAAGGGTAGTGGCCTTCACATATCAAAGACACAAGCAGTCTGTTTTCTTTCATTCACGTAAGAAGACTTTATGAATTCTCTTACAAAGACCATTTTGCTGTTTAGTCACTAAGTCATGTCCGACTCTTTTGCGATCCCATGGACTGTAGCCCACCAGGCTCCTCTGCCCATGAGACTTCCCAGCAAGGATACTGGAGCGGGCCGCCATTTCCTTCTCCAGGGGACCCTCCCGACCCAGGAGCTGAACCCACCTCTTCTGCGCTGATGGCAGACTCTTTACCACTAAGCCACCAGGGAAGCCCAGAGACCATTTTAGAAACTGCAAAGATGAGAGATGATTCTCTCACTATTGTAGACTGAAGAAAAAACTGCACAACCTAAATGTTAAGAATTAAGTTTTATCTGGAGGACTTTCTGAGAGACTGCTTCGAGGAGGTAAGGAAGGAACCAGGATATATGAGAGTTTTGAGCAAAAACCACATAGTCAAAACATCAAAAGAGTACTATTGACTAACCAGACGTCTCAAGTGAGTCGATTTAACGCTTTTATGTGTATGGGAAAATGCAAATGTGGGCTCCCTGGACTCACTCCTCTGGTGTGCGCCTTAATTCTCTGCGGCCAGGATCCTGCTTCTCAGGGGCAGCTGCAGCCGCTGCTGGCTTGACAGCTGCCACATCCTCTGTTGACTGATACAGCAGGCAGCATTTTTCATCCCTGCTTTTTATTTCTGTATGCTCTGGATAAATCTTTGAAAACAGATTTCACACTTGGGACTACTGACATTCTGCCCAGTAGGCCTGTGCTGGGGGGGCTCTCCTGTGCTTGTCGGGGGCAAGCAGCACCCTGGGCCTCTCACACTGGATGCTGTCAGACCCACACCCCAAGTCATGAGGGTCAGAATGTCCCCCACTTGAGAGCCAGTGCCTGAGGGTAAGGCTAAGCTACTCTAACAGAGAAACCCACCCAACTCAGTAGCACAGAAAAGACAGAACTTTACTTCTGGAACAGTCCAGGCGGCAGGCAGCCACGTTCCACGGGGTCACTTGGGGACCCGGACTCCTCCCACTGTGGCATCTGCCCCCAACGGGCCTTGCCACTGTCTTCCCAGTCAAGGCTAGAAACGCGAAGACAGGGCTGGGGGCAGAGGCAGAGGCGGTCTGCCGTGTGTAGGAGACACAGCACGGCGCCCGCGGCTCCCGGGCGGGGACTTAGCCACCGAACCATGTCTACTTGCGGGCAGGGCTGGGAGGTGGCGTCCCATAGGGCAGTGGGGCGCCCAGCGCATCTCCTTCTGCAAGTACGTGAGTGCTGCAGCCTGAATGGCCCCCCTCAGAATTCACATGCTGAATCCCTGAACCCACAGTGTGACTGTGTTTGAGCAATAATGGAGGAAGAGAAACCAGACCTCTCTGCAGCTGTGCAGCGGGAAGGCCATGTGGGGACCCAGTGAGAAATTGGTCATCCGCGTGCAACCCAGAGGGAGACATCAGCCCTCCTGGCACCTCGAACTTGGCCCTCCAGAACTGTGAGAAAAATGTGCTGTTTAAGCCACTCAGTTTGTGGCACTTTGTTCTTGCAATCCAGCTGAGACAGGGAGAGGTTTTGATGGACAGCAGTGAAGACTGACTGATTCCTGGGATGGAAGGTGCATCATTAAGCAACAGGTACAGTCAGGGCTATAAGGCCTCTACTTAATGGAAAGTCTCAAACTCACAAAAGCAGAGAGAACCTAACAGACTCCATGTGCCCATGGGCTAGTTTCAGCAATTACCAACTTCCCTTCACCTGCCTCCATGCAGACGCAGGCCTGGCACCTTAGCTGGGATCTCCTGCACAAAGCAGATGCACTTGTGCCCACCTGTCAGGCCTCCCTGGTGGACCTGCACTGCTCAGGGCAGACTGTGCTGAAAAACAGCCATGAGACTTGTCAGCACAGCAGGGAACAGAGGAACTGGACATACAGATGCCCAGGCTCTCCTACTCGTGTGTCAGGGATGCGAGGTGAAGACCAGATGCATAGAGGTACTGCAGTCACCCTGTGGCTGAAGGACAAGCTAAGAGAACTGGTGAGTTGCTGACCCAGCATCCGAGATCACTAGCAGCAGAAACAGTTCTTGGCTGCCTAACTCTGGACTCTGTTATGTGAGATAACTAGCTATCCAGATGATTTAAGCCAGTGAGGCTGGCATTCTGGCTGTTGGTGGTGTTCAGTCGCTGAGTGCTGCATCTTTTAGCTAAGTAAGAAATTTCACTCTACGTTTGCTAGTTTAGTATTTCCTGCTATTAAAAGGGCATCCACGGCTCCTCAGCATGCAGGGACAGACCAGCCAGGCTGCCCCCATTTCCATGGGTGACCAGGAAGGCTGAGCTGTCACAAGCTGAGGTACCGCCCATGTTCCTGCCTGTCAGCCTGGTGATGTGATAGAAGGCTGTCCAACCTCAGGAGGGTCCCTACTGTAAGCCCTTCATCCTTTTGAAGGCAAGGAGATGAAAGTTTCAGAACAAAACAAGTTAATCAAAGGCAATACTGTGTTATTAGTCTATCAATGACCTCTTGTAGATTGTACCACAGTAACAAAATACCCCAAAGTCGCGGTGGACTCGGCTCAGTTGTTTATTTCTGGCTGGTGCTCCCTGTCAGCGGCACTGGTGTAGCTTGTCTGTGTTCATTCCAGGATCCAGGGTGAAAAAGCAGCCCTAATTGTGCACATGTGGTTCTCAGACTAGGGACTGGAAGTTGGGGGGTGGGGGGGTTACCTGCACAACAGTTTTCTTCCTGAAAGTGAGCTCTGGTTACTCTACAAGCTCAACATCAAGGAAGGAAGCCTTGGGAGTAACAATCTACCACCCTTCCAGGATCCACAACCTAATCAAGTAAGGGCCCATCAGGAAAACGGAAAGCTATCACAGGTGTTCTTGGGTCACAGCGAAATCAGGGGCTTGCACAAGTGAGGTGGGGGCGGAGAGCCAGGCCAACTGTTGGCACGACCTCAGCCCCAACATGAGGTAGACCGTCTGGAGCTCGCGGGGTCCGCGGCCACCCCCAGCCCCCGAGAGCTCTCGGCCGCCTCTCGTCTGGGGAGCTGGCGCTTCCCGAAGACTCCCTGGAGAGCAGCCCTCAAATCCACGCCACATTTCTGGCCGTCTCCGGAGTTCTCCGCGGACAAATCGAGCGTTCCAAAGTTCTGTAATGCGGCTCCCAGCACGTAACGGGCCTGACGCTGCTGTCCGCACCAAACCCCTAGGTTGAGGTCGGACCCCCTCATGAGGATGCCTGGAGACGAGCCGTCGGAGGCCACGAAGCCCTGAAGGCAGGACCGCTAGACGGGAAGGCAGTGTTTGCGCCCATAGGACGACAGCCGCCAACCTGACGGAGCGCTTCCGGGCGCGAGCCGCTCGCCCTCAAGATTCCCGCCGTCGAGGAGTGGGCAACGGGAAGGCCCCAAGGCTGCAGACCCGCGCTTTCGCAGGAAGAGCTGACACCCGCGCCAACGACAGAGGCCCGCGCGGGACAATGCACGCCGACATTCTGGCCGGAAGAGGCGGTGCGACAGAGGCACTCCCAGGCCAGGCGCGCCGCTTCCGCCGTACTAATCCCAGCCAATCCGGTCACGCCGGCCCGTGTGAGCCAATCCCGGCGCGCGCCGCGCACGCCGGCCCACGTGAGCCAATCCTGGCACGCGCCGCGGACGCCGGCCCATGTAAACCAATCCCCGTGCACGCCGCGGACGCATCCCGCATGAGCCAATCCTCGTGCGCGCCGCGGACGATCACGGCCAATGGGCGGTCCGGGCGGTCCGGAGCGGTGGTGGCGGGAAGACGCGGCGATGGCGGGCCGGCGTGGCGCCCTCATAGTGTTGGAGGGCGTGGACCGCGCGGGGAAAAGCACCCAGAGCCGCAAGCTGGTGGACGCGCTGTGCGCCGAGGGCCACCGCGCCGAGCTGCTGCGCTTCCCTGGTGGGCGCGGCGGCCGGGCTAGCGCGGGGTTCTGGGGGGCCCGGGGATGGGGACGCGACCCAGGACCTCGCCGGGCCCTGAGGGTGGGAAGCGAAGGCCTCGTGGGCCGGGCCCGCCCTCGTAGATCCGCGGGTTGGGGCGCAGGGACCGGACCCGCCCTCGTAGATCCGCGGGTTGGGGCGCAGGGACCGGACCCTTGTGGCCCCTGAGCCTCAGCCGGACACGTCTGTGGTCCTTAACGTGCGGCTGACGTGCAGTCAGTCAGGTCCTGTGTTTGGTGAGTCTCAATACGTGTACAGACCAGCAGGCGTCTTTACAGCCAGAGTAATGACAGTCACCCCCAGAAGTTTCCTGGTGCTGCTTTGTAACCCAAGTCTCCGATTTGTTTTGGGGTTCCTCCGCCCGCCCACCCTTGAGTGTTTACGTTCTGACTTGTTTTGTGTCATACTTTTAATTTTTAACGTAAAACATTGGTCTTGAAAATGCTTGTAAGAATATCATCAATGCTTAGGTATTCAAGAGAAGTTCAGGGTTTACAAACCAACGGTGACAGTGGAGGGAAAATGCTTCCTTGAATATTTATTGTTCTAATCTTTAAGCCAGACAGTCTCCAAATCTCATACAGTTGACCCTTGAATGACATAGGTATGAACCACTCAGGTCCACACACACACACCTTTTTTCAGTAAACACACAGTACTACACAGTCCTGGGTTGGTGGACTGCAGGAACGGAGAACCTCGGATACTATGGGCCAGCTGCAGCACTTAAAAATCCTTTTGGTGTCAAGGCAGGTCCTGGACCCAGTCCCCCTTGGCTGGCACTGCCTCTGCTGCTTCCTACCTGAGTTCCTTCCTCCTAAAGCTTTGTTTATCCCAGTGTCTACACACTGCTGCCCTTCCTCAGGTAAAGGTGTAAGCTTGTCCAAAGTTGTAGTAAAATAAATTTCAAAGTTAGACTTGGGTCAGTGCCAGAAGTTCTGCACAAACTCTTCTTAATGTCCATGGCGAGCCTGATCTCATTTTCTGTGTTTTTTCTCTCTTGTTTTAGAAAGATCAACTGAAATTGGCAAGCTGCTCAGCTCCTACTTGGAAAAGAAAAGTGAGGTGGAGGATCACTCGGTGCACCTGCTCTTCTCTGCGAACCGCTGGGAACACGTGTAAACACCTTGGCCTTGCCACCCTCCCTGCTCTGTACTTCCCCTGCGACTCTGTGGCTCTTGTTTCTGAGTGGCTGAGAGTCACGCTGGAGGCTGTACCTTTACACGTTCTTTTACTGACAGATTGCCAAAGCTCTAGTTAATACCCGCCCCCCCCCCCCCCCCCCCACTCCTTTTGTGATGTTAGGTCGTTTCAAGTGCACAGAAAAGCTGATGGAGATGTACAGAGCGTCCCTAGCTCGTCCGCCCCCACCCGGAGTCTGTCTTAGTTATGTCTTGGATAAACCAGTGTGACACGTCACTAAGTGAGGCTGACAGTTGATGTTGGGGTTTGCGCTCTTCTGCCCCCTCTTTGTTGTACATCACCTTGGTGGGATCCCTATTTACCCAGCTCAGTTGTTGACAGAGAACCCGTGGGGCACACTCCCAGGTGCTTCTGCTCCCATCTGCACATATGTGTGTCAGTAACACATGTGTCCCGGAAGGTGTTCTGACACGAATAAACGGGGTTCTTGCGGACAGATCACCTCACGGCGTGCTTCCTAACTGCCTCGCGATCTGCGTTTCGCTCTCCTCTCAGTTCCTGCGGCCTGCTGTCCAGAAAGGCTGCTCCACCATGGATGGAATGATACCTGCTGGTGGGTGCGCGAGTGGCTGTGCCTGGCACCCTCCCACGAGCAGGCTGGCACTGCTCCCTCTGGCCTTGGTTGAGCCAGGGTCTTCTCTGGAAAGGCCTACCCCCTGCACGTGTTAGATGAAAAGGAGAGCACAGTTATTTGTTTGTTCTTAATTTATTTTTTGGTTGCACTCAGGCTTGTGGGATCTTAGTTCCCGAACCAGGGATTGAACCTGTGCCCTCTAGGTGGAAGCGCAGAGTCTTAACCATCTCGCTTCATTGGCATCACCAGGGAAGTCCCAGTGAAGCCATACTTATAATCTTTAGCACATCTAAGGTTCCTCGACCTGGGTGTTCTGATTTTTGCTTTTTGTGGGTTAGTAGAAAATAACATCAGGTCAGTTTAGATTGAGAAACAGGACTGCTCCCCTCAGCGCTGGCCTTGCCCAGGCGTGCCGGCCTGTGCGCCCCAGTCCGTTTGTTCTGCCACAAGTCCCCTTCAGGTCACCCTGGCCACTCCCATCAGATCAGTTTTTCTGACCCACGGAAGTCCTTGGCTGACAGGTTGGATTCTGGGCCGCTGTCTGGCACCATCGTCCACCAGCTGCGTGACCTAAGTCTCGCCTGGCATCTCAGCCAGAGCTTCCTGGGCAGTGCCGTGGGCAGAGCGCCCCTTGCCTGCGGTGCTGTGTTCTGCTAATACCTCCGTTTCCTCCCCGTCTGTCAGAACCTGCTGGTCCTCCAGGGCCGTCCAAGGATTTATTCCTAGCAGTAAGCGTTCTCTCTTGCTTTCCATAGCAGTTTAGCAGCACCTTCCCAAGCCTCGCCTTTTAACAACGTGCTGTCACATTTGTCTTACCCTTGCTCTCTTTTTAAAGACCACGGCCTGTTAGTGAAATGCTGGGTTTGTGTTTCCTCCCGAGTGGATCTGGGCTTGCACTTTCACCACGCTACCACAGAAGTGACGTGGGTCCTCTCAAGGGCAGGAGTCCCCATGCGAGCCCACTGAGGCATCACTGGTGGTCTCCCTTGATTCCTCAGTGAGAGGGCTGCCGGCTCCGCTCTTCCACTAAGTGGCTTCTTCCTGTCAAGAATACTGTGTAAAAACCCTCTTGTCAAGCTGACCGCTGGGTTAGCAGTGGCACTACTGGTAAAGAACCCTTCTGCCACTGCGGGAGACATAAGAGACTCAGGTTCGATCCCTGGGTCAGGAGGATCCCCTGGAGGAGGAAATGGCAACCCACTGCAGTATTCTTGCCTGGAGAATCCCATGGACAGCGCACCCTAGTGGGCTGCAGGCCCTGGGGTCACAGAGTCGGACACGGCTGAGTGGCGTAGCACACAGTAGCCCTGTCTGAGGTGGTTACTGTTTCTCTGACGTCTTCATTCCTCCTACATGGACCAGCTGGGTTCTGTGTAAAGAGCTTTCCTGCTCTGCTGTCTGTCCGTCCACCATCAGCGTGGACTCAGTGGGGCATCCGCCTCTGCTGTTCGTTGTTTGCTGCTCAGGTTGTCCCAGACCGGGCCTGCAGGACCCCTCAGGCTGGCTCCGCCACCCCTCTGACGGGTCCGGCTTCCCGCGCCTTCTGTGGTAGCTGAGACCCACTGCTCTCCTCTTGGTGAGAGAGGTGTTTAGCAGCCGACCCCTGCTCTGGGGTGCACGCTCACGTTGCGCATGTCTGCCTGATACCGACTGTCCCGTCCGGCGCCTTGGGCTCTGCTGGGCTCTGCTCACTTGCTGCATCCTGCCCGCCATGAGGTAGTTTCAGAACCGCCACCCCATCTGTGTTCAGCGTGGTCGAGCTCGAGGTGGCTGCGGCTCAGTGGTTAGAGCAGGAGACAGGGTCTGTGTGCACATGTCTCAGACGTGCTTTTCCCTCTTGCTGTGTTTTCCTTTGGGATCCAGGTAGGTTCATTTAACTTTGTGTATAATTTGGGGGTTTTTTCTCCCCATTGTTGACCTCAGTTTTTGAATACATGAGACATGAAATGGTTCTAAGAGTCAGAGTCACATAGAAAGCTCACTGTCGTCCACCCACTGTGGGTGAGCAGCCCCCTTGGTTTCTGAGGTTGGCGGTGCCTGTTGTCTTGATTCACCTTCCGCTGAGCACAGAGGTCCCACCCGTGCCCTCTGCTCGGCCTGGTCAGCAACGTGTCGGGGGCGTCCTGTGCTCGGCCGTGGGCTCCCTGCCTGCGGGCTCCAGAGGTTGTGAGTGTCAGCAGTGTGCACTCAGAAGCGACGCTGCGGTGAGGGGCCCTCTCCCTGTTCGAGGCCCCCCCAGCCCGTCTCCTCTGGCGCCGGGCATCAGTGGGCCATGCTGCTGGCGATCGTGCGGCCTTTTACCCGTCTTCCTGAGACCCCGGGCCCCCTGTGGAGAACGTCCTTGGCCCCTCCTGTCCACAGCCGGCCTCCCAGGAGGGGACACAAGCATCTGTCATCCCTCGAGGCCGCGTCCACCCTTGCCTCCCCTTGTTCCAGCTTCTCCCTTCCCAGCAGGGCCTGGCCCCTGTGCCTGACAGCCGAGCTGCCCCTGGGCCTCTGCCAGCAGCACCTGTGTTCACGCCCCTGGTGGACTTGCCTTTCTGTGCCTGGCGTTGCTGGGGTGCCCACATGGCATCTTGGGGAGAAGATCCAGAGCTTTGGGGCATGAAAGCCCAGCTACACGTGGCCACCTGGGTGCAGCCCTGCACCCACTTGGTGTCTGAGCTGCACTGTGTCTTCAGGATGCTTTGAGCCTGAGACTCAGGAGCTTTGAAGCGGGACCGGGGCTCACAGGCTTTCCCTCTCTTGTAGGCCGTTAATGAAGGAGAAGTTGAGCCAGGGCATCACCCTGGTCGTGGACAGATACGCCTTCTCCGGAGTCGCCTTCACCAGCGCCAAGGAGGTGAGTGCCCCTCGGCCTGGTGTGTAGCTTGCACCCCGTTTGGGCTCTGTGACCCCCTGTTCTCCCGGTCACTCAGACAGGACGAGCAGCCTCTTATGTAGCTGCGGGTTGTCCACGCAGATAAAACTGCAGTTTTAACTCGGCCGACACATTTCACATCAGTCACGCAGGGGGTCGGTGGGCAGACCCATTTCATGCAGCGTCTTGTTTTCAGAAGAGACGGTGAGAGTATCTGGGGTGCTGTTCTCCCGAACCCCCACTCCAGGGAGCTGCTGTTTCATAGGTACAACGGCCTGTGTGACTGCACGGCGCTTTGTCCTGCCTCTTATTTAGGACGTTCAGACATACCCCAGCAGAGAAAGGGCACCCCCAGCTCCAGCACCCGCCTCAGCGCGCTCATCTCCGTGACCCGCCAGGCACGGCGTCCACCCCCGTGAGCTCCTCGGTGCACATCCCCAGGAGAGCTTTGCACACCCTCGTCCCAAGCCTGGCGAGTGGGCAGCCATCCCCAAAAGTCCTGTCAGTGCCCAGAGGCTATCTGTTCACCTTAGGTTTTTACACTTAGAGTGAACCAGGGTTTGGCTAACTAAGGTCCATTCTTGAAATGTCCCTTGACGCTCCATATGTAGGTTTCTACTTCTCTTTCCTTCTATTTAAACATTTTAGTTTATGTTTGCAAGGCTCCTGTCGAGGCATAGTGTCTTACAACGGTCTCTGATTATGGTTAATTCACAAAAGGTTGCAGAATGCTGACCCTTTAATTCTGCCTGTTTTCTGGCACAAGCAGCTGGGTCCTCCTTTAGGAGGGCTCTCCCGAGGTACTTGCCCCTCGGCTCCATCTGTGAACATCTCATGGGCTCGGGAAGGGTGGACAGGTGCCCTCCGCCTGTGCTTGGGGCTCTGAGCCCACAGGTAGCTTCTAACCCTCAGGCTTCAGTGTGGCCGCGGGTCACACACTGCCTGGGTTTTCCTCCAGAATGGAAACACTGCTCCTGGAATTGCAAGGGTGAATGAGAGGGGATGTGCCACAGAGGGCACGCGGGGCACTGGCGAGGGTCTCCAGGGCTGTGGGTCTCCCCCCACCTCGGGACGGTGGGCCACCCTGGCCTGGCTGCTGCAGCCCCGTGGACTGGCTGCCGTTTGGCTGGAGGGTGTGGGGTCCTGGGCCCGGGGCGTCCTGTGGACGGAGCACAGTCTCAAGAGAGAAACCACATGAGGCCTAAAGGACACCCGCTGTCGTGTGAGAATTCTCCCCACACATCCCATCTCCCTCTCCCCCATCTTGGTGAATCTGGAACCAGAAATAAGACCACGTTATGCTGGTTCCCTCTCAGGGTGGTTCTTTGTCCCCAGAATTTCTCCCTGGACTGGTGTAAGCAGCCGGACGTGGGCCTCCCCAAGCCCGACCTGGTAGTCTTCCTGCAGCTGCAGCTCGCGGAGGCAGCGGTGCGGGGCGAGTTTGGCCGCGAGCGCTACGAGAGTGGCCCCTTCCAGCAGCGCGCCCTGCAGCGCTTCCAGCAGCTCCTGGCAGACCCAAGTCTGCCCTGGAAGGTGAGTGCCACCTGGGCCCTGGAGCCGCTGCCAGACCGGGGGAGTCGGGGCTGCAGTGCGGCAGCTTGTGCGTACCTGGGTCCAACGAGGGACCTCCCATGCCCTGAGCACAGTTCCAGCCCTGGGCCGCGGGGGCCGGGAGCCATCCCCGTTGCCCCAGCCGCCACCTCCTGCATGGTCCCCACGGCCTCAGGGCGCTTCCAGTCCTGGCCTGTCTCCAGCCTCCCTGCAGGTGGCGTCCATGAACGTGATGGGCCACACACCCGCCAGTTGGGCTCATGCATCTCCCTGCCCTTGGTCCGTGCCTCCCGACTGCCCTGCTGAGTGGTGTGGCCAGGGCTCCCTGTGCAGCTTTAAAGCACACACCTGACCTTGCCGTGTGTCTCAGGGTGCTCAGGGTGCTCAGGGCTGGAGGGAAGGGCGAGCTTTTCCCCAGGCAGAGGCCACAGTGTGGGGCCTCAACTGCCCTGCCCTCTGCTGGCCGGTTCTGTCAGCTACTGAATGCCAGAGCTCTCTCTTTTTCTGGTTTTCTTCATTTTCTTTCTTTTTTTCTTCAATTTGTTCTCACCAATTTTTTATTTTTTGCCACGCCCTGTGGCATGAGGGGTCTTAGTTCCCCGACCAGGGGTGGAACTCAGCCCCTTGCAGTAGAAGGCAGAGCCTTAACCACCGGACCACCAAGGAAGTCCCTCTCTGGTTTTCTTTTTTAAGTAGTTCTATGTGGTGTAGATTATCCATGGTTCATACTGCATTTCAGCACCTGCTGGGAACAGACAGGAAACCACAGCATCGGGAGTTGGGAAGGGAGGGGCCAGTGGCTGCCTTTCTGCCAAGCTATCTTCTCAGCTGGGTTCCCAGAGCTCTAGGAGCTCCGCTGATGTTCCTTGTAGGGTAGGTCCCCTCATAGGAGTCTTGGCTCCTGTTGATCTGAAAGTTTACTTTAGTTTTTTTGACATCTTTAAAGCAGTAACAGACTTAGCGAAAAGTTTTAAGTCTAACAAGGAACTCTTCCGGGGACTGTTTGACGATAAGTTTCAGTACCTAACCCCGTCCCGTGTGGACCTGGGTCGTTCACACGGGTCCTCTCCCGCGGCCCAGACGCCAGGTCCCCCCCGCTGAGCTTTGTAAGCACGGACGTGGTGCCTGGCTCGTGGCTGCTCTCCTGCCTCTGAGCATCTCAGCCTCGGTGTTTCTGAAGGCCCCGCAGGTTCCTCGTGGCTGAGCCTTAGATTGACTTCATGTGTGGAGTCAGGTTGTCACCTTTGCTGGGTGGTTGCTGCCGTGTCACGGGGCGTCCACCTTCAGCACGTCCGTTCCAGCCATGCTCGCCTGCACCTCGGTCAGGTGGTTCATGGTGACGTCCCTCTGTGTTCCTCTGAGGAGGGGCTCTGAGACCACATGAAACCCCAGCGCCCACAGACTGGTGTGCAGGGCTCACTCAGCAGCAACCTGCCTTCCTCACCGTCCGAGGCCCACGCTTCCCGGGTCTGCCTCCGGGAGGCCCCTTCACGCTGGCCCCTTTCTGGTATCGTGCGTCATGGTCTCGGCTCATCCTGGGCCTCCCTGGCCCAGCGTCTGCAGTGACCCCGGTTCCATTCTGTGGAGAGGCCCCCGGGGCACACGGGGCACATACGTGAGTTCATGCGGGAGCGGCTGGGGCCGCCACCTGAGGCCCACGTGGGGGTTGCGGTTGTCTGAAGGCCTCTGTTCCTGGGGCTCGTCCAGAGTTTGCTGCCTGCCCTGCGGCTGCCGAGAGGCTCTTGGTGCACCCAGGGCTGAGCCTTGGCAAAGGAGGGGCCCCGGGCATGCCTGCCTTGTGTGCCCAGTACATGGCCCTTTCTCAGGCGGAGAGCGGTTCCTCGTGGGCTGGCTCCCTGGTGACCAAGGGTCCTGTGCCATTCACCTCGGCGGCGGGGTCTCAGCAGCAGGGCTGCAGGTGTGGAGCAGCGGACGCAGACCTGCCTGGGGCTCTGGGCGGTGCAGGCGCAGCCATGGAGGGGGCTCATGCTGCCTTCACCACATCCGCTGCTGGCAGGGGGCTGCCGCAGAGTGCGGGGCGGCTCGGTCCCCTGGCGAGGCTGGGGGGTGAGGAGCCGAAGTCGTGCCCCCTGGACTAGCCTGTGCACTGCCAACGTTAACACCTTGTGTCCCCTGCCCCACACAGACGGTCAACGCCTCCAGAAGCATCGAGGACGTCCACCGGGAGATCCGCGCGCTGTCTGAGGACGCCATCCGGGCCGCCGCACACAGGCCCCTGGGGCAGCTGTGGACATAGGAGGCCAGCCACCTGTGCCCCAGAGACGCTTGTACATCACTGTGCTTTCCTCACTGAGGTCTGACAGCTGCGTCCAGCGGTCCCATTGGGGTCGCTGAAACTCTCAGCATGTCCTCAGACGTCATCAATAAAGACGAGATGGAGACGGTGGTGGTGGCTGGGGGCCCGGTGCGGTGCAGCATCCTTGCCTGGGGCCCCTGTGTTGTTGGCCTGGCCCGGCTGCGCCTGGGCTGAGTGCCAGCCTTGTGCCTTGGCCTGCAGGGCCCGGCCCAGCCGTGTGGGGCAGCATGTGTCTCATCTGAACACGTCTGGCACATGCTGGTCATCCTGTTGAGATGGGAGACGCAGCTGTATAATCCTCTGCGTCCCGTCACATGGTTATTCTAGGACAAGCCCTGCGGTGGGCAGGGTCCCTGTCTACAGGGCGCTGTGGGGCTCAGTGCTTCCCGGGTGTGGGCAGGAGGCTGGGTCCCAAGCAGGAGGAGACCACGTGAGAGGTCCAGGGGCCGGAGCTGGGGGAGAGCCCCCGGCCCCCGGCACAGTGGTGCTGCCCGTCCACAGGACTGGGCAGGGAGGGGTAGCCCAGCCCTCGCGGGAGGGCAGAGGGGCCAGCGTCCCTGCACCTGCACAGCTGTGTGGCTGCTTCACAGAGGGCCCCGCTGCAGGCGCCGGGCCAGCCGCGGGTGCCCACTGGCCTGAAAGGCCTGCGTGTGCGTCCACCCAGCCAGCAGCACACACTTGAGATCGGGGCAGCAACAGTTACGAGGCATGCATGGAGCTGGACCGCTGCATTCGAGTGCTGAGGTCGTCCATGGGGATGGTGGGCAGCCCCCACAGCCTGCCTTCTGACCTTTCACACGACCGAGGCCACATGCTGGGGGACAGAAATGCAGCGTGGGCAGGGGTCCTGAGTGCTGGCCATCGGAGGCCACGGGCCGGGGCGGGAGGCCCCTGACGGGGAGCCCTCTGACCCATGTTAGGACGGGGCCTCATGGTCCCTCGAGGCAGAAGGGTCTGGTCAGGGGAGACGAAGTTGGCTGTGGGGCGCATATGCATGTGGGGTGCTGGGCCGGGGTGTGGGATCTGGAGAAGGGACTTAGCTAGGGCCCTGGGGGAGCCCTGCTGACCTCTGACCTCCAGAGTCCTGAGAGGTGCCTCAGCCAGAGTGTGGAGGCTCCAGAAACCAAGTGGTTAGTTTCTAGAAGCCAGGCCTCGGGCTCCGGCCGAGGCACTTCCTGTCTGGCTCTGGCCCCCTCAAGCCCACAGCAGCAGGCAGACGGGTGGAAGCAGGGAGTGGAAGGGCTCAGCGTAGCTCCAGCACTCCCACCAGGACCTCCCAGGCGTGGCAAGTGGCCTTGCTCAGTCCCTGGTGACCCGCTTGGGGGCGACCAGAGGCACTGGGCACCCAGAGGGACGCTGCTTAAGGAGCTGCCAAGCGCCCAGCACCGCCACCACGCCACACCCGTGAGGAAGGGGCAGTCTGACCTCCCTGCAAGTCTTGCTTTAAATACAAACCACACAAGGTGGAAGGTGCTCAGTCGCTTCCATTGTGTCTGACTCTACAACCCCATGGTGTGAGCCTGCCAGGCTCCTCTGTCCATGGGGTTCTCCAGGCAAGAATACTGGAGTGGGTTGCCATTTCCTCCTCCAGGGGATCTTCCTAACCCAGGGATCAAACCTGCCTCTCCTGCATTGCAGGCGATCCTTTACCGCTGAGCTACTGGGTGGTTTTTCCAGTAGTCATGTACAGATGTGAGTGGGACCATAAAGAAGGCCGAGAGCTGAAGAACTGATGCTCTCAAATTGTGGTGTTGGAGAGGACTCGAGAGATCCAACCAGTCCATCCTAAAGGAGATCAGTCCTGAGTTTCATTGGAAGGACTGATGCTGAAGCTCAATCTCCAATACTTTGACCACTGATGCAAAGAGCTAACTCTGGAACAAAAACCCTGATGCTGGGAAAGATTGAAGGCAGGAGGAGAAGGGGGGGGGCACAGAGAAGGAGATGGTTGGATGGCATCACTGACTTGATGGATGTGAATCGGAAGAAGCTAGATGGTGAAGGGCAGGGAAGCCTGGTGTGCTGCAGTCCACGGGGTCACATTCGGACACAACTGAGCGACGACAACAGAACACAAAGTGAGAAGCAGCACACCCTGCAGAGTGGGTCCGTGCAGGGGCGCCGTGCACCCAGGCCTGGGAACCACGAGCTGGTAATGCGTGTCCACCAGGTCCTTCCCGAGGGCTCTTTCAAACAGAAGATACCACCCACTCTTGTTCTTACCATGACAGCTCCAGGAAAATCAAGACGCAAATTCTGTTTTCTATTGAAACTGTTAATTATTTGCAGTAAAGAACCGCGAACTATACGACTAGGAGTGAACACTCTTCAGTAAGCCTTTCCCAACACACACGAGACAGTCCCCTCTGGTCGGTGGTCCCCCCTGGTGCCCCTGCTGCCGGCAGGAGCAGAGAAGACCCCATGCGCCAGTGGCAGGGGAAACGGAGCCCCCCAGCTCTGCCTGAGGGACGGAGCGGGGGAAGGAGACAAAAAGGGAGATGAAATAACTTAGGTCAACAACACCCAGGGGGCAGGGTGCAAGCTGCCCCCTGGGTGGGGGGTGGGGGGGACTCCTGGGGGGGGCCGCCCCACCCGAGCTCCCAGCCAGTCTGCGCTTCCTGGTGGGACACAGGCCGTCGGTGGGGCCCAAACGCAGGCTGAGAGGTGGCAGGTGGCCCCGGGTCAGCGTGAGCAGGTCTAGGTGTGCTCCTGCCATGAGGAGCTGCACGCCCACCTCACGCCACATGTGGAAGGCTTGACCCTTGGACCCCAAACCATCTGAAGCCGTGCTGGCCGAGAGGGAGGCCCTGAGGAGGGGTGAGGCAGGGGCCTGCTCCGGGGGCATGGAGCTGCCCAAGTCCCCTACCCTGGGGGAAGCGGGCAAGACAAGCAAGCAGCAGCGCGGGGCCCGCAGCCGCCCTGGGGCTCTGGGCAGGCGGCACTGCCGTCTGGCACTGCGCACAGTAACATCTTTGGACCTGACTGCCCGCCCCCACCCACGCCTCTCCTCCCAACGTGGGACGCCCTGCCGAGGTCCTTGGCCCCTTCTCCCATGGCGCCCTGCAGACTGCGTCTTTGGAGCCTGTCTCGGGACACGCCCAGCGGCAGCTATGTCCGTCACGGAGCTTCAGACAGGGCTTTAATTTCAAGGTGAGCGGCCAGGCCAGGAGGGCGCAGGGCGCCGGGCAGGGCTGGCAGTGCGGCAGGAGCGCGCGCCCAGGGCCTCAGTCAGGCAGAGGCAGCTGGGCTGGGGCGCTGGGCGGCGGGCAGCAGGTGGACGAGACGCAGCGGCCAAGCGCCCCTGGAGGGCCAGTGAGACCGTCCCCACCTGCAGGACTCTCAGAGGGACAGGATCTCAAAGTCTTCATCTTCTGAGTCAAAGAATCTTTCCAGTCGCTCTGCATCAGAAGAATCTAGAAAAGAACGAGACAAAACCTCGGCAGACGCAGGCGTGGGTCACTCAGTCTGGCGGGTGGGGTTGAGGGTCAAGTGCCTGGGGGCGCACAGGCTTCACCCCACATCCCACCCACGTGCTCTGCAAGGAGAACGTCCTGCCGGGTGCCCGACTGTCAGGGCAGCCTGGATGCGGACAGGGGTGGGGCATCTGGGACTACCCAGCTGGGGAACCCTGCTCCTGGCGGTGTCCGAACGGGCAGCAGAGCCCAGCCCTGAGACTCAGGGACAAGGGACCCCACAGAAGGGTGCTCAGGAGCACCACCTGGGCCTAGCGGGCATCTGTGCCCAGTGGCGCGGGCACCCTGGCCCCACCGCAGGTCCCCTCTCCACGAGCTCCACTCACACTGGGAAGATGCCCCCAGAACCCTGGGGCCACGGGGACCAAGCCCCAGCGGCTGCTTTGCTGCAGAAGGCCTAACGTGTCCCAGCTCCCAGGAGCCCGGGGCGGCACGAAGCAGGCTCGCGTGGTGTGCCCCCCGGGACCCCTCACAAAGCCCCAGGGAGCTGCATGCGGGGCTCAGGCCAACGTGAAAGGCCACAGGTGAGCAGAACAGGCCCTGAGGAGGCATCACACAGACTGCACCCCGGCCTGAGACCCTAGGCGTCTGGACTCACCTAAGGACAAGTTGAGGACGTCAGGACAGGCCAGGTGGGAAGGCTGCTGCTCCACCAGCTCAAACATGGGCAGGGCGCCTCCCAGCAGGGACAGCTGTCAGCAGACCGAGTGTCAGGCCACGGCAGAGGCAGGACGCACCGGGCCGGGCAGCCTTCCCAGGCGACCCCAGGACTACTGGGAATCCCAGGGGGTCTGCGACCACAGCAAGGATGGCCAGGTGTTCCCAGGCAGGTGAGGCAAGCGCCGCCCGGTGCAGGGCAGGCCCACTGAGCGGGGGGCTGGACCCCAGACCCCCGGCCAGCCTCCACCCCCCCACTCCACAAGACAGGAGCCACCACCAACCTTTCTCACTTGCTGACACCAGTCGTTAAAGTCGTCCTCAGTCTTACAAAAAAACCCCTGCAACCA
This sequence comes from Odocoileus virginianus, assembly GCF_023699985.2. NCBI lineage: Eukaryota > Metazoa > Chordata > Mammalia > Artiodactyla > Cervidae > Odocoileus > Odocoileus virginianus. The sequence continues at coordinate 3,184,137 of NW_027224322.1, read as the reverse complement.
ACACCCGCCGTAAGTGGGGTTGCCCGGCCCTCACATGCACCCTGCACACGGCCGGCCGCCTCGTTGTCTGGCTGCGGTGCCCAGGCCCACCTCCGCCCAGACGACCGAAAAGGGCCTGGTCATGACGATGCCCGGGGCACAGTAGGAGCCGGCTCCTGCCATGCCCTTGGCCTGGCCCTCCTGAGGGGACGCGGGGACTCCCCCGCTCGGAGAGCGCCAGGGTCGTGAGGGGACTGGGAGCTCTCAGCCTGCCCACAGAGATGGGAGCAGGAGCCGAGGAGAGACACCTGAGCACCACGCAGGCCGGGGTGAGGACAGGAAAGATGGAGGCCTGTGTCCCAGGAGCTGCCCCCGCCCCCGCCCCCGCCCCCGCCCCCGCCCCGAGGGTCAGCCACCTGCCCGCATCCCTGCCGTCAGCCTCAGACCCCACCTCGTTCTGAGGAGCTCACAGGCAGGCTCCTGCGAGACCACCACCGACGCCCTCCAGGGGGGGCCACGAGCCTCTGGGAGTAACTCAGACCCACAGGCAGTGCGTTTGGGGTCGCCCCTTCTCAGGAACAAATGCCTCATGTCCACGGCTCGGGGGACCCATAGGTTCTTTTGATTTCCAGAAGTCCCTGGCCTCCCGTAAATGTATTCTGAGCAGAACCAACCCTTCCCGCCTTGCTGTCAGCAGAGCACGGGCGAGGAGGTCCATTGTTAGGGAACACCCGGCAGACACAGCAGCTCAGAAAGGACAGCACAGAGCACGAAGCTCGCGGGGCCCCGGGAGCCGCGGCAGGGGGCGGGGCCGGGGCCGCTCCTTGCGCTTCTGGGTTCCGAACCGCGCTACCATCACGCTAAGCGCACGACTCTGAAATTACGGGAGCGGGGGCCCTCCCTCCGAGAGCAGCAGGGTGACAGCGGTGACGCCGGAACGCACCACGGCGATGGACGGGTCGAGTTCCGCGATGCTCATCCTGCCGGGCGGGTGCTGGCAGTGGAAGCTCTCATCCGGGACCGGGCAGCGGTCAGAGGTCGCGACAGCCGGCTGCGTGGTGTGGGGGTCCAGGTAGATGAGCTCATCCCCTGGATGGGGGGTGGGCGGGTCAGTGAGGGCAGGGCGGCCCCACCTCAGCCCCCAAAGCCACGTCGGCCTGGCGGAGGCGGCTTTGTGTCCGGGATGGGGGGGGGGGGGGGCACCCTGAAGACCACCCGCTTCCTTCAACCGCAGCAGACCCCCACTCACCAACGTATCCGATGAAGTAGTGGGCACTGTTGGGCTTCCCCCCGATCACGCCCAGGGACTGGGGCATCCGGAAGCAGTGCTACGGGGGGCGGGGGTGTGAGCAGAGGCTCCTCCCCGCCCCTGCCCCCGGGGGCTGCCAGCACACCCTCACAGAGCAGGGCTCCCGACCCTGAGGCGGCAAGTCCTTCGGGGGAGCCCCAGGCGGGGAGAAGAGGACGGCGGGGCACCACGCAGGTGCACACGGGGTCGGCCCAGCCCCGGGCTGGGCGGGCAGCTGTGGGGAGGAGCCGGCACAACCCAGGTGCAGAGGGGAGGGGCCGGCACAGACCCACCTTGAGCGTGCCCGCGTAGGCCGCATTGACGTCCGCCAGCCCCAGGCGCAGCGGGATGAGCAGCACCAAGGGCCTCCAGGGCACCGTGCGCCCGCCGCCTTCGGCCCCCGCCGGGAAGCCGTTGCAGTGCCGCTCGGAGTCTGCCGGGAAGGCCTCGGCCCCGGCACAGGGAAGGCCGCTCCTGCACAACCTCCCTGCAAGAGGCAGACGCGTTCTCAGGGGCTGAACAGGAGCCGCGAGTCCCCCACCGCAGACACAGCTGTGAACAGTCCAGCGCGTCAAGCACAGCTCAGACTTGGGAACTGAGCCTAAGACAAACCTGCCGCTACAGGGAAGACACAGTGCAGCTTTTCTATGTGTATCCAACTTCAAACTTTTATTGTCAACTACAGCATACAGCTTTTGAACTGTGGTGTTGGGGAAGACCCTTGAGAGTCCCTTGGACTGCAAGGAGATCCAACCAGTCCATCCTAAAGGAGATCAGTCCTGGGTGTTCACTGGAAGGACTGATGCTGAAGCTGAAACTCCAATACTTTGGCTACCTCATGTGAAGAGTTGACTCATTGGAAAAGACCCTGATGCTGGGAGGGATTGGGGGCAGGAGGAGAAGGGGACGACAGAGGATGAGATGGCTGGATGGCATCACCGACTCGATGGACATGAGTTTGAGTAAACTCCGGGAGTTGGTGATGGACAGAGAGGCCTGGCGTGCTGCGATTCATGGGGAAGCAAAGAGTGGGACAGACTGAGCAACTGAACTGAACTGACAGCATACACACACAGTGAGGCAAGAGAACACTTGTGTGCCCCTGGGAAGCAATGGTAAAACAAGCCCCGTGGAGCCTCCAGCCGGGTGGACGCAGCACTGATCACTGGCCTGAGGCCCCCTCAGCAAGGACAGCATCAAGTGGAAACGGTTCTGCTTTCTTTTTCTTCTGTCTAAACACACCCTCCAATCCCTCAGGGAGCAGGTTTACGCCCAAGTTCAGTGCAGGAGACCCTCCAGCAGCCACAAGCACCCCAGGCCCCCAGCCGTGGTTACTGGACACCCTTCCCCACTAACGGGACAAGAGAGAGGATGCCAGGAAAGAGGGGTTACGACCACACACACGCCTGGACACTGGCAAGGAGCCAGCCGAGTCTGGGACAGAGTCACGACCCTAAGGGGAAACATCTTGAATTTAAAAAGAAAAAGAGATCCATGAATCTACTTACTCAAAGAGCGCCAACAGACACCCAAGGTAGGGATGTGTGCAGTGGAGGGTCAGAGCCCACTCGGTGAGTCCTGAGAGCCCATCAAACACCCCGAGTCCACCACTAACCGGAAGGGGCCAGGGGTGCGTCCTGAGTGGGCGCCCCCAAACCCTCGGACTTTCCCGAGTGAGGAGCACCATGCAGCCGTCCCCATTTGTTACTGGGGGCTCTGGAGAGCCCTGAGGGAGGGGCTGGATGCAGGCACCCCTCCACGCCGCTCCAGGGAGGGGAGAGCTGGAGTTCAGTCGCCAGCGGATGGTGACCTGGTCCCTCGGGCCTGTCAGTGCCACCTCCATAAATGCTGAAAGGAATTCAAGCGTCTCTTCCATTGGCTGTCTGAGTCCTGTCCTTGGGTACCACATGCTCTCGTGAGTGAAGTGCTCCTGAGTCTCCCAGCTGCTCCAGCAAAGTCACAGAGCCAAGGACAGGGTCATGGAGCCTCCAACTAGGCTGTCGGAAGCACAGGTGACCACCTGGACTTGCCCTGGGGTCTTCAGTGGGTCAGGGGCGGGGGGGGGGGTGTCAGGTGGTCCTGCGGGTGTGATGCCCCCTGCAGGCCTGCAGACTGGCTCAGAACTGAGCCGAACTGCAGCATGCCCAGCAGGTGCCACAGAACTGCCGGGCCAGGGAAACCCATGCACAGGGGTCAGCGTCCGGCTCTCCCCTAATTTCCAGACACAGATTTCTGGGCTTCTCCTCACCCCAGATGCAGTTGCTGGTGATGTGCACATTGTTGCAAAGAACCAGCTCTAGAAGGTAGTGGTTCTACATACCTCCTTTTAAATCATTAATCTCTGCATTTCTCTTTATTGATGCCATTGTTCTGAAGTTCCCTCCATCACATTTATTGGTCCTTTCCTATGCTCTTGAGCAACACTTCATTCCCTGTCACTTTTACTATGTCATCACCAGTATTAAAGGTATATGCTTTTCCCTGAGTTTAGTTCACGTCAGCTTCTGGTATGTAATCTTTAAGCTTGACTTTTTGACCCAAAGGCTGAGACAGAAAGCTTGACATTTCTGACCCAAAAGCTGAGACAGAAAGCTTGACATTTCTGACCCAAAAGCTGAGACAGAAAGCTTGACATTTCTAGGTAATTAAGATCCTGTCCTTTTCCCCTAACTGCTCCACATCAGTTTATACAACTGCCCCGTGGACATATCCAACCTGCTGCACCATCTCTCAACTTTACCTGAGTTCTGCTCTGCCGACTAAGAGACTCTTCTGTGACAAGGACACCTTCCTGCTGTCCGGGGTCCACCCACGCCTGGCCTGAGACAGGAGCAGCTCACGCCCCCCACGCGGCCCGCCCCATGCCGCACCCTGTAAGGGGGTTCTCAGCGACACCAGGCCCCCACCTGTGGGTTCCAGCCCGGTTCACACTGTCAGCATGTCTGAACTCTCTGCTTTTCCGTCAGTGACGACAATTAGACCATGTCTTTGCCTCCAGACCTCGTGAATCCGGGTCCTCCTCCGAATTCTAAACCTCTGGCAGCGTCTGGGGGCCAGGAAGACGCGGTAGCATTCCTCGTGGGGCATCAGAGAGCACACAGGCCCAGCGCACGGGCACCGATGATTCCACCCGAGACCAGAAGCAAGGCCCCCAGCGCCCTCCCGGCTGCCTGGCTGGCGCCGTCGGGCCCTCAGCCCGGAGCCCGCTCACTTACTGATGTCCGCCATCACCACCGTGTTGTCCATCGCCACATGCACAGCCAGGGCGCTCCAGGTGTCAAAGACAGCCAGCTTCCTACCGGGAAGGGGGGACAGCCCGATGAGCCTGCCTGGCCTGAGACGCGTGGCCACTGCCCGCCGGCGCTGCCCAGGGGAGGTCCTGCGACGAGCCCTGCAGGGATCTCCTCCCAATCAGGCCAGCACACGGGCAAGAGTCAGAGGCCAAGGCCAGGTCTCACCCAGCCTGAGGCAACCTGGTCACCCAGCCCTCGCCCCCCGACACGCTGAGCTGACAGAACAGAGGCACCGTGCTGGGCGGGCACCCGTGGCTGAGAAATTACTGACTGAGAGGAGGGGGCTCTGTCTAAACTGAGGGCTCTGCAGGGGCTCCCAGGACCCAGGGGGGCACATTGGGATGAAGGAATCCATCCTCACTAAAAACAGATTCTGAGTCCTAAGACCACTCAGCACAGTGACCTCTAAGGAGCCTCCTAAGGGTCCTGCAAAGGACCCTGAGAGAGTAAAAGGCCCCTCATTCCCTTCAGCAGCAGAGACCCGGGTGAGTCTGAGCGCCCCAGGCACATACTTGAGGACTTGGGCGACGGTGTTGGGCCCATACCACTGGCCGATGGACTTGCCCTCACCGACTCCCATTTGTGCTGCAAGAGACAGAGCTGGTTGGCGAGCCTCATCCCCCGCGTCCCAAACTCCGCCCAGTCCCAGGACGAGCCCCCGCCTGGAGCGGCCCCAGACACTGGCTGGGAGGCCTGCCTCACAGGAGTTCCTGACTGTCGCCAGGACGTGGCCACCGCCCCCGCAGGGACCCCTTCTCTTCAAGGTGCACCCCTCAGGTCCCGCCCTAGCCCCACTGGGGGAGCGGACAGAGGCAGCGCGCAGGTCAGTGAGCACAGAGCTCCGCCCGCCCCCCCCCAGGGTGGAAACGGGACGCGACAAGCTGGCCGAGACAGCGGGGCGTCTGCACAGGCAGTGCCGCCATGGTGGGGCACCAAGGAGCAGCCTGCAAGGCCTGCAAGCTGCTGTTCACCAACGCCAGGCTGACATCATGTCAGCTCGGGCAGATCCCCGCCTCTCACCACAGGGGCACCCTCGAGGCCCACACCCAATGACCCCCCACCTATCTGATGGATGGAGTAGCAGCTGTCCTTCCTGTCCAGGAATGCCTGCAGGACGCTGGAGTAGCTGTCTGGCTGCCTCTTCCGCTGCGTCCACCTCCAGTCTACAGGAGACAAACATGCAAGTTCAGTTTCACCAAATGCAAGCGAGAAGCCATCATCGTTATAAAGCACTCAAAACATACATGGTGCCCAAACTTCCTGAGAAACTCCCCAAGTGGAAGAACCGAGTTCCTCAGGATTTCAAATATACACATGCCAACACATCAAAGCAGATCCACACAGAAAATGGTTCGGTGATTTAAAAATCACTTCTGAAACACAAACGCTTATGAGTGTCTTCAAAGCCACTTTCTTTAATCAATGAAAACTTCGAGGCTGTTACAAAGAAATCCCGAAACGCCAAGAGTGTGACTGTGATGTCCCCCCGCCCCGCCCTTGCCCCCCGAGAACGCAGCTGACCCCACGGAGACTCACCGCGGCCCAGGTGCCGACACACCAGGGCTTGGGCGAAGATCATCTGTCCACACCTCAGCATGCAGCCCCAGCCCGTGTCCGAGGTGGGGCCGGTGCCCCCTGCCGTGGAGGGCGAGAGAGGCAAGCACCATCAGACCCAGGTCCGGCCCTGCGCGGCTCACTCTGCACTGATGACCAGCTCACGCCGAGGGAAATGACTTCACAATCCCCTCGTTAGGGCCGATGTGTGAACAAGTCACAGAGAAACAGAACGTCTGGACACACGTGAAGAGACCTCAGCCTCACGAGTAATGCAGAGTGGGCGCAGTATCCCCAGGAGTGCGACAGGCCCTGAGGTGGAGGCGGCGGGTGCAGAGTGGGCAGAGTGCCTGCAGGCACAGCCTCGGCAGCACGCAGGTCACCCCACCCTGCCCAGCAGTCTTGCAGCACAGACCACGGACAGCAGCATAGACCACGGCCAGGAGAGCTGCTGAGCTCCGCCCTGACGGCCGCTCACACAGGCTGCCACAAGCCGCCCTGCCCAGGGGTTCAGACAACAGACCTATGGACAGCGTGGTCCGCCCAGTGGCTTCAGCCCCATCTGGGGCCCAGCAGGAGTGAGAGAGAGCCTGAGGTGTCTGACAAGCCTGCCACGGGATGTGGCCCTGGGGCAGGCAGGTGCCCCCAGCTCCCGAGCTCTGCGGACAGACGGCAGCCCCCTGAGGAGGGGCTGATGGAGACTGGCCGCCTACTGGTGCCAGCCTCGGGCTCCAGCTCTCCAACAGGGGTGCCAGGCCCACCTCCAGGGCCACAGTGAGGAGCCCTGGCTCGAGAGAACCTTGCTCTTCAAGGCCCAGAACCAAGAGCATGACCCACAGGGACAGCTCAGGGGTGCGAGCAGGGCTTCCCAGCTCCAACATGGGCCCAGCATGTAGGCACAGGCCTCCGGGAGCAGAGGCAGCCTCAGCACTGAGCGGGGCCATGCACTTCCTGCTGTGTTCCGCTCTGCAAGGTCAACGCCGGGTGTGGCTCATCGCCCAGGCCCCAGGCCCCAGTGAGCAGGTGTGGCTCACTGTCAGAAACATCACCGGCGCGGCAGGGCCAGGGGCACTGGGCTGTGATCGAGCTCCGTAGCCAACAGGCGCAGACCTCGCCGCGTCCGTAACTCGGGCTGCCCAAGGGTGACGCCGGGGACAAGCCCTTGACACTCTGAGATCCGCTTAGACCACAGGCTGTAGCAGGCAGTACTTACCAATGGCCGGGAAGTTCTTTCTGTACGTAAACCAGAGTCTCGACGTCACATCGGCCAAGATCTCGTCCTTTTCTAGAGGGTGAGAGGAGGAGCACGCACACACAGCGGTAAGCGCCCAGGGCCTGCGTCTCGGGAAGTCACAGACAGCTCACCTGCACGCCGCTCTCTCTGCAGGAGAGCAGGGCAGCTCGGCGGGTAGGGTTAGGGTTAGGGCTAGGGCTAGGGCTAGGGTTTAGGGTTTAGAGTTAGGGTTAGGGTTTAGGGTTAGGGTTAGGGTTTAGGGTTAGGGTTAGGGTTTAGGGGTAGGGGTAGGGGTTAGGGTTTAGGGTTAGGGTTTAGGGTTTAGGTTTAGGGTTAGGGTTTATAGTTAGGGTTTAGGGTTAGGGTTTAGGGTTAGGGTTAGTATTAGGGTTAGGGTTTAGGGTTAGGGTTAGGGTTATTTATGGTTAGGGTTAGGGTTAGGGTTAGGGTTTAGGGTTACGGTTAGGCTGTACCTGTGAGGACGCTGTACTTCTTCCCCAGGATCCAGACAGGCTCCGAGGTCTCAGGGAAATCCTCAAACTCAGCGAATCGCAGCGTGTCGTACGTCAGAGTAGCTATGGAAACCAAAGACACTCTAATGGCCATTTCCTGATTTTATAAATGAGATGAGAAATCACACACAGCACCTCCGCACAGAGAGCGCATGTGGAGTTTGGGGGTTTCGGCACCGGGCGGCAGCCCCGCCCCCACCTCCTCAGCCTCTAGGGTTCCAGGCAGAGCCAGCACCCAGCAGACTGCAAGGGGAGAGGGCAGCAGGCCCAGGCCCACACAGCAGAGAGGCCGCCTGTAGTGCCCGAGATACGGGTTTGATCCCTGGGCCAGGATGATCCCCTGGAGAAGCGAATGGCTACCCACTCCAGTGTTCCTGCCTGGCGAATCCACGGACAGAGGCGCCCGGCGGCTACTACAGTCCTCAAGGTCACAAAGAGTGGGACATGACTGAGCAACTAACACTTTAAGCCCCTAACTGTTTCAGACTGGAACCTAAACAACAAACACAGATGGGCCCAGACCTCCATCTCTGCAACGCAAGGCTGGTCTGGACGGCACGCAAGGCAGAGCAGCAGTCCGGCAGGGCACGGCGGGCCAGGGCACCACTCTGGAAACCAGCTCGAAGCCCGGGACCCGGGCGCCAGGCAGCCTGGAGCCTGGGGTGCACCCCCACTTCCTGCAGAGCTGCACGTACGCCGTGTCCACCTGTGGGCCGCCCACCACCTGGCTTCAGAGATGCCCAAAGCCTGGTGGACACCCTCCCTCTGTCCTGGGCTCCCAAAGCAGCAGCTCGGCCACGCCCATGGGGCGCCCCAGGCACCCCGCTCCCGGCTGCCGCCTCACCAGCTCTGACAGCGCCCCCATCCCCTCCACCCGCAACTCCACTCAGCTCTCCAGGAAAATCAAAGACATGAGATGAGCTTCTCCCACACCTGGCTTTATTTTTCAGTAACAGCCCTACTTTTTGGTAAACAAAAACAATTTACTAAAACAAAACAAAAAAATCCAAAGGCCACAAAACATAAAGTATCAGCTGCAGCCTCGTGCTTCCTTGCAGAAGCCGTTTGTGCCGACTCACAGATGGGCCAGGCCCTGCCTGTGTTTCTTTGTCCAGAGTCCCGGTGCCTCACAGCATCCAGCCTGCACCCCCAGCCTCGGGAAAGGTGGGCAGAGGAGCACGGGTCCCTGTGGGGCCCTCACGGCTGGGGGTGCCTCTGGGTCGGGAAAGCTCCTCGCCGTCACTAGAACATGTGACAGGATGCCCTGCAGCACAGCTGGGACGCAGCCCTGAACCTTCCCGAGAGGGGCTCACGAGAGGCCCGCAGACAAAGGGCTCCAAGGTCAGCGTGCATCGCCAACGTCAAGGACAAAGGCACGCGGCCTGCCTGCCCCAAACGGCTCCACTGCTGCTCAGCCAATCTGAGGTCCCAGGGCGCGGAGAGTGCTCTCGACACCACACACCGGCAGCAAGAGAGGCCCTGTGCTCAGCACGCGCCAGGAATTCCCCAGCCGCCAGGAGCCAGCTCTGCCTCCTGCCCATCGCCCGAAAACCCACGGGCTCAGAGGGGTCCTGTGCTTCCGGGGCGAGCCCACCTGCTCTGAGGACCTGCCTCATCCGTGCGTCCCCCGCATCCGCCAGGCTGGCTTGCAATCAGGGATTAATAAGTCAACCTCCAAGTTTCTCTCCAGCCCTTTCCACGTAGGGTTCTCTGTTTGTGCATGTGATTATAAAAACCGAGCGGGAACGAGCTACACTTCTGTCTTCTCCAAGAGAGAACACATCTGTGTCTCTGCCCGTGGGAGCCGTCTCCACATCTTCAGAGGGCACGGCCTTCTCAGACCTCGAGGTTTACACACCTGTGGACTCAGGCCCGCCAGGATGACTCCAAGGGTGCAGCGCCAACAGAATCTGTCTGACCTCAGCCAACAGCGCTGCAGGGCAGTGACACCCTGCAGGACCGCAGCCCAGAACCCAAGGTGGACCTGCCTACCAAGCCCTGAAGCGCTCCGGGGACAAAGCGACACATACACATCAGAGGGCCCTGGGACGCTCTGGAGACAGCCAGCCTCCAGTGAGATGAGCAAGAAAAGGAGACACGGCTGCTCTGAACGCCAGTGACAGCAGCCGCCCGCAGTGGGCGGGTTCTCACCCAAGAAGGCACGCGCGAGGAAGCAGGCACGACTCTCAGGGTAAAGCGCCGACTTTATAGGCAACACAGCCAACTTCAGAGGGAAGGGGAAACAGGTGTCCTCCCTGTTAACACATCACCGAGTCCCCCGCTGTGACTAACACTAACAACATTACAGGCTTGGCAGCCTCTCAGTCTTCACCGCCCAAGGCTCCTGAAGGGACCACGTGGGCAGGAAGCTGACAGGGGTCCCCCTCGCCCACACCTCCCGCTCCTCCTGGAGGCGGGACCCTTCCGGGCACAGGTCATGGCTCCTCTCGCATCGGCCAAGGACGCCCCGGGCCGGGCTCCCCTCTCTGCGCCCTGTGGAGCGCCCGGGGGTCTGCAGTCCACACCCTCCTCCTCTATGCCAGTTAACTCACTGGCAAAGCAGGAGCCAGAGAGAGAAACGGATCAGCAGGTGCAGCAAGGCCCTGATCCTCCCTGGGGGGCACAGGGAGGGCAGCACACCCATCTCCACAGTCCGAGCTGCACCCCCCCCAGGGACAATGTCCTCCAGAATCAGCCCGGTCACCCAAGTGACCTGACCAGCCCTGGCCCCGAGAATGGGCCCGCCCACTAGCACCAGCACAGGTCCACGGACCTGTCGCTGCGGCTAGAGCCAAGGGCTTCTTAGCCTGGCCGGGGGGGGGGTGGGGGGGCACGAGCTGCCACCCCCACCACCACCCCTGACCTGAGGCCCGGCCTCTGCAGTGAAGGAAGGACAGACCCCTCCGAATTCCACTCACTTCTGCTCTTCGACTTTCTATTGAGATCTGATGCTGGAAACCCCGAGAACCCACCTGCTGGCTGACACACGACTCACAATTCTGAGCCTCCGTTTCTTCACCCAGGAACCAGGGCGAGTGGCCAGCTCTGCCCACAGGATGAGAACGCAGGCTGGCGCCAGGGACGCGGGACCCCAGCCCGGCTCTCAGCACCCTCCGGCCCCCTCCCCGTGAGCTCAGGCCGTAAGGCGTGTCAGAGGAAACTCAATTCCCCCTCCGCCGAACCAAACGCCACTGTTGTTCGTTTTCAGTATTAATTTAGCCAAAATATGTTTCCATGCTTCTGTGGGACAGAAAACACTGCAGAACACAAGGTCAGGAAAGACTTCAATAGAAACTCTGATACCTTCCCATTTTTAAATGAACGTTCACAATCACTAAGCCTCACACAGACCGAACCACAAGAGGAGTCCACCCTCAGAAGTTCCTGCACTGACTCGCCCTCAGACTGACCAGCTCCACCGGCTCAGGACCAGCAGTCTTCACACCCAACCCGGAGGAGGCCTCGTCTCACAACACAGACCCGTGAGGGGAACCTCAGGATCATCTATGAAGCTCACACGCCTCCTGAGTTAAAAGGAGCCCGACTTCCCAAAGAATGCCAGTCTAGAGATGCTCGGGTACTGACTCTGATTTGAAGTAAGAGGACACAGTAGAAGCAAGACACGCACCATCCACTTTGAGAAAGAAGGCTTTTAGAAATACTTTTTTCCACCTAGTCATCTCTTCTTCCCAAGGGTGTCCCTGATCACACCAGGAAGAGAAAACAGAAAGTCCACTAACAGAATGGCAATTCTATTTTTTAAATGTTTCCATTTAATGTTATTAACATGATTGAAAAATAGCAAACTGTGCTCAATAAACATAACCAGATGACTTAGTCTCAATTACACGATAACTCAACCAGGGAAAAGCACAAAAAATATGCACCAGTAGAATTGTTTAGAGCTTAGTATAATGTACCACACTTCAAAGACATTTTCCCAAAACATGTATATTTCTGAGAGATTATATTTTGTAAATACGTGTTATACTCTGTAAATATGTGTTACGTATACTTTTAGAATAAAACCAAAAGAAGGGTCTTCCCTTCTTTTCTTCCATACTAAAATGCTTATGTTTAAAATAACAAGTTTGCAAGTTATTTTTTTTTCAAACCCCAAATAGTTTATATGAAAATACTGGCATTGGAAGGACTGATGCTGAAGCTCCAATATTTCAGCCACCTGATGCAAAGAGCTGACTCATTAGAAAAGACCCCGATGCTGGGAAAGATTGAAGGCAGGAGAAGGGATGACAGAGGATGAGATGGTTGGATGGCATCACTGACTCAATGGACATGAGTTTGAGCAAGCTCTGGGAGGTGGTGATGGACAGGGAAGCCTGGCTGCTGCAGTCCATGGGGTCACAGAGAGTGGGACACAACTGAGCGACTGAATAGCAGTTCTCAATGAAAACAGGAAGGAAGGGAAGGAGATCAGTGGAAGGGAAGGAAAGTTGGAACTTCAGGGGCACCAGGACACTGCCCAGGCCACTTCAGGGAACTCACCAGCTGGCCCCCAGTGAGCCTGACTGCCCTCCTCATCCGCTACATGTTACGCCAACATGCAGATTTCTATTATACACAAACCCTGCAGCCCGGGAACACCCACAGGACAGGACCATGTGCATCACCAGCAACTCAAATTACACTTCTTCCATCACCAACCACCTGTCAGACACAGGCAAGGCCCAAAGATGAAGCACAAGACACCAACTCTGTCCTCAAGGAGCCGACAGCATGTCAAGCTCAGTGCCAACCAGAGCGCATTCTGAGGACAGGCCTGGGGTCTGCCTGCCGCCCGCAGCCTGGCAGCAGCTCTGGGCCTCCAGCCCCGCCTCCCCTCCCACTCAGGCCTGTAGAGACCTCGCCCAAAGCGGCCCCACACACGTCTACCTCCAGCCCAGGCCTCTGCCCTCAGCTCCACGCCTGCAGACCCGAGGCTCCCTGGACAATACACAGACGTCCAGCAGGTGCCTTACTCTCACCCCATCCAAGACCCTCCTCCTAACATCTCCCGGGCAAGCGGAGCTCCCCAGGTCTCCCCGCCTGCATTTCCCAGCTCAAGCCACAGACCGCGGCATTTCAAACGCCGCTCAATGCACGGCTGGCCCTCACACTTCCCACCACCACAGCCCTCCTGCCCCGACCTGCAGAGGCACTGATTTCAACCCCTCTCCCCACGAGGACCGAGCCCTCCAGGTTGACGCCTGGCTCACTGCAGCGGCTTCCTGACAGGCCTTCTGCTCCTCTGAAGCAGAGCAGCCAGTGCGAGTCACGTTACTCCTCCTTGGAAAAGCCCCCAACGCAGCCCCGTCCCACTCACATGCCCGCCCCATGAGCCAACAAGGCCCACGACCAGACCTTGTCGCTACCCTGCCTTCAGTTCGCTCACCCCCACCCACTGCACCCTGGCCACTGGTCACTCCCGGAGCAGACCACATGCCCCTCCCCCTGCGCTGCTTTTGAGTCCCGGTCAAAACTGGCTGCCTCTGTGGTGAGATCTTTCCAGGCCATCCTGGTGATTCCAACTCCCTCCTGCTTGGCCCACAGCACTCTCCCACAAGCCACACTGTGGTGTCACATCTAACATGTCAGTCAGGACACGCTTTTTATCTATTTCGTTCACTTCTCTAGTCCCAAGATCTAGAACAATGCCGGAAACAAACCCACACTCAGTAATAAACACAGCTATTGAACGGATGACTGTAAAAACCACGAGAACTGCATAACGTTTGGCCAGGAAGGCAAAACCTGTAAGAACTCCGGGAATCAGGGCAGGCTGGACATTAATGATCCCAAAGGACGCACAGCATCAGGTCAGAAAGAAAACTGATCCACAACACCCTAGAGACACAGACGTCAGCAGAGGCCCTCACATGCAAACATCTCTGTTTTGAAGCAGGGATCAGGGTCCCGTGAAGGTTCCATCATATGGCTGCTCTTAACTTGAACATGACAGTTTCCACGTTCAAGGTAAGATGACCACCATAAAACCGTGCTTTCTACCCTAACTGAGTCTCTCAAGGGATGGTCTTAGTAAGTAAATAATTCTATTCCTTCCCCCACCCAGGGGCGTAGTCCTTTTTGTTTTAAACAGCTTCACAACACATCTGGTTAACATCACGTTTTGGGAATCATGGCTACCATCTCCTTCTACTACCTAACACATTGAACTGACAAGATGCCACAAATCACTGAAATATTGGCCATAAAGGTCTATGCCACAGCTTCCAAACTGAGAGTCCAGTAAATGTCTATTGCAGCTGCTGTCCAGGAAGAGAGAAATGAAGCAAAAACAAAGTCATCCAGGATGACAGGGAGAATTAAGCCAGAGGAGAGTCTGTACCGTTGCGAGGGTTCTTAACACAGATCACTTCCTACAGATTTTATAAAAGGAATAACCCTGCTGTGGGATGGAAAAAGAAAGCCTTTCGAGGTGTAAGAATGCTTTCAAGGATACTGTACAAAGATCCCCAATAGCGTGCCAGCAAAAATTAAAGAAGTGTCCCCTCCGCAGCAGAAACACAATGAAAATAGACGAAAACAGCACACACAGACAGATACACACATATGTACGGATGCGCGCACATCCTCCCAACCCAGTCCCCGCACACTCTGCATTGCTGTTAAGCTCCCAAAAAGTTGAGACACGATGAGGCGGAGTCAGTCTGTCCTTTCAATCACGGGAAACGCTGGGATCATTTATTGGTTACTGAATTTGAAGAAGTAAAAAAGCGTGCGTTTTGAGTACTTAAGTATGTCGTTCGCCTGCAGCCTACCTACGTACTTTGTGAGAGTTGAAGTTTCCCCTTCTTAACTCCGGGCGGGGGGGACAAAAGCTTCCAGCCGCCGCGTCAGAGACCGGCTCCGCCTGCCCCGCAGCACCTCCCGGGGCCCCCGCCCGCGCCCCGCGCCGCCCCTACTCGTCCCGCCCGCCCTCGGGCCCCTGGGAGCGGCCGCCAGGGCGCCAGACACGCCGACCCTGACTGGGCTGTCAGACCCTAACCGGCCGCCCGCAGACGCCGCCCGCGCCCCGCGCCGCCTCAGGGCCGCGCCCCGCCCCGCGCCCGCGCTCGCGCCGCGCCGGCGAGGCCCCAGCCTAGGCGCCGGCGCGCAGTGGCTCGGCGAGGGCCTCCCCGGCGGCCCCACTCACCGCCGGCCCTCACCTGCGTCCATCTTCGCTCCAGGACCGCCGACTGAGCGCGGCGTCGCTCCGACGGCTCCGCAGCGCGACGCGACGGGCCGCCGCCCGGGCCAATCCGGGTCGCGCGGCGCGGGCGCGGGCGGGGCCGGAAGTACGGGGTCGGAAATGCACGGCAGCGGCGCTGCCGCCATCTTGGCGTACGGCGCGCCCGGCGTGGGGGCCCGGGCCCGGGCTCTCGGCCTCCTGGCGGCCTGCGTCGCGCCCCCGGGGATTCCCGCGGCGACACGCAGCGGCCGCGGAGGCCGGCGCTAGAGAGCCGCAGGGCGCCGGGGCGGGCGGTGGGCCGGCAGCGCGCGCGCGCCCGCCGGGGCGGCCATCTTGCCGTACGGACGCGCCCCGGGCGCCATGTCGCCGGCGGGCGCTGCAGGCTCTGGGCGCCCCCGCCCACCCACGGCCCCGCGCGTCTCGGGCGGTGCCCCTCCTGTCGCCGGGGCCCTCGGGCGGGCCGAGAGCCGGGCCGGGCGGCCGGGCAGCGGGCGGCCGGGCGCCGCCATCTTGCCGTACGGCGGGGGCCGCGGGGCCGGCTCCCACGTCCCGCAGCCGTGTCGCCGCGCGCCCTCCCCTCGGGGCGGTCCCGCTCGGGTCTCGGCGCGGCGAGACGAGGGCCGGAGCCTGGCGGCTGCGCGGCGGCCCGAGGCCCGAGATGGTGATCTGCTGCGCGGCCGCGAACTGCTCCAACCGGCAGGGCAAGGGGGAGAAGCGCGCCGTCTCTTTCCACAGGTAAGCGGGCTCCGCCCGCCGCCGCCGGCCCGCCGTCCGCGCGGCCCGCCGGCCACGCCCCCGCCCGGCCCGACCGGCCCGACCCGGCCCGACCCGGCCCCGCCGGGCGAGCGAGGCGGCGCGGCCCGGCCGAACGCTGGGACGCTCGGGGCGCCGGCCCCGCGAGTGAGTCAGCGCGGCGCTGTGTGACCTTGGCCCGCCGGCGTCTCTGGGCCGGGCGCCTCGGGCCACCGCGGCCCCCGCTGCCCGGGACCCTCGGCCGCTCGTAGGCCGCCGGGCCCCCTGAGCCGCCGGGGTTCGGGCTGCCACCGCCAGGCTCCGGAGACAGGGCGCGCGGGGGACGCGCTTCCTCGGCGGGGCCGTCTTCTCGCGCCCGCGGTCACTTTGCTGCCGTTTCCGTCGCGGGGAGCCCGCCTGGACCTCTGGATCGGGACGTGGCCGAGCAAACGCACCCCGAGCCTCGGGGACTGACGCGCCCCCGAACGCTGTGTTCTGGGGGCCCTCTGGACGGCCCCAGGTCCCGGGGGACGCCCAGCGGCGTCCCGCGTGCTGCCGGCCCGGCCCGGCCCGCCCCCGCCGGGGCGCCGCTGCGAGTCGTGGCGCCGCGGAGGGTGGCCCGGGACGGGGAGGGGGTCGGCCTTCTCTCTGGCCTGGCCCGCTCCGGGAAGGCTCTGGGACTTAAGCTCATTTCAGCGAGTGGTTTTCTGCGACCTCCCCGCCTGCGGTATCAGAACGTGAGCAGAAGAAACTCTACCTGAACAGCCTCCCGCCGCAGACTTTTCTCTTTGCTATTGCAGGGGGATGTTTAAGTTTCCAATACCTGCACGAAGGCTGTTTAGAGTCTCACTGGAAGTTGAAGTTGGTTAGCGCTAAGCCTCAAATCGTCACAGTCTATTAAGATAGTACTAGGTTACTGCAGATGTCAGCTCCCTGCTTTCTCAAGTTCCCTCCAGAGCCAGTAGTTTTCTCACCTGGGAACTGGGGGTGCGGCAAGTCTTAGGGTAATGAGCTCCCAAAGCAGTGAGGAAATTTAGAAGGTCAGAGTTGCTGGAACTTGCTGAGGAGTTGGTATTCCAGCTGCCCACCCCCCCCCCCCCCCCACTCGCCGTGGGTCCTGGTCCCGCAGCGCTCAGGTGGGTTAGATGGACTCAGGTGCGGGGAACAGCCGTCCAGAGTGGCCGCACCACCCCAACACTTGCATGTGCAGTTTCACTAGAGTTTTCAAAATAAAGATCTGGCCTGAATGAAGAAAAAAAATATTTATTAAGTATCTTATTCAGTATCTTCCAGGGGCTGGTTGCTTTTTAAAGGGAGCGGTCTTACTCCTGGTGTGTTGGGAGCCCAGGGCCTCCTCTTAGAGCTGTCTCACACCCTCAGCTCCTTGAGCCACAGCTGGGACACCTTGGGGTGGGGTGCTCTCCTGGCCTCATGCCCCCATCTCTGTTGGCTGACACCGGACCTGACTTCTAAGTGGGGGCGGGAGTGCTCATGGGCAGCCATCCTTCCTCCTCTTAGCTAGTCCAGAGTCCTGCATCCCAGCTCACCGGGAGGGTTGGCCTGCTGTGAGCTTCTAGGAACTACTTCCTGGAGCCTTTCCTGCTGTCGCGATGCCATCCGGCTCTGTCTCTCCGAGTACTCTGTGTCCCTGCAGGTTATTTACTGCAGCCTAGGAGGAGGTATTCGCCTTCACCTCTGATTTGCCCCATGGACTCTAGCTCCTTAAAGATAGGCAGAGCATGTCTCACCTTTCTGTTCCACTAAGAGGTTGCAAGTACAAGGTGTTCTTTAGATCTTTACTAAGTTCGTAAATGGGAAAGTCAATACAGGTCTAGGTATTTGTAAAAAGTGTTATTCTCCTGTTATAGTTAATAGTATTGGGGGAGGCCTTTTAATTATTTTTTTTGTAATTTGTTGTTTATCCTGCAGATTCCCCCTAAAGGACTCAAAGCGTCTGATGCAGTGGTTGAAGGCTGTTCAGAGGGATAACTGGACCCCCACTAAGTATTCTTTCCTCTGCAGTGAGCACTTCACCAAAGACAGCTTCTCCAAGAGACTGGAGGACCAGCACCGCCTGCTCAAGCCCACGGCCGTGCCGTCCATCTTCCACCTGGCGGAGAAGAAAAGGGGGGCTGGAGGCCATGGCCGCCCCCGGAGAAGGGACACCGGGAAGGCCTCGGCGGGTCTAAGGGCACAGGCGAGTGACACCGCGGACGGGAAGGCAGCTGCAGGGTCACCGTCGTCCTCAAGTGCAAACCCAATGGCCAAGCCGGAGCCCCGCAAGCTGAAGCGGGCCCTGCCGCAGGGCCGAAGCGCGACCAGGGCCTCCCGGGAGGCTGCTGGTCAGGAGCGGGTGCGGCAGCCTCCGGGTGGACATGCGGAGGGCGGTCCGGCCTCCGTGGCCACCTCCAGCAGCCAGGGAGAAGCCAGCACAGGGGCTGTGGATGCTGGTGACGAGGGTGCCACCCCCGCCGACAGGTGGGACAGGAGCGGAGTTTCCGCGGATGACTTCACGCCCCCGGGCTCTGGGGCCTGCAAGTTCATCGGCTCGCTTCACTCCTATAGCTTCTCCTCCAAGCACGCCCGAGAGAGGCCGGCCATCCCCCGGGAGCCTGTGGAGCGGAAGCGGCCGAGGAGAGACGCCGAGCCCGGCTGTAGCGGGAGCAGCCCCGGGCCCGAGAAGGGGCCAGCGCAGAGCCCTCCACGCGCCTGCCCCTCTGCGAGCTCCTCGCTCACCGCCACGCCACAGAAGCCGGCCCAGGGTGCCTCGGCGCCTCCCACCGACGTGACCCCAAAGCCTGCAGCCGAGGCCGTCCAGAGTGAGCACAGCGACGCCAGCCCCATGTCCATCAACGAGGTCATCCTGTCGGCGTCAGGCGCCTGCAAGCTTATCGACTCGCTGCACTCCTACTGCTTCTCCTCCCGCCAGAGCAAGAGCCAGGTGTGCTGCCTACGGGAGCAGGTGGAGAAGAAGAACGGCGAGCTGCGGACCCTGCGCCAGAGGGTCAGCCGCTCGGACAGCCAGGTGCGCGAGCTGCGCCAGAAGCTGGACCAGCTGCGGAGGCTGAGCCTCCCTCACCTGAGCAGCCTGCTGCCCCCTGGCCGCGGTCAGTACCCGAGCCCCGCGCCGCGGGCGTCACAGGGGGCTTCTCGGGGGCCCAGGGGCCCCCGTGCGCCGTCTCCCGGTCCGTGCGGAGGGACAGGAGCTGGGGTGGCAGCTGCAGCTGAGGGCTTTAGCCAGTGCAGAAGGAGGTGTGGGAGACCCAGGCCCACCTGGAGGGGCCTGGCGAGGGAGGCCCTTCCCCTCGCACGCCACAGGCCAAGTCCTGGGGAATTAGGTCTGAGTCAAGACAGAAACTGTGAACCGCCAGAGAGATGAGAAGAGACTAAATCAGAGGGAAGTCCTTTTCGGTTGTGTTGTGACAAATATTCCTGATGTTAGATAGTTGTGAACGTTAATACTGACCTTAAGATTGCGAACGCCTACTGAAGTAGAGTATGTTCTCTTAAGAACACTACAGAAACTTGCAGGCTGAGAAGACACCCCTTTCCCATCTGGCTTCCCAGGTGGCTAGACTAGTTTTTATGCTTTTATTTACGTATCTTTGTATCTATACAAATAGGTTGGATATATATTTTATATGTTATCACTTATGTTTCTGCTTTCCCTCCTAATTTGCTATTTGTTTCTTAAAAAATTTGTTGTGAGGGTAGTGTCTCTTGCCGATTAAGTGTATGAAGGTGGAAACCATTTTCCTCCCACGTTGTGCATTTAGTCTGAATCTGGGCTTGTCTTCTGGGTTGTAATTAACTGCAGGTGAGGAAAGGCTACAGTGTGACACAGGCTCTTCAGGGTTTCCTGGACCCCACCCAGGGCCACAACCAAAATCCAGCAAAACCCAAACCCGTCCTGATGTGCTGGTCACAGTTACACACTGCATTCTCTCCTAGTGTTTTTAAAGCAGTTTTGTAGTGTCTCGTACCTACTAACTACTTTCTGGTACTTGTTCTGTTCTTCTTGGTCAAATGGCCCTAAGTTTATCACTGTAGCGGTTCTTCCCAAGCCACCTGCACTAATCCAGTCTCCGTTGTTTTTCTTCTTCATTCATCCTCCTTTCTTTCTGCTCTCCTGCATTCATGGCTTTTCTGCTTCTGGAGGGCAATGCTGACTCCTTTGAGACAGTGCGTGTTTCCCAATCCTGCAGGTGAGGCTGGCCCCTTCTGTCGCTTTGGCTCTGCGCTGCACACCCACCTCCCGCTGCTTTCTGGGCTGTTGATTTCTAAAGCATTTGTAATTTTAGCCTTGATTCCCCCTTTAACCAGCGTTATTTAGGAGGGTGCCATGGTTTTTCAAGGGCATGGCCTGGGGGAAGGGAGCTGATTTTTGTTTTATTGTTCAGGTACAGTGCTTTGGCAAGCTTAGAGAATCTGCTGAGGTTTCACGGAGGCCCAGTACAGTCTGCGTGTGTGACCATCTCACAGAGCCTCCCCCGCAGGGAGAAGAACTTGTACTCTCCCCAGACTGGTTACATTGTTCTTGTCAGCGCTGGATCTAGCTTTATTTCATTGGTCAGCTGATCTGTTTCCTAACTTATTGTATCCACCGCTCTGGGTTTCTGAGAAGGGAGGTAGGTCTCTCACTTGTTGCTTCTTGAAAGTCTTTGCAGTTTCGCACGTAAGTTATTGGACACGTGAGTGTGCCTGCATGTTATCAAACAGAAAAGCCATTTTGTCCCATTTAAAGTTTTACTTCTTTATCTCCTTATTTTCAAACTTTTTCTATGCCTTTATTTTGTATCTATATTTTAACTCAACCTGAGAGCCATTTTATATAGTAATTTAATACGCTTACAACTGGGATGATTAGTAAGTTGAAATTTGGGCCTGCTTCTTCATCCTGTAATTAGGCTTTCTCGTTTCCTTTTCCGCTCTGGTGGGTGACTGCCAGCGTTCGTCCTGCCTTTCTGTAAACTCTTGAGTGAATTGGCCCCCAGCCACCCTCCCTCACAGGTGCCAGTCTCATCTGATCTGAGAGCCGCATCCGCGCGTCCCCATCACAGCCGTGCTCGACGCACGTGCACCTCGTGCCGGTTACTTTACTCACCACTATACATCGTTAGCAATTTTGCCCTCTTTGGGGGAAACAGTTAATGACCTGAGGGGAGCCCCCGTGACAGTGACATTTTGAGAGGAGTCAAGTTTGAGACGCCCCTCAGGTCTGGAGCCAGAGAGCCAGCACCCAGCTGCTTAAAGTGGCCAACGTGTGTCTGCACTGTCAGGCAGAAGGTGTTGCAGAGAGGGGGAGCCCAGCTGGGTGCAGCAGCTCCAACCAGAGTGGAGGAAAGATGGCTGCCTCGGCCACACGGGGTCACTGGTGACCAGTCTCCTTGGAGTGGTGTGGACAGAGCTGGGTGGGGACCTGGTGAAGGTAGGGGGCTGCTGAGGGTGGCCAGGGACCAGGCTCTAAGAGGGTTACCCGTGAGGGGCCTGGGGAAAGCGGGCAGCAGCTGGGAGGGAGCGTGGCTCCACAGGGAGGTTTTGAGGAAGAGCCTTGAGGACTGAGAGGAACAGGCTGGGGGGGTGGGTAGCACGGGGAGATGGGCCCAGGGAGGGGAGCAGGCGCCCCGAGTCCCCGCCTGTGAGCTCCCCCTGCTGTCCTCCAGACCAGCTGCACTCTCAACTGTTCCTCAGTGCAGGGGTCTTCAGTTCTTTTGCAGGGATTCTGTGTTGAAGGGACCGCACACGTGTTTAGCCAGGCCCCCTTTCCTGGACAGAACACCCACGACAGCAGCCGGGCCATTGGGGCTGCACATTCTGGGTCTGGGAAGCTTGCCCCCCAGAAGCTGCTGTTGAGTGGTCTTCCCACAGAACAGGCTCGCTCTCACAGAGCCCAGGCTTGCTCCGGGTGTCTGGCTGCATCGGGCACATTGCAGGCATTTCTGTGAACCAGGGAGGATGAACGTTTTATCCCGTCTCTGCCCTGCCCTGACCATGCTGTTCCCACCTTGCTCGCTGACCTGTGAACATCCCCACAGACACGGATGATCACTGTCGAGTGTGAGTCAGCGGTGCCCTCAGGGCTATAGCTGAGTTTTCTTCCTTATACATACAATTCTTGAATTAATTTGGGGTTTTAAAAGCTTTTATTGTGGAAATCTTGAACTTGGACAAATGAAACAGAAAAGTGTAATAACCCCGCTGAACCAACTTCCCATCCCAGCTTCTACATTTATCAGTATTCTGATAATCTTATTTTATCTGTATTTCTACCTACTCCCTACCTTCCATTGATTATTTTCTAATGAGTGAAAGTCGCTCAGTTCTGTCCAGTGAACACATGGGATCTTTGTGATCCCATGGATTGCATAGTCCATGGAATTCTCCAGGCTAGAATACTGGAGTGGGTAGCCTTTCCCTTCTCCAGGAGATCTTCCCAACCCAGGGATCGAACCCAGGTCTCCCGCATTGCAGGCGGATTCTTTACCAGCTGAGCCACCAGGGAAGCCCTGTTTTCTAATAGTTTGGGTTTTCCTTTTAAGGAAAGTTTTAGATTTACAGAAAAATTAACAGACAGCACAGGAATTCCCCCCTCCCCGCTATTTCCCTACTGCTAACATCTCACATTTCCACTTGTGCTAGAGGTTCACTGTATTACTAGTTACAAGCCCATACTGATACGTTGTTATTAACTAAGTCCCATAGGTTACATTTAGGTTCACTGTCTTATATTTGAGGTTTTTGGGTTTTTTTTTTTTTACCCACTGACAAACTTATTAACAAAAAAGAATATCTTTCAAAGATACAATCTCAAGAGAATCTTACTTAAGACCAACTCTGTAGAATTAAACAAAATACTGGATGGGTAGAAATTTTGGAATTTCAGACCACTGAAGGTGAATCTGTACTCCACAAAAAAAAACACAGTGGGGAAGAGACAGAAAGGAATCTTTTAAATGAATACAAATGCAGGAGCACCCAGCCTTGCCCTGGTGAAGGCCTGGTGGAGGGCGACCACTGTAGGCCTCCCAGCCGGGATACAAGCATACCCCGGGGATGCTTGGGCAGGTCGGCCCACGGGATGGCGTATGCTTGGAGTTTGACGAGTACATTAGAGCACATATCCTCAGTGCAGCAGCGTAGAGTCATGTCCCTGCCCTGAAACTCTGTCTACCTGTTCATGCCGTCCCTCCCAACCCCTGCAGCCACTGATCTTAGGACTGTCTGTAGTTTTGCCTCTTCAGGAAAGTCCCAAGCCTGCGAGGTGCAGATGCTGTGAACCAGAGCATGCAGCCTCTTTGGGCTGGCTTCTTTCACTCAGCAGGATTGTATCGAGAGTTCCTCTGTGTCTTTTTATGGCCTGATAGCTGTTTCTTTTTGTCATTGTTGTGCCTTTTTTAATATTGAGTTAAAATACAACAAAAATTTACCGTAACAGTCTGTCAGCCTTCAGTGCAGTGGCGTTAAATCCATGCACACCACGGCACAGTTGTCACACGGCCGTCCTGGAACTCACGTGAGTCGGAGACTCTGCCCCTGTTAGTGACGCCCCTTCTCCCCTCGCCCAGACGTCAGCAGCCACCATCCTGCTTCTCTGATTCTGACTCCTGTACGTGAAATCACACAGTATGCGTCCATCTGTGATTGGCCTGATGTCCGCAGAGTACATCCATGAGGTAGCATATTGCAGAATTTTTTCCTTTGAAGGCTGAGTAGTAGTCCACTGTATGGATGGACCACGTTTTGTTTATCCACTCATCTTACAACGGACATTTGGGTTATATTGATAGATTTTAGACTGCTGAACCAGGCTTGCATACTAGAACAAACCCAAGTGATCATGGTATATATACATTTTTACATTGTTAGATGCTATTTGCTCATGTTGAGTTTTGTATCTTTGTTGATGAGAGAGATCTGTAGTTTTACTTTCTTCTAATAGCTTTGTCTGATTCTGATAATAGAGTGATTCTGGCTTCATAGAATGATTTAGAAAGTATTCCCTCTGCTTCTTCCTTCCAGAAGAGATGATAAAGAATAGGTAAAATTTTCCTTAAGTGTTTGATAGAATTCATATATTCTAGAAGCCCATCTAGGACTGATGCTTTCTGTTCTGGGGGTTATTGATTCAGTTTCTCTGATATAATAGATATGGGCCTATTCAGATTATTTCTCCTTGTATACATTTTGGTAGTATTGTCTTTCAAGAAATTGATCCATTTTACCTAAATTACCAAATTTTAGGCATAAAGTTGTTCATAGTATCCTTTAAACAGTTTAATGTCTGTGGGATTGTAGTGGATGTTCCTCTTTTATTTATAATATTGGTAATTTGTGTCTTC
Organism: Odocoileus virginianus; assembly: GCF_023699985.2. Lineage (NCBI taxonomy): Eukaryota > Metazoa > Chordata > Mammalia > Artiodactyla > Cervidae > Odocoileus > Odocoileus virginianus. Next base: position 3,160,017 of record NW_027224322.1, on the reverse strand, counting down.
TGTCTTTGCCTTCCTTTGTTAACTAAGCTAGAGTGTTAATAGTTTTATTGATCTCGAAAAAGCCAACCTTTTGTTGATTTTATTTTCCTGTTTTCAGTTTCACTGGTTTCTGCTCTTAATTTTTTTTCCTTTTCTTCTGCTTGCTTTCAACTTAAGTACTTTTCCTTTTCTATTTTCCTAAGGTGAAAACTTAGATTATTTAATTGCAATTGTTTCTCTTCTTCTAATATATGCATTCAGATTTTATTGACTTTCTTTATTTTCCTGTTTTCAATTTCATTGGTTTCTATTCTAATTTTTCCCCCTTTTGTTCTGCTTACTTTCAGCTTAATTGCTTTTTCTTCTCTACTTTCAATTTCCATTATTTCTTCTTTTCTAATATGCGCATTCAGCACTATACATTTCTTTCTAAGCGTTGCTTTTACTGCATCCCACAAATTTCGGTAAGCTGTAGTTTTTGTAGTTTCATTTCCATTTAGTTTAAGTGTTCTTTTATTTCTCTTGAGACTTCCTCCTTGTTGACCCACTTTATACTTAGAAGTGTCTTATTTAATCTCCAAGTATTTGGTGGTATTTCAGCTTTCTTGCTGTTTCTGATTTCTAGTTTAGTTCCACTGTGGTCTGAGAACATCCTCTGTATGAGTTGTGTTCTGTACACGTGTTAGGCATGTTGTGCGCCCCAGAACGTGGCCTGTCGTAGTGAATGTGTTTTGTGAGCCTGAGCTTGGGCATAATGTTTGTTCTACTGATGTTGACTAAAGTAGTAGTTAGTCAGGGTTCTTTTGAGAAATAGAATCAGTAGGATGTGTGTGAGTATACGGCAATTTATTACAGGAATTGGCTCCCACAGTTACGGATGGCAAGCTGGAGAACCAGGAAAGCTGGTGGAGTGATTCAGTCCTTGCTCCAAGGCTTGGGAGGGGGTGGGGAACCCCTGGTCCATCTGGAGGCCCCAGTTCGAGCAGAGTGAGTTTGCCCTCCTCCACGGTTTTGTCCTGCTGAGGCCCCTGGTGCGCATGCACATGCAAGGCCCCGCAGTCTTACTCAGTGCCGCGGCTCAGACGCTGAGCTCTCCTGGGGGCCCCTCACAGACACCCCCTGAAGTAACGTCCCGCCAGCTGGTTCAGCGTCCTCGTAGCCCAGTCAGGCTGACACCTAAAACCAGCAGGCACAGTGGTCCATGATTGGAGAGCTCACATGTGCTCTGCTGGCTGCCTGCCGGATCTGCCCGTTTTGCAGTATGTTGAGGTCTCCCACTGTAACCATGGATTTGTGCATTTCTCCTTGCAGTTCTGTTCGTCTTTGTCTCATGTTTTGATGTTGTGTTGTTAGGTATGTAAGCCTTAAGGATTATTACATTTTCTTGGAGAATTGACCCCTAGTTTATTATGTAATATTGCTGTCCTTTATCCCCGGAGATTTTTCTTGTCCTAATATCTGCTTTCCAGCTGTCTTTAATTCTTGTTAGCATGGTATATCTTTCTGTATCCCTTTACTTGTAACCTGTCTCTGTATATAAGGTGGGTCTCACAGACAACATACAGTGGGTCTCCATATGGTCTCTAACTGGCTCCATCTTTTGATGGGTGGTTTTGGGCCTCTCAAGTGTGAACTGGCCATTGCTGTCCCTGGATTCATGTCCCTTATGTTTGTAACTGCTTGCCACTGGCTGCTTTTGTTTTGTTCCTGCTTTTCAGCCTTCTTTGGTTTCATTTGCGCATTTAACTTGATTTCACTTTCTTTCCTTTCTTAGCATATCAGTTATACTTCTTTTTAGTAGTCCTCCAAAAGTTCACAGTGTCCATTTACAGCTAATCTGTGTGGGTTTCATTTGCGCATCTAACTTGATTTCACTTTCTGTCCTTTCTTAGCATATCAGTCATACTTCTTTTTAGTAGTCCTCCAAAAGTTCACAGTGTCCATTTACAGCTAATCTGTGTGGGTTTCATTTGCGCATCTAACTTGATTTCACTTTCTGTCCTTTCTTAGCGTATCAGTCATACTTCTCTTTTTAAGGGCTTCCCTGGTGGCTCGGATGGTAACGCGTCTGCCTGGAGTACGGGAGACCCGGGTTCGATCCCTTCGATCCAGGGAAGATCCCCTGGAGAAGGGAATGGCAACCCACTCCAGTATTCTTGCCTGGAGAATCCCATGGACAGAGGAGCCTGGTAGGCTACAGCCCATGGGGTCGCAAAGAGTCGGACACGACTGAATGACTTTTTTCTCTCTCTCTGCTTCTTTTTAGTAGTCCTCCACAAGTTCACGCTGTCCATTTACAGCTACTCTGGGTCCACTTTCAGACGGCTCTACTGCTTCATGGTTGTGCAGGCGCCTTTAGCAGCGGGTCCCAGTTCCTCCCTCTCATCCCTCATGAACTAGCTGTCATTTGTTTCACTTAATGGTATACTCACCCTGTTTCAGCCAAAAATTTGAACAAATTTGTCTACTGTGTCGGTTAAGAAAAAAAAGCATTTTATTGTTACCTTAATTTTTTCCTTCTCCAGTGCTCTTTTTTTTATTTAGATTCAGATTTTCTGACCTGTATCATTTTCTTTCTCTCTGCAGAACATTTAACGTTTCATGCAGGTCATGTCTGCTGGCAGTAAATTTGCTCAGTTTTTGTCTGAAAAGTCTTTATTTCCTCTTTACTTTTGAGGGATCGTTTCACTGAATGTAGGACTCTGCACTTTTCCTGCTTGCATATTTTCTAAGGAGAAGTTCATTGTAATTCTCTGGTTTTTACTGTGGAGATAAGGTTTTCCCCCCTCTGGCCTCTTTCAACACTCCCCTTGTCTCTGGTTCTCTGCAGTTGAGTGTGGTTCGCCGAGGTGTAGATATTCTGGTATTTGCTGTGTTTGGTGTTCTCTGAGTTTCCTGGATCTGCAGTTTGGTGTTTATTGTTAACTTTGAAAAATTCTCAGCTGTTTTTCCGTCACATATTTCTTTCTGTTCCTTCTCCCTTCTCCTGTATTCTCATCATGTGTATGTATCCCTTTTTATTGTCACAAATTTGCTTGATACTCTGTTCTCTTTTTTCCCTCTTTTTCCTTTCTGCGTTTCAGTAGGGGAAGTTCTTACGGACAGATACTCAGAGTCCCTCTTTCCTCAGCCCTGCCGTCAGTATTTCCTCTCTCTTCTTATATTATGTGTCTGCTTTTCCCATTAGAATCCTTAGCGTAGTAATCACAGTTACTTCAGATCCCAGTCTGAGAATTCCAGAATTTCTGCTGTGTCTCTTCAGACTGTTCTTTCTTGCCTTTCACCCTGCCTGTAGTTTTTGTAGGAAGGTGGACATGGTGTCATGAAACTTGAAGTAGGCAGGTGCTCGGCTTGAAGCGTGGTGGTAACCTGACCAGGGGTTGGTCCCCTGTCTCCTCCTGCAGCTGCATAATTCAGTGCTTCAGGTTCCTCTCTTGTCCTTATTTGTTGCCTCCTCCTTGACTCAGGGTTTCTCTAAAGACTTTTCATAGAGTCTGTACCTTAGGGCACTTTCCCCTGTAATCCTGTTATTATGAGAGCCCTGAGGAGTGGTCTGGGGGAGGGGAAGCATTTTATAGTCTGATTAAATTTCAGCCTTTTAGTGGCTGGTGTTTCCCAGGTTGTGACCTTGACAAGTATTTCTTCCCCTCCTTTCCCCTCCTTTCCCCTCCTTGGATGAGACCAGAAGGCCAGGGGCCAGGGTGAGGAGGGGGAGGAGCCTCCCCACCTCCTGAGATGGTGACGTCTTCTCACCACAGCACAGGCCTTTGTTTTGGAGAACGCTCAGGGCTTGTGGCCAGGGACTCTCGTGGTTTCTTTTCGCTTCTTTTCTTTTCTTTCTCTGGTGAGAACCTGGTGGTTCCTGGAGATGAACCCCAGGACACTGTGGGGCCCCTGGGACCGCAGCCCCGGGAGGTGCTCACTCTCAGCCTGGCGTCCCGTGCAGGCTGCCTCCGGGGTTCCCGCCAGCCCGCCGGCCCGAAGAGCTTCTGCTCCGGGCGAGCGGACTTCAGTGCTGCTCTCCTCAGGTGTCTCCAGGTCTGGGGGAGACATCTGGCCAGGTTTCTCTGATGAATCCAGGGAGAGTCACTGATTGTCAGTGCCGTGTGTTTCTTGCAGAGGAGCTGTAGAGTGGAAGGTGGGGCCCCTCGTCTGAGTAATTTGGTTGTTGCTGACCGGCAGGAAGACGGCTGGTTTTACTCGGCCACCTTGACAGGCTGCCCTGTGAGCTCCAACAGTCTCTCAGCTGAGACCTGGGTTAACTCGACAACCGGTGGTAGCGCTCATCTGCAAGCAGGAATGATTTGGCCCTTATTATGTCTTCTGTGTTTTACGGAAAACATGCTCTACTTTCTGACGTATCCTGTGTTCCCGGGTGTGCTGGGGGCCTTTCCATCTCCTGGGTGATGAAGGAGGGCCTCGCCCTTATTCTAAAGCAGCGGCTTCCCCGGGTGCCTGTCCAGCGGGAGCCAGCCGGGCCACCTGCGCCCTCCGCCTGGCACAGCCAGCGCTGGCCAGGCCGCCGAGGCTCTCCACCCTGCCTCTGCCCCGCGGAGAACACTGGTGTCCCGCAAGGCAATAAAGGGGTGGGCAGCACCTCAAAGGCGTCTGTCCCTAGGTCCCAGTGGGTGGATCTGCTTGTTTCCTGCCCTGGGGGCTGTGGGCCCCTATGCTCACAGATGTGCCAGGAGTCACAGAAGGCAGCGTGGCAGGCGTTTCCAGAGTGTGTGCTCCAGAAACCGCTCTCCTGCCTGCCGGCCGCACGAGCCTGCCTTGCTGCCCCGGTCCGTCCCCACTGGCAGCGGCGCGCCAGTCAGACGAGCGGCCCACTCCGCAGTCTGCCCAGGCGCCTGGCCCCTCTGGCCTGGCTGACTCTCATGAATCGCCTCAGCCTCCACAGCTCCTCCCAGCTCTAAGGTGTGTTCGTCTCCGGTCATCTCCCTTTGTTCCACTTTACCCTGAGGAGGCCCCTGTGTTGTGGAACTACAGTTCCCAGAATGCATCCTCCAGGCTTGGCAGTCACTTCCTGTGAACTGTTAGCAGCCAGGTGCAGACATTTCCCGTGTGTTGGCAGAAAACAACCTTGAAGAACCTTGGCGGTGTCTGCAGTGTAGAAAACTTAAGGATGGGTAAGCCTGCTTTCACTTTCCTAGGTCCAAAAATGAAAATTTAAATTTCTTGGACAAAATTTAAATTTTTGTTTTTGCATATTGGTTGAGATCTTAACAAAAGAAAAGTGAAATCAGGGAAACAATGCATAGAAAAGCCTGTCTGATTTACTTGAAGAGGTTGAAAATGGCAAGTAGGCCAGATCCCTATTTATCATACTTTTCCTTTGTTTGACTTTTAAATTTGTTTTATTTTCGTTTCTCTGGTGAAGTGTAACTTACATAGAGTAGCATACACAGATCTTCAGGGTGTCATTGGATGGCGCTGGCATACGTGTGGGCTCATGTCACATGGCATTCGGATTTCAGAAGCCTCATGTTGTTGGTCTTTCTGCTCTGCAACACTTGAGTGAAAACACGGAACGGGACCGTGGCCAAGGGCCGACCGCAGTTCCAGCGGGGGCAGGGCGGGCAACTAGCCCGCGGGACCTGCCCACCCCCGGTGTTGTTCTTGCCCGCATTAAATTCATTGCAGCTAAGAGCACGTGATGGCAAGCTGAGAGGACTGGGTCTGAAGTGTCTCTCAGAGCAGGACTGGACATAGGAGCCTGTGGTTGTAAGCGTGCGCTCAGATGGCACCAAGAGTCTCCTGACTGTTAACAGCGCACTTCTCCCTTTCTGCTCCCACCGCACACGGCTCCCGGCTCATCCCTGTCTCCTCGCGCTCCACCCAGAAGGCACGTGCCTCCGTTTCCACTGTGCTCAGGGTGGCTCTGCTCGGCAGCCAGTTTCTGGGCAGGAGTCCTGCGGCCTCGCGTGCGCTCCTGCTGCCGACCCGTGCACGGCACACGTGGTTGAGTCTCTTGGAGGTGGGGCTCCTGCCTTCAGCAGTCCCCCAGTCCACTGTTCCCGAAGTGCCCCCACCCTCTGTCCAGGGTCCAGTGAGTGACTGAGCGCCCCCCTCCGGTGCTTCTGGCCAGTCCTGGGGGCTGTGTCCACCGTGGCTCCTGCGGCCGCACCGTCCCAGGATAGCATGACCCCTGGGGCTCGCCACCACCTCCATAACCTGCGTCGGTCTGCAGCCTCACTTCCCGTGCTCTGGTTTGGGCGACTTCGGGCTCCTGGCCTTCGCCCCCAGTCCCCTTGGCCACCTCCCTGTCCCCCACCCCCGGAGCTAGTCAGCCCCTCCTCTCGCCCCGGCTGTGGTTTGCACTCCCAGCTTCTTCCCTGCCTGCGCCCCACCAAGCCCTGTGCCGGGTGGGTGGCCGGCCTCTGTGTAGACCCAGCCCAGGGCTGTGGTCATGGAGCAGGGGACGGGGGGTAACCGGTGTTAGTGGATCTCCAGACACCCCGTCCCCGCGTCCCACAGCGCTGCGGGTGTAGACAGCACAGTCCGGGCCAGCTGCAGGCCCCCCAGCCCAAGCCTCCCGGGACCACCTGGGCCCTCCCTTGCGGACCAGCCGCCGCCATGTCTGCCCTCCCAGTTCGGGAGCAGCTGGGGTCCTGTCCCTTTAGAGCAGGAGCCCCCGCCTCTCGGATCTAGTGCCTGGGGACTAAGGTGGAGCTGACGTAATAACAGCAGAGAGAAAGTGCCCGGTACACGGGATGCACCAAGCCATCCTGAAGCCGCCCCACCCCATCTGTGGGAGACCTGTTTTCAGGGGACGTGCTACGGGCCCCTCTCCACCCGGCTGCTCCCGGCTCACCTCTGTCCTGGGACAGTCCCCACACTCTGTTGGAGTCGCCTATGAAAACATCTTCTCTTGCCTCTGAGCAAAGGAGGCCACAGTGGGGACCCCTCACAGGCATCTTCAATGCACGTCTGCTTCACGTCCTCCACCGTCCAGGTGCTGGGGATCCAGTGGGCCCCTGGGGCGGGGCGGCAGAGTCCTCCACCGTCCAGGTGCTGGGGATCCCGTGGGCCCCTGGGGCGGGGCGGCACGGCGGAGAATCTAAGCAGGCAGACCTCAGCGCCTCCGCGGACCTGCCTCAGCCGTGTGCTTCCCCGCACCCCAGCAGGTCTCGTGGCCGGTTCCTACTGCGCTTGGCAGGCTGGTGGGCTCACGTTGCGAGGGGCTGCCAGCCTGTCCTGCTTTGGGCGGGCAGCATCTCTGCGTCCGGAGCAGCTCCCTCTGCATCTCAACACCCTACCCTGCTTGCTTGGAAACCCGGCTGCGGCAGCTGCAGTTTCCCTCGATGCTGTGGAAGCTGTTGGTTCAGGACACAGGGGTTCTGTGGTGCCAGCCACCTCAGGCTCTGGCTGGAAGAGGGAGGGGTGAGAGGCAAAGGAGCCCCACCCCCACCCCCGGCCCCGTGTCAGGGCCAAGGCTGGGGTGAGGGGTTGCGCCTCACCACAGTGTGCTCGTTTTAATTTGAGCATGCCTTTAGGAGTCAGGGTATGTTACCCCCCAAGTCAGTGTTTCTGTCTCCTTAAAACACCAGCTCTGCCTGCGGGGCGGCGGTCCCCGCAGGGACCCGGGGCGGCCCTGTCCTGCTGTGATGCAGGCAGAGGGCCGGGGAGCGGCGTCTGCTCTCTCTGAGGCTCGTCTACGTCCCGGACGTCTCACTGCCAACAGTTTTACCGCGGCGGTTACGGGAATGAGACAGAGCAATGTGCGGGCGAGCCAGCACCCCGTGCTCTTATGCCCTCAGCACCCCTGCCAGATCCACGTGCCTGTTCTGGAAGGTTCCAATGAGTGGAGGTGTGGAACCTGTACGTTTCTGTGTCTGGCGTCTCTCTCATGACTTGTTTTAAAGAACATCCGTACCGTTTTAATTTTTAGTCTCGTTACATTGCGACTGGACAGGAAAGAGAACTCTAGTTTTTGGAAGTTAGAAGTGCTCTCTGACCAGTTAAAAGTCAGTCTTCGTGGGTCTTTCAGGGGAACTTGAAGCAGTATTCTCTTGTTTCAGGCTACAAAGTTCAGTGTCTGTCCACCAGAGTCACCTCATTAATTATATCCTGTATATAGTTATTTCTGTTTCATTATTTGAATATTGTTTGCTTGGACATGGAGAGAACAGGTATAGAGATTTCCTTTAGTTTCTGTGACCCTCTGAGCATCTTCAGCAGTTTCTGCTTTATAACCGCTGCTGCCGCATCTGGGGCCTGAGTGTCCACAGACGCCTCGCCGGTGACCATGCCCTCAGCTGCTGTGGGGCTGCGCCTCGTCTCGTCTGCTGGAGTGCGCTGGGCTTGGCCTGCCTTCTGCCTGATGTCGGGTCCTGACGCCTGATCCCAGCTGCCTGCCTTGGCCCCACCTTCGGACGCCTTTCCAAATTACGTCAGCTGCATCTCTTGTTTACAGCAGGCGTTGAGGGTCTTGCTTTGAGATTCCACCTAAACAGCTCTTTCTTCTGACACGTGGCCCCAGGTGTCTGTGGTGTTCTGTGTCACCCTCTTACGGCGCACCTGCTCATCTGCTTTTCAGGTGAGTCTTCACTGCCTGATCTGTCCTCAGTCGGGCACCCTGGAGGCCAGGGCGCACTCGGGGGCCGGCGGGCCCGCCCCGCTCCCTGGCAGACGCGCTCCCGCGCGCGCTGGGCCTGGCGCTCACGTCTCCTGGGCCGCGCGAGGGGCTTCCTGCAGCTGCTCTGCCGGCACCGCACGGCAGCTTTCAGTGAAGACTGGCGGGACCCCTCAGCAGTATTCCCGGGACCCGTCCCCTGAGTGTTGAATGCTCCTTTCCAGTGCTATCAGCGGGAACATGGTGTGAGTTCCCACCTAATTTTAAGATTTCTACTAAATGTGTCAAAAAGGTCAAGGGAAACGAGTGAAGTTAGCTTTGATGAGCTGTTTAGCTCAATACTGTATGAAACATTGTTTGGACATGTAGCCACCAGTACTTCAAAATGCCGGGGTGGGCGAAGTCCTGTATTTTGGGGTGAGGTTTTTAAATCCCGCGTGGGGTCTTGCTCTGGGAGTGCATCGTGGGAGCAGCCGTGTTTCACGGGCTCGGTGTTCAGGGAGGCAGGCTGTGGGGAGCTGCCCTGTGTGGCCTGCGGCTCTCAGGTCTGCCTGCTCCGCCCTGGCCGTCGGGCATGCCCTGCAGACGGCTCGTGTGCCGTGTGGGTCTGGCCCCCCTCTCCCAGGCACGTTTTCCGGGTCGTGCTCGGAGCCTCTTGTCGGCGCTTCCCTCCTCTCTGAGGCCAGGTCACGCCATGTCTGCATGTTCTGTTGTTCTCCTGACACGGGAGGGCGTTCGGGGTGTTCCGGGGGAGCGGTGTGTTCAGGCCTCGGGGGGCTGCGTTTCCGTCTCTCTGGGGCAGGTTCTAGGGCAGGAGGGCTGCCGGCCTTGGTTTCCTGCCCTTCCAGCCGCGTCCGTTGCTGCCGCGGGGCCGTCCTCCTCCAGCTGCTTCCTGCAGCGGGGGGCCTCAGCCCTTCCGCCAGGCCTCAGGGCTCTGCTCAGACGGGAGGCCGGGGCCTTTCCGGGGGTGCGAACGGCTCTTCCAGCCGGCCAGCCTTTCCCACCGGCTGCCTGTTCCTGCCCGGCCAGTACCTCGTGTTGCACCTTCTGTCCCTGAGACGCCACCCCGTGTGCTCACTCCCGGCACGTGTGCGCGTCTCCCGTCAACTTTCTGCTGGGTTCCTGTCCGTGGACGAGTGTCAGCCACGTCGCGGAGGAGGGAATGGAGCCACGTGTCGCCAGAAGTCAGAGCAGCAGGGTCTGCCGGTCCAAGACCACCAAGTCCGAAGCTCCTGGTCTTTCCTTCCACTGGAGGTTGTTCCTGAAGTCCCAATCTCGGTTTTTCTTGCTGTCTAAATGTGAGAGCGTTGTCAGTCGGCTCCAGAGTCACCATCCTCAGCCCTGACTTTCCACGGGCAATTTGGAAAGGGAGTCCTGGGAGAGACAGCCAGGCCGGAGGAGGAAGGAGTGTGTGCCCCCACCCCCCGGCCACCCATTGTTGCCTCGGGGATCTCAGAAGTCGTAGGTGCACACCCCATCTTCCACCTGCCGGTCCTCGAGCACGGCCCCCATGCGCTCCGTCCCCAGCATTCTCAGTCGAGGGAGTCGCTTCTCCACCTCCAGAGCCCTTTGAGCTTCCCCCGGGTCGTTCTCCCAGACCGCACTCCACCTGCAGTCGTAGGCGGTGTGATCTTAGGAGCCAGGGTGCTTCCAGCAGCATGGGCAGCCCCATGCTGTGTGTGGTGTGTACGCCTGAGGAGCTGGTTCCTTTGTGCTGGTGTTTGGGGCTTGGCGACAGAAGCGGCCATTCAGTAGCCTAGCCTCAGGACTTCCCTGGGGCCCAGTGGCTAAGACTCCATGCTCCCACTGCTGGGGCCCAGGTTCGGCCCCTAATGGGGGGCTAGGATCCCACAGGCCACATGCTGCAGGAGAAAAGAAGCGTGGCTCCTGCACGGGCTCGGTGGCGCCCGCCTCGCCTCCCCGCCCCCTCAGTCTGCCTGGAGGCGCTCGGTCTGAGGCGTGGCCAGGAGTGGGAAGCCGGCGGACTGGGAGTCAGCCCCCCTGTCCCCCGTGCCCGGTGGGCCGTGCGGGCCCAGCCCCGTCTTCCCATGGTCTCAGGGAGTCCCGCGGGCTGGTTTCTGGAAAGCTGCTCAGCAGCGCCTGCACCCTGACCGCGGGGCCTGGGGCGTGGGGCCTGGGCGCCCGGCAGACTGGTCTGCGCACCCACCCTCGTCTGCAGTCCCAGTGCCCACCTGCCCCCTGCCCGCGAGGCCTGCCGTCGCCCTCACCCTCAGTGGCAGGGCCCTTTGGCGCCTGCGGGTAGCAGCCTCCGCCCAGCGCTGCTGCCGTGGGCCCCGCCTGGTGGGCAGGGTGCGCCCTCCCGGCCCAGAGCCCCCTGTCATGCCGCCCACGGTCTCCCCCTGCCTTCATCCGCAGGGCCGGGCTGCTGTGCGGGGGCACCCTGACCAGCCCAGGGGCTGGTGACGCTGCCTTTTCAACCTTCTCTGAGGCCCTGGACCCCTGGCCTCCCCCCACCGCCGGGCCGTCCACTGTGTCCCAGGAGCTGCGAGCTCTGGAGCTGGTCCAGCAGGACGGGGCCTGCCGGCAGCGCGGCCTTGTTCTCCCTGCCGAGAGAGGAGATTGAGGCTCATGTTAGCTGCGGGCGAGGTCAGGCCCTGCAGGTCAATCTGTGATGACCGGGGCCTGCCAGGTACATGGTGCGCAGTTCACGCTAAGCTGCCCGGGACAGCTGGCAGCAGCTGCTCACGCCTCTCTCTGTCCGCAGAGCCCCCTAGGATGAGCCCCGTGGTAGAGCCGCTGTCCTGGATGCTGGGCACCTGGCTGTCAGAGCCGCCGGGAGCCGGGACCTTCCCGACGCTGCAGCCCTTCCGGTACCTGGAGGAGGCACACATCTCGCACGTGGGCCAGCCCATGCTCAACTTCTCGTAAGTGCCTGCCACGCCCCGCAGGATGAGTGCCCGCCCTGGGCCTGGCCAGAGACACTGAGCAGTCTCAGCTTGTTAATGCAGACGGGAGGCATCCGCGGTGCCCTGTGGAAGTCAGCCACCCCAGGGTTTCTGGAGATTGGGCCTGGCTTTCCTGTGGTCCTGTGCTGCACCAGCCAGGGTCGAGAGAGGCAGGGGAATCACAGGTCTCAGACCGGGCTTCCTGCCACTCTCAGAGCAGGGCGCCTGGGTGGGGGGCACCGGGTGGGGGTAGCGGAGGCTGCACTATCTTGTGCCTTTTCATTTTATTCTGACTGCAAGGGTAAGGAGGAAGAATGGCCTGCATATGAACCAAAAGGTGGAAATGCCGGGTTGTGTAAAACAGAACCACGAGTCACAGCCCTTTAGAGGAATTTACGACTAGCGTTCATTAGTTTTCTCTTAATGCTGGTCATTCAGTGACCGCCGTTAAAGAAAAGTGAAGAGAGTAGAAAACAGGTGTTTGGGTCAGGGCAATAGTGCTTGTGTGGGCAGTAGATGTATTTCTCGTGAGGGGTTGTGGTCGCAGGAGGGTGTGTGAGCCGGGACCCCCGCCTGTCACATGCTGTCAGCACTGGGTTCCCTCCCAGCGCTGCTGAGCCCGCGGGCTGTGAGTCGTAAGCCGGCGCTGCGCCCCCGCCGTGGGCCTGCAGGGGAGGCGGAGTGACGAGTCGCAGGCTGCTCGCTTGTGTCTCACACATGAACCGGTGTGCCCCTGAGTAGGATGCTAGCTCAGCAGTGGGAAGGCAGCGCTGGAGGGATGGGCTTGACAGTGCTGGTGGGGTGTTTAGACCGAGGAGTGTGGGAGGTGCTGATGGGCCTGGGGGGCACGCCCTGCATGACAGACAGCAGGGTGCCGGGCAGGCCCCGCCGCGACAGAGAGACGAGCGGACGGGGCGGCCATCCCTGTGCTCCCCGGGTCTCCGCTGTGTCCTTCACGTGCCTGCCCCGTGTGGCACTTCGCGGTCACTGGGTGAGGAGGGTGGCCCACCGCGTCTGCACGTGCTGTGCTGGGCACTGGGTGCCTGGGGCCCCACCTGCCGATTCCTGGTCCAGGTTCAGCGCCTTCCACCCGGACACGCACAAACCCATGCACAGGGAGTGCGGCTTCATCCGCCTGGAGCCCGACACCAACAAGGTGGCCTTCGTCAGCGCCCAGAACACAGGTACGCGCCTCCCCGGGCTGCCCACACAGGCGCCTGGCCGGGGCCCTGTGGGCGCCTTCCCGAGGCGGGAGCAGGGCTGCGGGAGCTCCTGCGGGAACGGGCTGCTTCCTGTCTCAGCGCTCCCGCTCACGTCTGTGCGAGCCCCATGTTTCCCATGCAGGTGGGCCTCCGGGGGGGCCTCAACCAGGAGTGAAAGTTCTGTCTGGAAGTTGGCTTTGCCCCCAGAGAAGTTCATTCTAAAGTAGTTCACCAGGTCCATGGGTTCAGACCCTGCCGGCGTCACCCGTACTTCGCTCATTGGCTCAAGTGAGCGCTCGCTTCCTGAAGCTGGTGGACCAGCAGGGCCAGCCACGCTGCCCCAGGTGTTGGCGGCCTGGAAAGTGGGGGGCTGTCAGGGGGGTCCCCTCCTCTAGCCGCACGTCCCCCCTGTCATCTCCTGGGAGCGGGAGGGCAGGGTCACCCCAGAGGTCACCGGCCTCAGCCGTGAGAGGAGTGGTGTCTTCCCTCCTGATGCCTGGGGGTCCTGTGAGGGGCTGTGGCTGCCTCAGTGCCTGCAGTGTTCAGATGAGGTGAGCCCTGGGCCACAGAGGCGGGCGGCTGGCACGGGGCTGACGTGTTCCCTTGCAGGCATTGTGGAGGTGGAGGAAGGCGAGGTGAACGGGCAGGAGCTATGCATTGCGTCCCACTCCATTGCCAGGATCTCCTTTGCCAAGGAACCCCACGTGGAGCAGGTGAGCCACTGGGCCCATGGGTCTGACTGGAGCTGGCCTCCCCCGGCCCCAGGGCTGGGCCATCCCCGGGCTCTCCACCCTGAGGGCTGGGCCATCCCCGGGCTCCCCTTTCCCAGGGCTGGGCCATCCTAGGGCTCCCCTCTCCTGGGGCTGGGCCATCCCCGGGCTCCCCTCTCCTGGGGCTGGGCCATCCTCGGGCTCCCCTCCCCGGGGCTGGGCCGTCCCTGGGCTCCCCTCTCCCGGGGCTGGGCCATCCTAGGGCTCCCCTCCCCGAGGGCTGGGCCGTCCCCGGGCTCCCCTCTCCCGGGGCTGGGCCATCCTCGGGCTCCCCTCCCCGAGGGCTGGGCCGTCCCCAGGTTCCCCTTCCCGAGGGCTGGGCCGTCCCCGTGCTCCCCTCTCCTGGGGCTGGGCCATCCTCGGGCTCCCCTCTCCTGGGGCTGGGCCATCCTCGGGCTCCCCTCTCCCAGGGCTGGGCCATCCTAGGGCTCCCCTCCCTGAGGGCTGGGCCGTCCCCGGGCTCCCCTCTCCCGGGGCTGGGCCATCCTCGGGCTCCCCTCTCCTCACACTCGCACACACTGCGATGTGATCACCCGCGCCTGCTGTGTGCGGTCAGGTGTCTTGAACAGTTACGTCCCTACCAGCATTGCTGGGGACCTGGTCTCCTGCTCCTCAGCCAGCACAATGTGTTTTCAGGATTTCTGGGCTTTTTAGAAGGATACATGAAAGGTGGCGTCCCGTTTCTGTTGTAAACTCTAGCTAACGAATGCGGGGGGCGTTCTCACGCTCATGTTCTGCTCTGACACTTAGTGTTCAGAGTCGCGCCTGTCTCTGCATGGCCCGTCTCATGCTGGTTCGTGGTGGGTTTTTATGCCCGTGCACGCTCTGTCCTTGGCTGTGTGGGTCTCGCGTCAGCCCGAGGTCTGGTGTGCTCTGCCCACAGGCTGCACGCCTGCCTCTCTCTGCAGTGGCCCCTAGGGTCTTTCCCTCACGCTGCCTGAGTTTGGGGTCTTGCTGAGGAACGTGTTTTCTGCTCCAAGATGATGAAATTTCCTTTCATTTCCTGGTGCTTTTATAGCTTTCGTTTGCGCCTGTGGACTGCTCGCCTTTCTCAGACCTGTGCTTACGTGGTGGGCACCAGAGACCCCCCGGTGGCCGAGCGCGGCAGCACGGGGACGCCAGCAGGGGGCCTGGACCTTGTTGCGCGTGTTCTAGTGGATCCTGCAGAGTCCACCATGGAGGCCTCCACGGTCACGGGGCGAATCCTGAGTGCCCTGTGGCTTGTCACCACGGGTGCTGCCGCACAGAGGCCACTGCCCCTACTCAGGCCGGGCCGCAAGCAGAGGCTGCCAAGTGGCCTTCCGTTCCCTTGTGGTGGTAATTACATTTCCTGGTGACTGAGTGTGGCTCATTCAGTCCGCAGGCTCATTTGCCACTTGAATTTTTTGTTTCCTGACGTGAGCATTCAGATCCTTTTCCTTTTTCTCCAGTAGGTTGTTTGCCTTATCTTCAAGCAGTAAGAGTTTGCTATATATTCTAGACGCAAGTCTTTGATCAGGTAGATGTGTAAAGACTGTGTTCTCAGCTTGAGGCTTGTTTCATTTCTTTAACAAAGTGTGTTCCTTCTGATGAAGTTCTTTTCCCAGGCACCCCTCTCACAGGTAGTGCTTCTTGTGGCATCTTAACATCTTTGCCTAACACAGGCACAGACTTGTACCAGCATTTTCTTCAGGAGTTTTTACAGTGTTCCCTTTCACGTTAAGGTTTTGATTTGGGAATTTATATTTTTGCATTGTAAGAGGTAGGGGTCAAGATGCTTTCATTTTTTTCCAGTTGTCCCAGCACCGTTTTTAAAAAGATCAGCCTTCTCTCATTACAGTGTGTAGGCAGCTTTACTGAGAAGCCTCGCCGTGTGTGGGGGTCTCGGCCTGGGCGCTCTGTTGCCCTGATGGTGTGCAGTTATCTGTGCAAGACCCTGCTCACCAGTTCTCTGGGTGTGTGCCTGGAGGTGGAGTTGTGCAGTCGTGTGGCTGATCCCGTTTGTGGTGTCTTAAGGCCCCGCTCTACACTTTCCCACTTTGCCTGCACCATTTTACATTCCCATCAACACCGCACAGGGGTTCCAGTTTCTCTACATCCTCGTCAACATTCGCTGTTTTCCTGGTGTCACCCTTCCTCGTGGATGCGAGCTGGCATCTAGTGGAGTTTTGGTTTTCATCTGGCTGATGATCCTGATGAATTCTCATCAGTGACAGTTTGTTTTTTCTTCATTGGCTACAAATTGGCACCCAGGAAATCAGTGCCAAATCCAAGGCCATTAAACCTGTCCTGTGGTTTCATCTCAGAGTTTTACAGATTTAGCTTTGCAAGGCTGTGATTTATTTTGAGGGTGTTTGTTGTGTTACTGTTACGTAAGGGTATGGTTTCATTCTTCTGCATGGGGACATCCAGTTTTCCAGCACCGTTGGTTGAAAAGACTCCTTTTCCCATGGTATGGTCTTGGCAACCCGATTGAAAATCATTTGACAGTGTGTGCACGGGTTTATTTCTGGGCTCTCGAGACCGTTCCACTAGTCTCTGTCTGTCTGTACGCCAGCGTCTCACTGTTCTGCCTCCTCTCACTCAGTGGTCAAGCTCTGAACTCAGAACATGTGTCCCCAGCTTTGTTCTTCTTTTTCAGAGTCATTTTTGTCTGTTGAGAGTCACTTGAATTTACATATGAAGTTTAGGATAGACCTTTCTATTTCTACAAACCAATCATTTGCATTTTGATTTGAATTTTCTTAACTCTGTGGGTCTCTTTGCTTAGTATTATTTTTTTTTTAGTATTTATTATTAATTATATCATCTTCCAATTCATGAATATAGAATGTGTTTCCAATTATTTGTGTCTTCTTTAATTTCTTTCTGGAATATGTACACATGTCTCACCTCCTTGGTTAATCCCTGAATTTTCTTTAATGCTATTGGAAACAGTTGTTTTCTTAATTTCCTTTTTGGGCTGTTCACTGTTAACCTACAGAAGTGCAGCTGATTTTTGTGTTGACTGTATCTGTTATTTGCTGAATTCACTCACAAGGTAATAGTTCTGTGTGTGGAAGCCTTAGGATGTCGTGTGTGGACCCTCTGCATAAATAGCTCTGCTGCTTCCTTTCCAGCGTGTTTCTTGCTCGTTGCTCTGGCTGGACTCCAGTGCTGTGCGGCAGCGTAGAGAAGACGGGCCTGGGCGTCCGTGCCTTGCTCCTGGTCTCCAGGAAAAGCATTCAGCCTTTACAGGGAGCACAGTGTTCCCTGTGGACCTTGCAGGTGCAGCCTTTTATCATGAAGGTATTCAGTTTTAACATCAGATACTTTTTCTGCATCAGTTAAGATGATCATGTGGTTTTTCTCCTTCGCTCTATTTATGTGACATATCATACTGATTGATTTTCATATTTGGACGCATCCTTGCTTGCATTCCAGGAATAAGTCACACTTGGTCATGGGGTATAATCCTTTTAATACTCTGCTGAATTTGACTTGCTTATTTTGTCGAGGATTTTTGTCTCAGTGTGCGTCAGGGATGTTGGTTTGTAGTTGGCTTGTTGTCTGTGTCTGGCTTTGGTATTAGGGCAGCTGGCCTCATGGAATGAGTTAGGTAGCTGTGGCATGGGGATCTTGGGTGTCGCTTGCAGCGTGCGGGGTCCACTTCCCTGACCAGGGACTGAGCCCAGGCCCCTGCACTGGGAGCGCGGAGGCTTTAGCCGCTGGCCCTCCGGGACGCCCTGGTGTCAGTCCTCGACATGTTTAGATGGCTAACATTGCACCGTGAGATCGTCAGACCTAGGGCTCTGCTTTGGTATCAGATTTGTATTACTGTTCAGTCTCTGTATAGGTTACAGGTCTGTTAAGATTTTTCTGTTTCTTCACGATTCAGTCTTGGTAGGTTTTGTGTTTTTAGGGGTTTGTACATTTCACTTAGGGTGTCTGGTTTGTTCTTACTGCTCTTTCATAACCCTAGTTTCTATAAACTTGGTAGCAGTGTTCCCAGTGTAATCTTTGAGTTTAGCAGTTTGAGTCTTTCATCTGTTTTCCTTTGTCCATTGAGCTCAAGGTGTGTCAGTATCACTGACCTTTGTGAAGAACCAGCTTTTGCTCAGTTATTTTTCTGTTCTCCACGTCACTTACCTCTGCTTATATCTGTATTATTTCCTTCCTTCTGTTAGCTGTGGGTGTTCGTTTCTTCTTATTTTTCTAGTCCCATAAGTTGTAAAGTGAGATCACTGACTGGAGATTTTTCTTCGTTTTAAAAATGTAAGCATTTTGCATATAAATTTCCCGTTTGGCACTGCTTTTGCTGCATCCTGTAAGTATTGATATGATGTGGTTTTCTCTTCGGTCATCTGAAGTATGTTCTGATTTCCCTTCTTTGATTTCTTCTTTGACCCACTGGTTCTTCTGAGTGTCACTTAATTTCCACAGAACTGTTATTTCTCTAGTTTCCCTCTTACTGATTTCTAATTTTATCCCATTGTAATTGGAAACGATACTTTGTGTGATGTCTGTCATTTTAAATGTATCAAGGCTGTGTTTTTGGCTAAACATGTGATGTGTCCTGGAGCTTCCCTGCTGGCTCAGATGGCAGCGAGTCCGCCTGCAGTGCAGAACACCCAGGGTCAGTCCCTGGGTCGGGAAGACCCCCTGGAGAAGGGCATGGCTACCCTCTCCAGCATTCTTGCCTGGAGAGTCCCATGGACAGAGGAGCCTGGCGGGCTGCGCTCCACGGGGTCGCGTCGGACACGCCGGAGCGCCCGAGTTCCACTTTTCATGGTGTGTCCTGGAGAAGCGCCCACCTGCACCCGGGGGGCTGCGTGTCCCGGTCGGCCGGGGCCCTGTGCCCCCTCTGGTGGTTCTGTCCAAGCTTCAGAGTGGTGCTGCCGCCCCTGCCTGTGTCTCCCTTTAGCTCCGTCTCTTTGCGCTCCTCATATCTCCCTGCTGCTTGAACCCTTATTAACATGGACCATCCTTCCTTGTCTCTTGTGACCTGTCTTGTCTGAGACTAGTATAGCCGCTCTTGCTGTCTCTTCATTACTGTGTGAAATGTTTTTTCCCATCATTTCACTTTAAGTCTCTTTGTGTCTTTGGATCTAATGCTGGTCTTTTGTAGACTGCATGCTTTTATCCATTCCTCCAGTTTCTGCCTTTCGATTGGAGAGTTTAACCGTTTACATTTAAAATAATTACTGATAACGGAGGGACTTCTGTCATTGTGCCGTTTTTTTCTAATATGCTTTACGTTCTTTTTGTCCTTCATTTCCTGCATACTGCCTTTTGTGTCCGGTTGATTTTCTGTGTTGAAATGTTTCGATTCCCTTCCCTTTTCCTTTTGTGTGTATTTTGTGGATATTTTCTGTGTGGTTACCGTGGGATCGCGTGCGACACACTGTAACTGATCTGAAGTTGCTGCGGTGACTGAGCTTCCGTACCTCGCCACGTTTCCCTCTACGGTCAGCTGTGTCTCTCCAGGCTGCGTCTGCTGTCCTTGCGTTTCACCTGCAGGACCGCGTGCGGTGTTTCTCTCAGGGCCATCTTCTGGGGGAGAAGGCCCTCGGCTTGTGATCTGAGGATGCCCTGATTGCCGCCTCCCTTTGAAGGACAGTTGTACTGAACACATGGTTCTCGCGTGACGGCGTCCTCTGTCAAGACCTTGCCTGTGCCCGCTCGCCGCCTTCTGGCCTCCAGGGTTTCTGCCGAGAGTCTGCCGACAGCGTGCGTGAGGGCGCTCTGTCTCTAAGAAGTCGCTTTTCTCTTACTTTTCGAGATTCTCTGGTTTGGGCTTTAAATTTGATTATAATGTGTGTCCATATGTGTCAGAGTTCCTCCTGGTAGGGCTCCCGGAGCTCTCTGCAAGTTTCTATTTATAGGCCCAGCTTGGAGAGGTGGCAGTGGAGCCCCGGCTGCCTCAGGAAAGGCAATGTCGCGGTAAAGCAAGGCACACAGAATTGCTGCTTTCCCAGTGCGCATAGTTATTCTATTAAGTGTGCAACAGTATTATGTCTGAATGTATACGTATACCTTACTGCTAAAAATGACACCATCTGAGCCTTCAGCAAGTCATAGCTGTGACATCAGAGATCACTGGTCACAGATACCACAGCAAGTATAATAGTGATGAAGAAGTTTGAGATGTGAGAAATGCCAGAAGGGAAAGCGTAGACCAAAGTGAGCGAACGTGTTTGGGAAGACGGCGCGCGGTCACCGCAGGCCTTCAGTTTGTGAGACGTGCAGCACCTCCAAGGCGGACGGATCAGTCCACCGCGTGCTTCCTCGGCCTGCCTTCTCTCTGCTCCTCCAGAGCCGCCCCGTCCTGTCTTCACGTCTGCTGGTGCGTCTGCCTGCTCAACTGCCTCCAGGCCCCTTGGTGAACTTTCATGTTATGGCGCTCTCCAGCCTCAAAACTTTTTCTTGGTTTCGTTTTCTGTCTCTTTATCAGTGTTTTAATTTTGTTCATACGCTACTTTCTTGAGCTTCTCCACGTCCTCCTTTAGTTCTTGGAGCATCTTTGAGATTCTGGCGTGTGTTTGTCGAGCAGTTTCTGTGGTTATTTCCCCTTCAAATGGTCCATACCTCCCTGTTTCTTCATGTGCCCTGCGATTGTGTTGTTTCTGAACACGGCGTGTGGGGCTGCTTGTGTGGTGACTCTGGAGACAAGAGCCCCTCTCCCGGGGGCTTGCTGGGTGCGTTGCTGGTCCGGTCGGCTCTCTGGGCCTCTCGTAAGCATTGGCGTCTGTGCTAACGAGGTGCCCGCAGGGTGAGCCTCAGGTCTGCCTGGGTCTCTCCCTCTCGTAAGCATCAGCGTCTGTGCTGACGAGGTGCCCGCAGGGTGAGCCTCAGGTCTGCCTGGGTCTCTCCCTCTCGTAAGCATCGGCGTCTGTGCTGACGAGGTGCCCGCAGGGTGAGCCTCAGGTCTGCCTGGGTCTCTCCCGAGCCTCCCACTGTGTGCGGTCGCTTCCTGATTTTGTGTTGGTGCCGTACTTCTGAGCGTCCCAGCCTGTTGACCTTCTAGAAGTCACTTTAGTGGAGGCCTGACTGTCTGCCGTTGGAGCCCAGGGCTGCACGCCTGTGCCGTGTCTCACCAGGCGTGGGCTCCCGCTGCTGTGTCTTCAGGGGTCTCCTGCTGCGCTGTGACTGTCTTCCCTTCGCAGCTCCAGGGGCACAGCGCGCGTCTCAGCGTTGCGCCGCGCGTCTCTTCCCGTTTCCCCTCCATCACTCCGTCGCCGGGATTTCTTCTCTCTGCAGCCTGCTATTTCTCACCTCTGTGTTCTGGGCCTTCTTCTCAGCACTCCCCTCCAGGGCTCTCCTGTCCTGTCGGCCTTGGGGCAGGGGGTGGTTACAGTCGTGAGCTGTCTCCATGAGCTGTAAAACAGATTTATGCTCACCCAACCTGCCTAAGGGCACACCTTCACCAGGTCGGGAGCCCACCTGAGGCCAAGATGCGGAGACGCCTTGCGTCCACAGGCGACCGGATGACAAGCTGCGTTGTGTCACCCACACGCCATAGAGCACTGTGGCGCAGCCGTGGAAAAGAAGGACGTTCTCCCATTTGCAGCAGGACACATAAACCTTGAGGGTATCATATTAAGTGACATGTCAAGACAGGTGCTGCATGATTTCGTTTATGTGTGAAGTTAAAAAAAGGAAACTCACAGACACAGACAAGAAGGTGGGAGAAGTGCGCCGGTGTGGCTCAGTGGATGTGAGCTTCCAGGTGGGAGGTGAACCAGCTCTGGGCGAGCTGTGGGCAGCACAGCGCGGCAGGTAACAGGGCTCCATTGCATGTGTGAAGTCTGCTAGGAGAGTGGACCTTAAAGAATCTCACCACACCCAGGAAAGATGTGTTAACTAACTGTATTGTGGTAAACATTGAGCTGTACACGTGTCAAGTGATCACCTTTAAACTTGAACCTATACGGTGTCCATGTCAGTCTCAGCTCAGTAAAGCAGGGCAGAGCCAGGGAAGGAGCAGGTGTCGGGGCTCCCCAGTGAGAGGTGCGCTGGAGGCTGGCAGGAGTCCCCGGCAGCCGTTCCCTCTGTGTATCGGACTGCATGATAACCTGGCTCCACCTCTCAGTCAGGCCTCACCCTCGTGTGGGGCGGCTTCCTGGTTTACTTTGGGACCTAGAATAAAGTCAGATACACCCTCCTCTCTCCCGGCCTGTCCTTCTCCACATTTTTCCCTCCTGGACAAGACACTGGTGTCATTCAGTCATGAAGTCATATCCGGCTCCTTGCAGCCCCATGCACTGAAGCAGGGCAGGCTTCCCTATCGTGCACTGTCTCCCAGAGCGTGCTCAAACTCATGTCCACTGAGTCAGTGATGCCATCCCAACATCTCATCCTCTGCTGCCCCCTTCTCCTCCTGCCCTCAGCCTTTCCCAGCATCAGGGTCTTTTCCAGTGAGTCAGCTCTTCCCATCAGGTGGCCAAAGTATTGGAGCTTCAGCTTCAGCATCAGTCCTTCCAATGAATATTCAAGACTGATTTCCTTTAGGATGGACTGGTTTGATCTCCTTGCAGTCCAAGGGACTCTCAAGAGTCTTCTCTAACACCACAGTTCAAAAGCATCAATTCTTTGACTCTCAGCCTTCTTTACAGTCCAACTCTCACATCTGTACATGACCACTGGAAAAACCATAGCTTTGACTAGGCGGACCTTTGTTGGCAAAGTGGTGTCTCTGCTTTTTAATACGCTGTCTAGGTTTGTCATAGCCTTTCTTCCAACCAAGGAGTAAGTATCTTTTAATTTTGTGGTTGCAATCACCATCCACAGTGACTTTGGAGCCCAAGAAAATGAAGTCTGTCACTGTTTCTACTTTTCTCCATCTATTTGCCATGAAGTGATAGAACTGGATGCCATGATCTTAGTTTTTTGAATGTTGAGTTTAAGCCAGCTTTTTTACTCTCCTGCTTTCACCCTCATCAAGAGGCTCTTTAGTTCCTCTTCACTTTCTGCCATTATGGTGGTATTATCTGCATATCTGAGGTTGTTATTTCTCCTGACATTCTTGACTCCAGGTTGTGACTCATTCAGCCCAGCATTTCACATGATGTTAAATAAGCAGGATGACAGTATACAGCCTTGTCATACCCCTTTTTGAACCAGTCCATTATTTCATGGTTCTAACTATTCTTCTTGACCTGCCTTACAAATAGCTGAGAAAAGAAGAGAAGTTAAAGGCAAAGGAGAAAGGGAAAGATACACCCAACTGAATGTAGAGTTCCAAAGGATAGCGAGGAGAGATAAGAAAGCCTTAAGTGAACAATGCAAAGAAATAGAGGAAAACAATAGAATGGGAAAGACCAGAGATCTCTTCAAGAAAATTAGGAGATACCAAGGGAACATTTCATGCAAAGATGGGCACAATAAAGGACAGAAATGATAAGAACCTAACAGAAGCAGAAGAGATTAAGAAGAGGTGGCAAGAATACACAGAAGAACTATACAAAAAAGATCTTAATGACCCAGATAACCACAATGGTG
Organism: Odocoileus virginianus; assembly: GCF_023699985.2. Lineage (NCBI taxonomy): Eukaryota > Metazoa > Chordata > Mammalia > Artiodactyla > Cervidae > Odocoileus > Odocoileus virginianus. Next base: position 3,137,126 of record NW_027224322.1, on the reverse strand, counting down.
TGATCACTCACCTAGAGCCAGACATCCTGGAATGCAAAGTCAAGTGGGCCTTAGGAAGCATCACTATGAACAAAGCTAGTGGAGGTGATGGAATTCCAGCTGAGCTATTTCAAATCCTAAAAGATGATGCTGTGAAAGTGCTGCACTCAACACGCCAGCAAATTTGGAAAACTCAGCAGTGGCCACAGGACTGGAAAAGGTCAGTTTTCATTCCAGTCCCTAAGAAGGGCAATGCCAAAGAAGGTTCAAACTACTGTACAGTTGTGCTCATTTCACATGCTAGCAAAGTAATGCTCAAAATCCTTCAAGCTAGGCTTCAACAATATGTGAACCAAGAACTTCCAGATGTACAAGCTGGATTTAGAAAAGATAGAGGAACCAGAGATCAAATTGCCAACATCTGTTGGATCAAAGAGAAAGCAAAGGAATTCCAGAAAAAGTATCTACTTCTGCTTCATTGACTACGCTAAAGCCTTTGTGTGGACAAGACATAACAGGAAGAAGAGAAGCCCACTCTGGAAGGGCGCTAAACATGGAGGAGTTGCAGCATCAGACTGGCCTTCGCAGTCGCATCTCAGGGTCTGTGCTATGGAGGCCGCACTCACTTGGCTGACAGGAGCACGCGCGTCCGCGTCGCGGTGACTCTCAGCACCTCTAGGGCTCCTGGGCCTCCTGACCCGCTGTCTGCCAGCAGAGTTGAGCTTCCAGCTGGGCAGGCTTCTCTCCGGAAGGAGGCCCCCATGGCTCTGAGCACCCCGGAGCCCGGACAAGCTCCGCTTTGAGGCTGCAGAGGCAGACAGCTGCTTCCAGCCCTGCCTTGTTTGAAGGAGGTCAGTCTGCAGCCCAGAGGGATCCTCACCCTGAGCAGAGCCGTGGGGTGACCACCCGTCACTGTTGGTGAGCCCAGCGCTGGCCATGGGGCATGAGAGATGCTACGTACAACCTGCCCCCGCTGTGGATTCTTTCAAAGAGCTTTCACTTGAAGAGGGAAACAGCACAAGAAATTTCATCCAAGGGGCCACAAAGCCCAGAGGAGCCGAGCAGGTGGTCCCTGCAGACCTGCTTGGTGGCGGGCCACGTAAGCAGAGCCCCGAGTGCGCTCCCGGGTGGGCAGCCCTCCCTCTGCCTCCTCAGGGACAGTGGACACTGGCGGGCCGGGAGGACCCGGGACGGGGACAGTGGCGGGCCGTGGGAGGACCCGGGACGGGGACAGTGGCGGGCCGCGGGAGGACCCGGGGAGGGGGACAGTGGCGGGCCGCGGGAGGACCCGGGACGGGGACACTGGCAGGCCGCGGGAGGACCCGGGGAGGGGGACAGTGGCGGGCCGTGGGAGGACCTGGGGAGGGGGACACTGGCAGGCCGTGGGAGGACCCGGGACGGGGAGACTGGCAGGCCGCGGGAGGACCAGGGACGGGGACACTGGCGGGCCGCGGGAGGACCCGGGACGGGGACAGTGGCGGGCTGCGGGAGGACCCGGGACGGGGACACTGGCGGGCCGTGGGAGGACCCGGGGACAGTGCCATGCAGACCATGGTTCAGGTGTGGTCCTGGGCGCAGAGGGGTGATTCCGAGGCCACAGGTGTGGGTCAGGCCTGAGCCCCTGCGTCTCAAGAGGCCGGGGCGGGGGGGGGGGGGGCGGTCCTGAACCCTGACCACGTGGCCTCCACCACCGCCCTGCTGCCCTCATGCACACACAAGACCACACAGGGTCTGACCGTGTGTCATAGGGTTCCATGGTGTTCCACACATCTCTCTTTAAAACCTAAAGAACTTCCTCTGGTATTTTCTGTAAGGAAGATGGGGGTCCTCCTGGTGATGAATTGTCTGGACTTTTGTCTGAAAATGTATGTTTTGCCGTCATCTTCGAAGGGTGCTTTGCAGCCAGAACAGCAGGGGGACGGTCACTTTCATGGCTTTGAGGATGTCCCTCCGTTCTCCTCTGGTTCCATCCCTTCTGTGACTTCCCTGAATTGCAGACTCGTGTATGGGAACAGTGGGTGACGTGAGGCTTTCCTTGACATTACCTCCTGCAGCCAGCAGATCTCTGCTTCTCGAGGTTGGGCCAGGAAGGGCAGCCCCTGCTCACTGGAGACGGAGCTTCTTTGAAACTGCATCTGCCCGTGTGTTTCTGGGTAACTCTGACTCCGGGGTGCAGCCCTGCAGGGGTCCCAACCCGTGCTGCCCAGCCCCAGGGCTCGGGGGCCCCCTGCTCCCCAGGCAGCCTCCGCGCATGCCTTCTCCCTGAGACCGTGGCCTGTCAGCCCGGCTGGGTTCTCTGAGGCCTTTAAATGGACTCTCTGACATCGGGCTTTGCTCTTTCCTCTGCGGAGGGCTGGTGAGTGAAAGCGGTTGTCTGGCCTGGTCAGCACACCTGTTCTGACGCTCAGGGGCCCGCAGCCCCACTTGGGGCTCCACGTGACAACAGCTGGAGGTGCTCTCCCTCTGTTAAAGGTCTTTCCGCCTCCTGCATCGGCAGGCAGGTTCTTCACCACTAGCGCCACCTGTGAAGCCCACTGTTAACAGAGCTTGGTGGCAAATGGGTTCCTTTCCGGGACTTGGTTGCCTCGGGTCTGTGTTCTTGTTGGAGATCTGGCACTGGTGGAGCGGGGTCCCACCTCCAGCTTCCATGCCAGCTGTGGATAGAAATCAGGAGGAGTAGAAAGGACACCCTGGGGTCAGCCTGTGGCCAGACAGCAGGACAGTGCCCCTGCTCGCCTCCCGCCTCCCGGGGCAGCTGGGGGGCGGGAGAGGGCCCAGGCCGGGGGTCAGGACATCCGTCGGGGCTGCCAGCCAAGGGTGTGTTGCCCCCTGGCAGGGGCACTGCCCGGCTCACGGGCCCCTGACTGCTGAGGTGAGTGTTGCGGCTGCTGCAGGAGCGCGTGGTCTGTGCTGGCCTGGCAGCCCTTGTGGAATCTTTGGACGATAAAGACCAAAGTGTTTGTTTTCTTCTGCTCAGATTACCCGAAAATTCAGGCTGAATTCCGAAGGCAAACTTGAACAGACAGTCTCCATGGCAACCACTACGCAGCCCATGACTCAACATCTGCACGTCACGTACAAGAAGGTGACCCCGTGACCCCAGGTGGCGCTGCCTGCATGGGGACACTGCACCACAGGTGTGGGTGTGGCCACAGGTCGGTCACCCTGGGCTCAAGGGTGTGGCCACGTCTCTTGTAATGGCATAGAGAAACCAAATAAAAGGCCTTTATTTTTATGGGTGAGCATTTTCGATATTACCACTTGCGTAAACTATATTTCTTTCATCTGCTGGTGATTATTTGTTTTCAGAGTCTCTTCCCTAAAAAATTTTAAAGGGGTGACATTATCTCATTTCTTTCTGCAGTTTTGATAAGATGCTTCCCTCGTAGCTCAGTCAGTAAAGAATCTGCCTGCGATGCAGGAGACCTGGGTTCAATTCCTGGGTCATGAAAGATCCCCTGGAGAAGGAAATGGCAACTCACTCCAATATTCTTGCCTGGAAAATCCCATGGACAGAGGAGCTGGTGGGCTACAGTCCATGGGATCACACAAGTCAGACATAACTTAGCAGCTAAACCACCACCAAAATACTTACGAGTCTTCAGTAGTCAGTAGTAGGCTGAAGACATAGATTATTTTTAAGAGCTGAGCGCATAAGGACCCCATTTCCTAATGGACAGAGGGTGTTCCCATAGCACGAGGGTGGCTGTGAGTCCAAGCATCGTTAGGTGAGTGTGACCTGAGTCTCAGTAATACACACCTTCATTTGTTCCTCTGCTTACAGTGGGATTTTCCACACACACACTGACCCTCAGCCCTCGCCCCGCGTCCGCCGGCGCGGGCCCCACACCCGTGGTTCATGTGCTCTCCCTTCTCGTGGCTGGAGCGTCTCACACTGAATTCCACACGGTGCCATTTGCCTCAAACGTTTCAGCCTGTGTGCACAAACATTTCTCTTCTCAGTGACGCGGTCTCTGTTGGGCCCTACTCCTCCCTGTCTCGCCCTCTTGGAGGGGACGGGGGCGCAGCTGGTTTCACCAGGAACGTAAGCAGACACAGGGTGAGGGCGGCTGTGCTCAAGAGCAGGGTCCGCGCTGCCGCCACAGCACAGTCACACAGCTGGGCACACAGGCATCGCGGGGGGCTGGGGGTGCCAGTGCTGGGAGTGCGAGGAGGGCCGGCCTGAGTGAGGACCCCAGCCAGCCTGGGGGCATGGCGGCCGCGCTGGACTCCCCGGGGAGATGAGGTCTACAGGGGCACGAGGCGTGGCTTGTCCCGAGGCAGCGTCCGTCCAGCTGTGCACCCCTGCAGCCAGACACGCCACGCGCCCCTGACAGGCGACGGCGTGGGGCGAACAGGACAGACCGTGCCCCTCGACAAGGCGAAACAGGAAAGGAGGGTGATGGGGCCCGAGCGAGTCCAAGAAGTCAGGGCTCCAGGGGGACCCTTGTGGCCCAGGCCTGTCCTCCAGGCTCTGCACTGGTCCTGCCCCACAGCTGGGCCAGAGGAGCTCCCCCTCCCTTCAAGAGTCCTGCCCTCCCCGAGCCCTCCCCATCTGGGGTCCCCCTGCTGGGGCTCCAGGCGGCCCCATCCTTCAGGGCCCAGGGAAGGTAGCAAGGCCGTCCGTGGGGTCACGAAGAGTCGGACACAACTTAGCAACACAAGAGCAGCCAGCAAGGCCCCAGGGCTGTTGTGTCCTGCACGCTGGCAGAGATGGTGCCTTGTGGGCACCAGACACCCCCTCGGGGGGCAGCCACCTCTGCCGTCCACAGGACTGGAGGGGGGCAGGCACAGGTGCACGGACGCCCCACCGCACAGTCTGACGTGCCTTCGGAATCACTTCTCCACAGTCTGGACATCAGGCCCTGGATTCGGTTTAGGTGGCTGCCTGTCACCCTGCCGTTTGGGGGACTTGCTTGTTGCTGACAAGTACCAACCTCCTTATCAAGTTGGGCCGCACTGTGATCTGTCTGAACGAGCTTTCTTACTACTCAAGGTCAGTAGGCTGAGGGTTTTCCAAATTTCAGGTCTGGTTCTTCCTGGCTGACAGCTCTGCCTTCACATCTTGGGCTCTGTGTCCGAGGGAAACAAGGCACTTGCACTTTGCTTGGAGACTCCCAGCTGGACACCCCGGTCACTGTCCACGAGCTCTTCCTGCAGCCTAGGACACAGCGCAGCCAAGCCCTGTGTTAGACGTTCCTGTTTCCATCAGATCTCGTCAGACTGGCCTTTACACCTGTCCAAGTTAGTGAACGGAAGCCTTGCTAAGCTGGAGCCAGGAGGGACTCCCCTAGTGGTGCAATGGTTAGGACTGTGCTGTCACTGCCCAGGGCCTGGGGCCAATCCCTGGGCAGGAAACTAAAATCACACAAGTTGCACAGCATGGCCAAAACACTGTGTTAATTTAAAAAAATGTTGAGTGGGCAGGCCCCAAGGGAGCGCTCCCAGCCAGTCCCACTGGATGTCACCACACGAGGGGACCACCTGGCCTCCAGCCAGAAGCCGGTCACCACCCGCAGGAGGAAGAGTTTCTCCCTGCCCGGCAACAGCCCGGCCAATGAGAACCCTTCACGCTTCGGGCCCGCTTGCCCCAGTGGACTCTAAAGCAGCTCCTCTGACCTCTGTCTCCTATAAAACAGCTTCCTCTCCTCTTCCCTGGGCTTGCCTGTGGCTCACCACAGTTTCTGACCTGAAACGCAATGCTTTGCTGTTCCTGAATAAACCCACTTTGTTGATAAAAAGTTGGCTGTTTTATTGTTTCAGGTCAGCATATCCATGTTCCTCCCCACGTTCTGCTCAGGCCACTCGGGTGTTCTCTAAGAAGGCTGAGGCTTCCTGCACAGCTCTCCTCTCTTCCCGGGTCCCCAGTATCGCCCCAACCGTCCATTCACAGCACTGGATGCTTTCTAGCACCCATCTTCAAACTCTTCCAACCACTGAGCTCCAAAGCCACTTCCACATGTGCGTCTCAGTAACAATTTTCTGACTTGGTCCCTTCAGACTGCTTTAACAAGAATACCACAGACTGACTGGCTGTTAAGCAATAGGAATTTACTTGTCAGCGTCCTAGAGGCCGAAAACCATGGGTGCTGGTGACCAGCTGACGGGAGTTTTCCCCTGGATGGATGCCCACTGGACCTCATGTGCGAGAGTGCTGAGCTGGCTCTCTAGGGTCAACCAGGCAGGTACTTGTCCCAGTCACCGACCTAGTCCCCCCAAGGCCACACCTTCTCCTTCCACGACGTTGAGGTTAGGATTTCAGCATATGAATTTGGGGGAAGACAGACATTCAGACCACAGCTCCAAGGTCACATCAAGCTCAGCCTGGAGGTTGAGGCCAGAGCCATCTCTGTTGCTGGAATGATGCTAAGAGGACCTGGGAGCACCCAAGAAGCCCACTCCCTCCCTCCTACACTGCAGGCTCCTCCCTCCTGCACTCCAAGTTCCTCCCTCCTTCACCCCAGGCTCCTCCCTTCTCACAGCTGGGTGCGGGAAGGGTGAGCAGCCCCAGAGCAGAGCAGGGAAGGTGGGGCATAAAACAGGGACAGAAGCGGATAACCCACACAGTCCTCTGGTGGTCTTTTTCTCTGCACCCCACCCATGCGGCTGACGGGCTGGGAAACCGGAGGGCACTCCCAGCCCCCTCCTTGTTCCTCTGCCCCGTTTTCTGCAGCCTGGAGGCTGGATCACCCTTCCCAAGGGCTGCCCACGGTTTACCCATGCAGAGCCCACCCGCCTCAGGGTTGATACTACCGCACAGACGGAGGCAGCCTGCCCGCTTCATTCTGTTTCTCCCACCCCACCTGCCTGGACCAGCCCCTCAGCAGAGCTGCCCAAGGGTCGTCTCCTAACCCTGTCCCCACGTCTGCGTTCAGTGGCAGAATTCTCTTAGAAAATCTTCCCTCCATTCAGTTAGGCTCAGGTTGGGTTCCTCTGAAAGAGTTCACACCGGAGCCAGCGGAAGGCTCGTCTCTTCCCTCTGGTGTGCAGTGTTAAAGCAAGCGTGCAGGGACACCAGGGCTGGCCCGGGACCAGCCTCCTCACACCACGCCTCCCTCCACCCATCCTGCTTCTGCGAGAAACCCAACACTCCTGGTAAGTGTGATGCAATCTAGTCAAGTCCAGTCTTTCTGCAGCAGATGGAGGTGCCCACGTGACCCTAGTTAGCCGGACAGAGACCCTGATGGCCTCTGCCCACTTCCTGCCCTGATGGCCTCTGTGCCCACTTTCTGCCCCAGCACCCGCCCCTTCTCCAGCAGGGGTGGGGGAGAGAGGCTCGAGCAGCACCCGCCCCTTCTCCAGCAGGGGTGGGGGCGAGAGGCTGGAGCAGCACCGCCCCTTCTCCAGCAGGGGTGGGGGCGAGAGGCTCGAGCAGCACCCGCCCCTTCTCCAGCAGGGGTGGGGGCGAGAGGCTCGAGCAGCACCGCCCCTTCTCCAGCAGGGGTGGGGGCGAGAGGCTCGAGCAGCACCGCCCCTTCTCCAGCAGGGGTGGGGGGAGAGGCTCGAGCAGCACCGCCCCTTCTCCAGCAGGGGTGGGGGGAGAGGCTCCAGCATCACCCGCCCCTTCTCCAGCAGGGGTGGGGGGAGAGGCTCGAGCAGCACCGCCCCTTCTCCAGCAGGGGTGGGGGGGAGAGGCTCGAGCAGCACCGCCCCTTCTCCAGCAGGGGTGGGGGGGAGAGGCTCGAGCAGCACCGCCCCTTCTCCAGCAGGGGTGGAGGCGAGAGGCTCGAGCAGCACCCGCCCCTTCTCCAGCAGGGGTGGAGGCGAGAGGCTTGAGCAGCACCCACCCCTTCTCCAGCAGGGGTGGGGGCGAGAGGCTCGAGCAGCACCGCCCCTTCTCCAGCAGGGGTGGGGGTGAGAGGCTGGAGCAGCACCGGCCCCCTTTACAGCGCCCCCAGGTATTTCCATGAGCTATTTGCCATCACACGGCCCTTCACTCCCCAGTGCTTCAGCATGGGATACGTGTATTCTTTAAGAAAGGAAAAAAAATTGTGCACCCACACTGATATTTCCAATTCTGATTCTTAGATTATAAAATTTCTTACTTAAATTCTTTCATTTCACCTCTTTTAAGAAAAAATCTTGTTTATCATTATTTGCTTTCTCCTACAGGATACACAGGACTTCCTGATAGCTCAGTGGTAAAGAATCCACCTGCCAGTGCAGGAGACGCAGGAGACCCAGGTTAATGCCTGAGTGGGGAAGATCCCCCACAGAAAGAGATGGCAACCAGCTCCAGTATTTTTGCTTGAAAAATTCTATGGACAGAAGAGCCTGGCAGGCTAGACTCCATGATATTGCAAAGAGTTAGACAAGACTGGGTGAGTAGTACTAAGGACGAGAGCCTGGGGGTGCAGTGCGCGGGGCCACAGAGTCGGACACGACTGGGCGACTAAACTCCCGCAGGACACACATGATTAGCTCAGGATGGTCATATTGTCGCTAAGACTACTAATTGAAGTCAGTTTTCTGCTACTGTTTTTACAGCTTTCACACTGAGTATATAATGTTAAAAAATATTATAGTTGGAATAACTACTTTCTCCAGGTGCTTATGTCACCAACTCAGTATACAAACTCATTTGTTTATTTCTACAATTGATTGTTTCTCTTAAGTTAGCTTTGCTTTTGCAAATCACTGATGTGACCCTGTTGTCAATAGTGTAAAATGGACTTCCCCGGTGGCCAAGGGGCTGGGACTCTGCACTCCCAGGATGGAGGGCCTGGGTTCCGTCCCTGGTCAGGGAACTAGACTTCACATGCTGCAACTGAGAATCTGAATGTTGCAACTAAAGACTCCACATGCCACCAGGAAGATCGAAGCCCGGCCACAGCGAGGACCCAGCGCAGCCAGATAAAGAAATTAAAGAAACCCTGTAAAACCAGGTTCGTTTTGCTTCACGTGCGTGCAGAGCCCCCACCTGGCAGCCCTGCCACGGTCTATCAACAGACGCCCTGATGCTGGGCCTCTGGGCTGTTTCCAGTCTTTTGCTAATCAAATATTGTCACAATGAATAACTGTGTACATGTCATTTTGGGCTTCTGCCAGTGTATCTTTAGGACAGATTTCTCAAAGCAGGATTACCAGTCCGAGGGCAAACGCACGCGGGACTTGCCCAGGTGTTGCCTTCCCCATGGGCACTGTGCTGTTTTGCCTCCCACAGCAAGTGTGAGGTGTCCTGCCCCGAGCCAGTCTGTGGTCAGATCTGGATGCAGCCAACCTGATAGCTGAGGACTGGGGTCCTGGGATCCTGGGGCAGTTCGGGTCTGCATTTCAGCTTTGTCTTTCCTTCTTGACTTTTGAGGCTAAGTTCTTTTGAATTATAATCTTCCTGATTTTCAACTACAGCCTTTCATGGAGGTGAAATGCACGGTTACAACGTGAAGTTCACTGTTCCACGGCGTCCCCATGTGTACAGCTGAGAAGCACTTTGTACATTTGCGCGCATGCAGCCACCACCTCAGTCTCCTTCCAGACAGCCTGTCACCCCAGGAAGAAGCCCCATGGCCCCTAGTCACTCCCCCGCCCACCCCACACACCACCCTCTGCTTCCTGCCTCAGGCTGCAGTGACTTTTGAAAACACTAAATGTTATAAACACCTTTTCCCATCAAGTATATTGATATATATGTTATAAACATATATATAAATGTTATAAACACCTTTTTCCCATCAAGTATATTGATATATATGCTATAAACATATATATAAATGTCATAAACACGTTTCCTCATCAAGTATATTGATATATATGTTATAAGCACATATATAAATGTCATAAACACTTTTCCCCATCAAGTATATTGTCTTTTCTCGTTCCTGGGTTTTATGATTTATTATTTTTTGAACTCATGTGTTGTTTCACGGCTGCCCTTCGTCTCCTCGTTGCAGAGGCTCCCTGCTCTGCAGTGAGCGGGGGCTGCTCTTGCTGCTGAGCCCGCGCTCAGGAGCTGCCCCACCGCGGCGTGTGGGACCCTCCCGGACAGGGGATCGGACCCCCGTCCCCTGCACCAGCAGGCAGATTCTCACCCGCTGTACCACCAGGGACATCCGCTTGTTCTCGGATTTTAAATCACGTTTAGGTTTTGCCCACTCCCCAGTTACAAAGAAATTCACACATTGCTCCCAGCACTTGCTTCACTTTTCACACTTGGCTCTTGGACCCATTTGTGACTTGTCTCACGTCTGTGTGACGCCCGGGTTCGATGTGGTCTTTTTCCGCGCTGACTGCTCGTCACCTTTGCTGACGACCTCGTCTCCCTCACCTCGTCATGGACTCGGTTCTCCAGGCTCCAGGGTCTGTCTCTGCGGGCCCCGTGTCCCTGTGCCTGCGCGTCTGCACATGGCCGGGGCCTGGTGGTCTGAGGGGAGACCCAGAGGCAGGGAGGTCCAGACCTTCCTCATTTCTCTTCTTGGAAAGCTTCTCTTGGCTGTTTTTGCCCTCCCCCTCCTCATGTGAACTTTATAATTAGCTTGTTTAGATCCAGAGGGGGAAACATACTCTAGGACTTTCTTAAGAGGAAGATGCTTTCCTCAGTCACGTCCCACTCTTTTGTGACCACATGAACTGTGTATCCTGCCAGGCTCCCCTGTCCGTGGATTCTCCAGGCAAGAATACTGGAGTGGGTTGCCATGCCCTCCTCCAGGGGACCTTCCTGACCCAGGGATCCAACCCGCGTCTCCCACATTACAGGCGGAGTCCTTACCGTCTGAGTGACCAAGCAGTTTCATAACAATTATGTTAAAGTTATAAACTCAATTACTTGTAGAGAAATGGCTTTACGAGACTGTTTTCTTCTAGAACAAGGGGTTTTCTCCATCTGACTAAGTCTAAGGTGTCCTTGAGGAAGCTTCAGTTTGCCTCACACGGGGTTCATATTTCTTCTCCATCTTTCCCTCACAAAGTCACCTTCTGTGATGCTGGAAAGGGCGCGTCCCCCCTGTATCTCCTGCCCAGCGCGCCCCCCACGCCCAGTCTCCCCGCGGGGCCCTGAAACCTGCTGCTTTTCTGCCTCTGTGTCTGTGGCACCAGCTCCTGGTGCTGGAAATGTCCCAGGGGGCTGATCCCAGTGACCGGAAGCAGGGCGCAGGGGGACCCTTCCTCTTCCCGCCTCGGGCGCCCCTGGGATGCCCCTCCCTGCAGATGGAGCAGGCACAGCTGGGAGGTGGTGCTGGCCCCTGCCCGCTCCCCAGGAAGGAAGCCGAGGAGAGTGGTCCTGGGGGGCCCGGGGCTGGGAGACGGGCCCCGAGGGGGATGCGGGGCCGCCCCGTGTGCACACAAGCTGGCATCTGGGCTCTTCCCGCAGGAGGCAGGGCCAGGAGGCCAATGTGGCCATCTGGTGCCCCCTGCCTTGTACAGAAAGGGAACCAGGGCAGAGAGGCCACGTCCAGCAGTGTGCCTACGGCCGGGCCACGGGGGGCTGCTCCAGGGGCCGCCCCCATCACGGCCGGAGGGCACTGCAGTGGGAGATCGTGGGGAGGCGTGGGCGGGGGGGCGGGGAGCTGACCACCATGAAGGGCAGGGCCATGCACACGCGAGTGCCAGTGTGTGCACGTGCGTGTGTGTGTGAGGCCGGCGAGGCACAGGGCGGTGTGAGGCGGCCTCCCTGAGAGGGGCCCCGGGGCGGCTCTGCCCCTGCTGATCCATCACGGCCGGGCCGCCGCCGCCGCCGCCGCCCATCGCAGGAGGAGGGTGCAGGCAGGCAGATGGGCACCCTCCACGGCCACCGCACTTTACTGGGGTCAGACACACACCGTCGTCCTCATCCACGGGCTCGCGCACCCACGGCTCCCTGCCACACGGGGACCCCGACACACGCGTGGGGCACACATCTGACCCCCAGAAGTGGATCAGGAGCCATCACAGCGGACTCACACTCGGTGTGCAGGGTCAGCCAGCCCCACGGCGCCTCCAGCTTCGGCCAAGCCAGAGGCGCCTCCAGGCTGAACGTCCACGGCCCCTCCCTGAGGACCAAGGCCAGCTCCGGTCCTGACACGGTCCCGACATGGACGTGGCTCCCACTTCCTGCTTCAGGGCCAGGATGCGGCGTGGCCTTCTGGCCCAGGAAGAAGGCGGTGGGCAGGGCTTCCGGGGGGAGCTGGGCGCAAGGGTCGGCACTGAAGCCCAGCTCAGGCCCGGGGGAGACCCTCACACCTCCGTCCAGAGGGCCTGGGTTCTGCAGGAGGGGCTCAGGACAGGGCCTCCACCGTCCACTCGGGGGCGGCTCCGAGGGTCTTCCCGGCTGGGGTGGGGCGGAGGGCCCCCTGGGCCCCTGCCCAAGCCAGCATCTCATCTCTCCGGCAACAGCATGAAGAAGGCAGCCTTCAGGAAGCGACCAAAGCTGCAGAGCGCGGCCACCAGCCAGTGGGAGCGGAGGCCCGGGTCGGTGCTGACCACACACTTGAGCACGTCTGTCTGAGAGGGGAGAGGGCACAGTCAGAGCGCGGAGCGGGGTGCGCAGGCCCGCCCCGCCTGAGGCGGCCGCGCCGCTTGAGGAGGTGCCTGCGGTCCAGCTGGACGAAGGCCCAAGGTCGGACATGAAGAGGCAGGATGCTCCCGAGCAGGACACACCCCTGTCCCCCTGCAGACGCCGTGGGGGTGACCCCACAACAGGAGCCCAGCGGGCAGCCACTCCTGACTTCCCTGTTTCTCTCTAGTCCTGCTAAGGAGCGCAGCCCCGGAGCCTGACCTCTGGCCACCCTGTCAGTCAGCGTCCTGGCTGCCCTGGCGCCCAGCCCCGCCAGGCCCGAGGACAGGACGGGCAGGGGACAGAGCTGCCCGTGTTCTGCCTGCCGTGAGTCAGGCAGTCAGACCCTCCCTGCCCCTGCCTCCCCCGCCTCCACTGTGGCTCCCCGCGGCCGGTGGGCTGCACACAGTTCTGCCACCACCCACTGTACAAAGAAGGCACCGCTCCCAGCAGCCCCAGGCCGGGCCAGCACTGGGCAGGTGATGGGGGATCCAGAGACAGAGTGGGGATGTGGCTCTGACCCCGCCATGGGCTGGCAGCAGGCTTAGCTCTGGGGGGTGGGCACGCCCCGGGAGCACCGGGGACAGGTCAGCCTTGGGCTGCAGCTCCAGCCGCGACCCCCTCCCCTCCAGCCCGTACTCCCGCCATGGGAGCCCAGGCGCTCAGCCGGCCCCTGCCCGGCCCCTCGCGCGCCCTCACCCATCCGCCACGCCTCCTCAGCCAGGTTGCCAGCGTCTTCCGCACAAACTCCCCGAGACAGTCGACGAGGGCGTGCACCAGGGCGGGCTGGGCCTGCCGCACACAGTCCACGGCCAGCCCCGCAGCCACCGAATACAGGGACACGACTTTGCCCCACGTGATGCCTGCAGGGACAGAGAGGGATGCGGGTCACCAAAGGCCACCAAGACCCCGCTTAAGGCCAGGCCACAGGGTCACGTGAAGGCCTGAGCCTCCCAGAGCCACGCGCCCGCCACCCCGAAAGGGACTGCGGCCAGCACCCAGGGCTAGCCTTGACCACCAGCTCCCAGTCAAACAGGGAGCTCGACCAGCTGGTTGCCGTGCAAGTCCCGGCCATCACTGCTCAGGTCAGCTCTGCCAGCCCCATGGGCCATTCTTGGATGTCCTAAGCTTCTGCTGCACACCTGGGCCAGAGCCTGGGAGGGCCCAGCCCACCTCTGCTGGAGAAAGCGACGGAGCAGAAAAGCAGTTTGGCAACGAGGGACCTGAGTGGGTCCCGGGGGCTCAGGGACCGGGCACTGGGAGCACTGGACAGCGCGCTGCTCCCCGCTGCACCTGCTGCAGCCTGGCTGCCCCTGAACAGAGCGGGGCGCTCTCTGCAGAAGCGAGCTGAGGCCCAGGAGGGAGGGCCGTCCCCAGGCACCAAGCTGCTAAGGGCAGATGGAGCCTCCTTGGGAGAAGGACAGATCTGTGACAACCTGGGGACGAACGCCTGTCGGTCATAAAAAGCTCCTTAACACATAAGAGATTCTGTACATCGATGAAAAAAAAAGAACAGATCCCCTGGAGACGGGAATGGCTACCCACTCCAGTATTCTTGTCTGAGAGATCCAAACAGAGGAGGCTGGCAGTCTACAGTCCATGGAGTCCCAAAGAGTCAGACACGACTGAGCAACTAATATTTTCACTTTCAACACTTTCTAAAGAAACAGGAGGACAAATTATGAATAGCTAATTCACAAAATAAAAAATACTAATAATGCACTAAACATAGTCAATAAAGCAGAAGTAGATATTTTTCTGAAACTCTCTTGCTTTTTCAATGATCCAATGGATGTTGGCAATTTGATCTCTGGTTCCTCTGCCTTTTCTAAAACCAGCTTGAACATCTGGAAGTTCACGGTTCACGTATTGCTAAAGCCTGGCTTGGAGAATTTTGAGCATTACTTTGCTAGCGTGTGAGATGAGTGCAACTGTGTGGTAGTTTGAACATTCTTTGGCATTGCCTTTCTTTGGGATTGGAATGAAAACTGACCTTTTCCAGTCCTGTGGCCACTGAGAAATGTGTATGCAGGTCAAGAAGCAACAGTTAGAACTGTACATGGAACAACAGACTGGTTCCAAATTGGGAAAGGAGTATGTCAAGGTTGTGTATTACCAGCCTGCTTACTTAACTTATAGGCAGAGTACATCTTGTGAAATGCCGTGCTGGATGAAGAACAAGCTGGAATCAAGATTGCCGGGAGAAATCTCAATAACCCCAGATATGCAGATGACACCATCCTTATGGCAGAAAGCAAAGAACTGAAGAGCCTCTTGATGAAAGTGAAAGAGGAGAGTGAAAAAGTTGGCTTAAAACTCAGCATTCAGAAAACTAAGATCATGGCATCTGGTCCCATCACTTCATGGCAAATAGATGGGGAAACAATGGAAACAGTGAGAAACTATTTTCTTGGGCTCCAAAATCACTGAAGATGGTGACTGCAGCCATTAAATTAAAAGACACTTGCTCCTTGGAAGAAAAGCTATGACCAACTTAGCATATTAAAAACCAGAGAAGTTACTTTGCCAACAAAGGTACATTTGGTCAAAGTTATGGTTTTTCCAGTGGTCATGTATGGATGTGAGAGTTGGACTATAAAAAAAGCTGAGCGCCAAAGAAGTGATGCTTTTGAACTGTGGTGTTGGAGAAGACTCTTGAGAGTCCCTTGGACTGCAAGGAGAGCCAAAGAGTCCATCCTAAAGGAGATCAGTCCTGAAAATTCATTGGAAGGACTGATGCTGAAGCTGAAGCCTCCAACAGTAGGTTTGGCTACCTGATGCAAAGAGCTGACTGGTTGGAAAAGACTCTGATGCTGGGAAAGACTAAAGGCAGAAGGGGACAAGAGAGGATGAGACGGCTGGATGGCATCACCGACTTAATGGACATGAGTTTGAGCAAGCTCCGGGAGTTGGTGATGGACAGGGAGGCCTGGCATGCTGCAGTCCATGGGGTTGCAAAGAGTTGGACACAACTGAGTGACTGAAACTGAACTGAATACACTAGACATGTGAGAAATGCTAACCCTCACTGATAAGTCAAAAAAGCGTAAATTAAAACACGATGTAAAGGATAGTCTATCAGGCTGAAAATTCAAAGTGGCAATGTACGGATCCAGGTAACCCTGCAGCCTGGTACCTGTGACGGGAAAGACCTAAGAGGGCACTGGCGTCACCTGTGAGAGGACAGCCCCTGGGGGCCTGGGCCTGGTCTGGCAGGAACAGCACAGGTGGGGAAAGCAGGCCCCAGACCCGTTGTTCCCAGGGACGGTCGGTCACAGGAGCACAAATCAACGCAAAGGAACACTTGAGCAGCCACCAGAAGGCGGAGATGACAAGACAGCGAGACAGTGAGTGGAAGAGCAAGAGGTGGGCCACCTGCACATCAGAAGGTCGTCTGGCCTCCAGAGGCAGGAGCTCTGATGGGGCTGGGACCACGCCTGCCGAAACAACATGTCCGTGAGGGACGCAGACTCAGGTGTGAGTCCATTCCCAGGCAGGGCCGTAGAGACAGGAGGAAGAGCAGGGGGCCCCAGGGCTGGCAGTGACAGCTTAGCAGGCCTGCGCGGTGGCTGAGCAACACGGCGGCTGGACCAATACCACCGAATCGCACACTCTAGACGCTTAACCGGGGCTTCCCTCAGGGTTCAGTGACCGAGACGCCGAGCTCCCAGTGCAGGGCCCAGGTGTGATCCCTGGTGGGGGAGCTCAATCACACACACCCCGTGGTGAGGTCAAACAACAAATAAAACAGTTAATCAGATATCAGGTAAATTTCCCCTCAATTAAACGAAAATGTAAAAACCCCATAAAGCAGGCCATTCTGCACCCCAGGCCTGCCTTTTGCTGTGACTCTCACCCCCTGCAAAGTAGATCCACATCTGAAGCCCCCCAGGCCGGCCCCTGGCCCCCAGGGCCGCCTTCCTGCCGCTGGCCTTGGGCCCGTGACCCCAGCCTCAGCGCTGCCCGTGGGGCTCCCCACCCTTCCAAGGGGCACCCAGGCCGCAGAGGCGCCACGTCCTGGGGACAGCGCCATCAGCCCGTGTTCCCCGTTCACCAGCTGCTCACGGCACACCAGCCCTGGTGGGACCCCCGGACTCGGCACCATAGGTGGACACGTGGGCTCCGTGCAACCGCCACATTTTACCTGAAGAGAAAAGCTCTGGTCTGGGAGCTGCCAGCAGGCTGGTCTCCCGCGTGGGTCTTGGCTATGTCCTATTTTCTCTGAGCTCTTAGTGTTATTTTTTATGGAGACACTGTCTCACTACCAGGCTTGTGGTGGTAAAGAACCCACCTGCCATGTGGGAGACCCAGGTTTGATCCCTGGGTCGGGAAGATCCCCTGAAGGAAGGCATGGCAACCCACTCAAGTATTCTTGCCTGAAGAACCCCATGGACAGAAGAGCCTGGCAGGCTGCAGTCCATCGAGTCGCAAAGAGTCGGACACAACTGAGCAACTAAGCAGACAGCAGTCTCACTACCATACTCATCCTTTTGAAGTGTCAGATCCAAAAACTTTAAAAAGACGACCCAGATGGGACTTCCCTGGTGCTCCAATGGTCAAGAATGCACTTCCTGGGCAAAGATAATTTTTTTAAAAATAAAATGCGAGATCCAGTGTTCTTAGTGTGTTGACAATGTTCCACAGCCACCACTGCTGAATTCCAGGCATTTTACTCCAAATCCCTGTCCCCATGAGCATGGTGTCCCTGCCACTCCAGCTCCTGGCAATCTCTCCTCTGCTCGTCTCTGCGGATGACCTGTTCTGGACATTTCACAGGAATCAAATCACACAGTAGGTCCCATTTCGTGTCTGACTCCAGTCATGGAGCAAAACGTTTTCTAGGCTCCTCGAGTCGTCCTGTGCATCACACCGCTTTCCTTGTTACCGCCGAGCAAGGCTCCATCGCGTGAACGGACCGCCCATCAGGAGACGAACCTGAGTTGAGGGTCCGTCTGCTGCTTGGCTGTGAGGCTCTGAAGGCCCAAAGACAAGCCCCGTGTGGACACATGGCTTCCCTTCTCGGGGCGAACCCCAGGGTGTGGAAGTGCGGGGTCAGGTGGGGACGCCGTCAGAGTCACCCAACTGAAGAAGCTGACAGGCGGTCCACCGTGGTGGCCGGTGCCTGGAGGCCTCCTGCGTGCTGGGTTCCAAAGGCCTGCCTCCACCCCCCAGGGGGAGCGAGGTGGAGTCTGGTGGCTGGATGTGCATTTCCCTGGTGACTGATGGAGGTCATCGACTTCTCACAGACATCTCAGAAGAGACAACAATTCAGATCCTTTGCTCATGTTTCAGTGAGGCTGCCTTTTTAGCACAGATTTCTGAGAGTTCTTTATCTCATGTATGTTTTGATTTTTCCATGGTAAAATACTTTCTTCTTGTAATGCAAAGTAAGAAAATGAAAATACTTGCCAACTTCATGTTTTCCCACCGAAGGGAAACTAGAAGACCCTTCCAGCCAAGACGCAGTAGGAGTGTCGTCCCCACCGCAGCATGTGGGGAGCTCGGCCGAGTGGAGGGTGCGACCATGCGGCGGGGCACCCCAAGCCCTACCCTGCAGTCCTCGAGCTGCTCACCTCACCGGCCACAGAGGAGAGGGGCTGGCCCAGGAGGGTGAAGGGGACGCGGGCCAGCCCGGGGGTCAGCGGGCCTGGCCCCGCTGCAGGGGAGAGGCCGCATGGGTTCTGGGATCCAGAGGTTGAGAAACTGCCTGCAGCGCACACAGCGATGAGGGGCTGGCAGGCGTGGGGGCTGCCACAAGGAGGGGGCGGAGTCCGGCCCGGGGCTGGGGCTGGGGCTGGGGCGCGGGGCGAGGGGCGGAGGGCAGCAGGGGAGCTTGAGCCCGGGGGGCACAGCCCCTGCAGTTTCAGATTGAGCTCCACAAGCCACCGTGCCCGCGTGCCCTGCGCTCCGTCCCCAGGGCACACCTCCCTCCCGGCCTCCCAGGCCCTCCTGGAACCCACAACCCTTCTGGGCTCGTCTCTGGTCGCCGGACCTGAACGGGCTGGGCAGGCAGGGCTGGACGCTGCAGCCTACCCCCCACCCTCCCGCCACCGCCCTGGGCCCCAGCCCCCTGCCGCCCGGCCGCATTCCCAGAGATGACCCTTCCTTTTAAAGCCAGCTCTCGGCTCATAAACCAGCTGCCCGCCGACAGTTCAGAGACAGACACAGGCGGCCACCCTCACTATGGTGTCAGGCCGGGCGGCCTGGTGGGGGCGCCCAGCGCAGCAGGCAGCCCCAGGGGCCCGCAGCGCACCTTCCTGCCTGGCCCCTCCCGCTGCCTTCTCCACCAGGCCAGCCTGGAGGCCCCCGAGCGAGCCCCATCTGGGTGAAGGCTGTCAGGCCCTCCAGGGCACCCCGGTCTCTCCACACACCTCGGGGTCCTGCCGGTGGCGAGCGCTGCAGGGAGACCCGCGCTGACCCTGTGGAGGTTGGCCCACAGCCGGTGGCCCCGTGTCCCCCACCTTCAACGCCGGCCTGCCCTCCACGGGTCAGGAGGCCTCCTCAGAGGGGAACACGGGAAGGCAACACGCCGAGGGTGGGGTCGTCAGACAGGGCCTCTGACGGGCCTGCAGCCCCTCTATCCGGCCCCCCGTCTTCAGTGGGTGAGCGGAGGGTCCCCCTCGGGGCGGGACTGTGTTCCGGGCGCCCCTGCCCCGAAGCCCTTCGGTGCTAAGCGCGCCTCGGCTGAGCAGAGGCGGGGTGAGCGCGGGGTCACACCACCGGTCGGCCAAGAGCTCAAGGCCTCCCGGCTGCCTGGGACCCTCCTCTGCAGGAGGCTGTGCCCCCAAAGCCCCAGGGGGAAGGGGGCCCTCCCCACCCTCAATGCTGCCTGGCCGCTCACACCCGTCCTCTAGCCGGGATGCAGCCCCGAGCACTCAGCTGTGGACCCGCATGGACCCCTCCCTGAGGCCAGGACCACCATCAGCCAGGAGCTGGGGGGCAGGCAGGGTCGGCCACGGAGAAGGTGCTCCCCTGGGCGGGGCTCTGCTCCTGGACGCCAGGCAATGCCTGGTGCCTGGCAATGCCTGGCGCCTGGCCGGTACCAGGACCTGGGCCCGAGGCATGTGCACCAAGCAGGGCATCGGGTCACAGGTGGGCCACAGGGAGCCCACAGGCTTCCCGGGAGGGGACGTGGGGATGGGAGGGGCCTGGGGACGAGTCCGGGGGTCTCCCATGAGCCTGGAGGCAGGTGTGCGGACAGGAGCAGGAGCTGCCCTCAGGTGAGGGCATGGGAAGGAGGTGACAGGGACAGATGTCGCCTGCCACCGGGGCCCAGAGGAAAGCTCTGGGAAACCCACAGGGGCTGTGGGCGAGCCAGCTGACCCAGATGAGGCACCCCTCTCCAGAGAGCCTTTTGGCCAGGCAGCCCCACTCCAGAGCGCCCCTCCCGCGGAGGGGGCCGACTGGCCAGGCACCTCTGCCCAGCAGACTCTGGTGCAGCGACCCTGCGACTTTTCAGGTTCCAGGAGCCTGGCAGCACCCACTCTGGCTGCTAGGGAGTGGGCACCACGCTGCGAGAAGCCCAGGCCCCATGTCGGCCAACAGCAGTGCCAGCTGGAGGCCTGACAGACGCCGCCAGTCAGGACTTCCGGCCAGGGTAACCCCAGAACCCCACAAGGGGCCCAAGCCAGCAGCCCCGTGGCCCATCGCCCTCAGACCCAGCGAGGTTCGCTGACAAGCCCACCTGTGCTGCAGCCCCAGCCCCGACGACCCCGAGGCCCCAGGCCCCCAGCACCATGGGTCCGTGGCCTGGACACGAAGCCTCACCTGCAGAGAAGATCTGGGTCGCCACAGCCAGGAAGGCGTCGGTCACCACGGTCTCCGACTGCAGCGAGAGGTTCAGCTGGCGGGCCACGTTGCGGTAGACGCTGGGCCGGATCAGCTCCAGCTCGTCTGCTGCGCGGGCACAGGGGCAGGTCAGAGTGGTCCCACAGGTCAGGGGGCCAGCCTACGGCCGCAGCAGGGGTCCTGACCCTAGCCCGATCCCTGAGCCCCAACCTATCCCGTGTCCACCCGTCTGATACCTCACCCAGGGTCCCCAGATGCCCTGACAAGGCCAGGGACGTGCTGTGGGCACCCCAGACCTGGCTGCGGCCTGCCCTCCGACAAGTCGGCCACGCCCATGCCCCAGGGCAGAGCCGGCTGGGCCGGTGGGGTGGGAATCCCGGGCATGCCTGCTGGGTGACTCACAGCACACAGCGAGCTGCTGCGCTGCCCAGGCGGGCGGCCAACCCCAACGCGGGCAGGGCGGGGGCCAGCGACCCCACACAGGTGGGCAGCTCATGGCTGCCTCAGCGGGGGCGGGGGGGGGGGGGTTGGGCAGCCTCTCCAGGCCCAGCGTCGTTCAGGAAACCAGAGGCCGAGCCACTGCCCGGAGGCGGCAGGCCTGGGCTCCTGGTGCCCGGTGGGGATGCCCGGCGGTGAAGGAACACCCTCGCAGGGCCCCATCTGCGCCGGGTCTGCAGGGACGCACCGGAACCCCTCATGGCCCACGCACTGGGTGTCCCCCAGCCCAGCCGCTTCTCCAGCCAAAGCAAACAGGGAAATGCTTCCCACTGGAGGTCCGGGTGATAAGGGCGCCGCGTAGGCCCTGGGGCCAGCTGCACTCCATCCAATTCAGGAAGATCTGAAGCCAGAGCGGGACTGAGACAGGCTGGTGGAGCCACGGGCGGTGGCATGGAAACGCCCAGGGCAGGCCTGGCCGGCCATTCCCACACACAGGCCCGGGGGGCGACTGGCCCCCAGAGAACAGCTGCGGGGGCGTGCCCCCGCCTCTTCCTTTTTGCTGCTGCTCCCGGAGCTGGGCGTCTGTGCCGGGGAGGGGCTGGGGGTGCTGGGGACAGGGGACGGCTCCAGGCCGTGGCAAGGGGCGGGGGGGCTCACATGGAGCAGCTCACAAGGGCCACAGAAGGGGGTGAGAACACTGGGGGTCCAAGCTACCTCCCTCCAGGGCCCCCTTGGCCATCTGGCAGATGCTGAGCCCAGGGACTGGCCATGAAAGCAGCTGGGGCGGGGGGGGGGGAGGGAGGGCCAGCGTGGCCCACTTGGCTGGACTCTGCTCCCCCAGGCCAGGCCGGAAGCATCCCAGGCCCCCTGGATCCAAGGTCACAGTTTGGAAGGGACAGTGATTAGCGGAGCCTGCAGCAGGGCTTTCCAGACAAGTTCAAACAACAGGGACCCTGGCCCCGAGGCCCTGCTCCAGCCAAGGCTGTGGAGCTGGGAGCGAGCAGGCCCGCAGGGCAGGGCAGGACAGAGGAAGGACTTCCTCCCGGCCACTCCAGGGGCCTCTCAGCAGCCCAAGATACCAAATTCTCCAGGGCCCTCTGGAACGTTCAGCCCAGGCTTGTCCCTACAGCCCAGCTGGAAGAAACAGTTTGGGCCCTGGCCTCAGGGGGGCACAGGCACTCTGGACCGTTGGCTGAAACCTCAAACCCCACATGCTCCCCTCCCCCAAGACCCAGGCGGGACACCAGCCTCCTGCAGCCCTCAGCAATGCCCCCACGCCAATTCTTCTGGGCAGACCTTGTCTACACAGCCCTGCCCCCAGGGTCCACAGAACACAAGGGCCAGCAGACACGAGTGTCAGCCTGAGAAGAGGCAGGCATCCCCTTCCACGGGGTGCTCCCTCCAACCCGGGGTCCTGGGCCAGTCTCTGAACCCACTCTGGAGAGCCACCCAGTCAGGGTCAGGGTGCCATCTGTGCCCCCACGCCCCCCTGAGTGCACACTCCCCGCGTGGAACGTCACGCCAGGCGGTGTAGAACTGGGCAACCTCAGTCTCCATGGCGAGATGGCTGACGAGTCAGCTGAGAGGGTCCCCTCCCTCTCTGCGGTCCTTGGAGAAGACGGAAAGAGTTAAGCCCGATCACCCCAGAATCAAGTACTGCCCTCCATGTCTACACAGCAGGCCATGCAGTCGGGGTTTGCGGCTGCCCGGCCTCACACGGTTTCTGCTCTCCTGGGCACTAATTTCCACAGGAGCCCAAGGAGGCTTCCAAACCCAGAGAAAAGAGCAGCCCACGCAGGACTGCAGCCAGTAACTGTGAGGACCTATTTTCCAAAACAAACATCAGGACACGTGGTCCGACAAAGGATTTTTGTGCCCAGCTGAGTACAAGGGTCACTCTGGAAATTTAGCCATGAAAATATCATTCCTCCCGGAGTTTTCTATTCTTTATGACCAGGATGTGTGCAATCTGGGCTCAGCAGGCAGACTGGGGAGGTCTGGCGGGTGAACAGGCCAGCTGAAGAGCGAGCTAGGAGAGGGGGGTGCTGGAAGAAACCCCCGCCCGCCTTGCGCGATAGATCCCTCAGGGCACCGGGACCAGCCCCGTCCCTGCCCGGGAGGAGAGACAGAGGCCGGCCAGTGCAAGGACAGCTGTACCCGAGGCGCTGCGCGTCCGCCGGACTAGCTGGAAGGGGCAGCCTGGGGACCCCGCCGGCCGGCCGGCGGAGGCCGCACTCACCCAGGCGCAGCAGCACGGCGCACACCTCAGCCAGGCGGCCGCCGGGGACCGGCGCGGCGCGCTCGGGCGCGCTCCAGGAAAGGCCAGCGCGCAGCAGCCGCGCGTGCACGAACTCACGACCGAGCGCCTTGGCCTGGGCCACCAGCTCCTTGTCTGTGGGCGAGCGGTCAAAGGCATCCATGATCTCGGCGGCGAAGACCGAGGAGCGCCGCAGCACCTCCATGGCGGGGACGCGGGCGGGGGGCGCCGCACCTGCGGGCAGACGGCGCTCAGACGGGCCCGCCCTGTCGCGCCGGCCGGGCTGCGAAGGGGAAGGCCGGCCGCGCGGAGGGCGGGCAGCGGGGCGCGGGGAAGGGGCGCGGCGCTCTCCGGGGCTCGTGGCCGAGCGCCGGGCCGGGGCGCACCGGGAGGCCGGGCGGGGCTGGGCTCCAGGGCAGGGCTCCGGCCGGCTGCGGGTGAGCGCTGCGGTTCGTGCTCCAGATCTTTAAAAGCGCGGAGTCACATTCTTTCAGATGCCAAGCTCAACCACAAGGATCCTCGCGGCCGCCGAGGATAGGAGGGACAGCGGCGAAATGGCGATTTGATCCGGGGCCGCCGCACCCGCGCGCGAAGACTAGTGCGCGGGCGACGGAGGCGTGGGCACGGCCCGACCTGAGCCTTGCCGGCGGCCGCCGGGACCCCGGCCCGGCCCCGCGTCCTGGGCCGCCCGCCTCCGCGCCTCGCGATCCTCGGTGCCTGTCCCCGGCCTCGCCGTCCCCATGGCTCCGCCCGCCTGCTCACCTCTCCCGCCGCATGTCTCGGGCGCGGGGGCCGGGGACGACTGCTGGCTTCAGGACCTGCGGGCCGCCGCCCCCGCCGCCCCCGCCGCTCGGGATCCTTCCATTCAAACCCGCGAGGCCGCGCGCCCCGCCCCGGTGCCCGCCCAGTCTACGCCGAGCCGGCTGGAGCGCCGAGTGCGCGGGGCCTCGGGCCCTCCCGGGGCTCTGGCGGCGTCGTCGGGGGGCGAGGGGAGCTCGGGCAGAGACGCGCGACTCTCCGCCGGCGAGAGGCGAGGCTTGGGGCTTTGCCTTCTAAGGGAAAGGCAACCCCGGGGCGGAGCCGAGGCCGGAGCTTCCCCGCCGCCTCCTCACTTAAGGAGGACCGAGCTAGTTCCTAGGGCGCGCTCTGGGAGGGCCTGGGGGCTGCAGCTGTCCCCGCCTGGCCCGGTGAACAGAGCCTACTGCGGGCCCCAGCCGCGTGGGCTCACACCCGGCTTCGATAGCTTATTGATTCCTAGAGGTTCTTTATATATTCTGGGTGCTGTGTCCCTGGTCTTACACATGGCTGGACATTGTATCGATAGATGGATATTTGTGTGTGCTTTGTATTGAAGTTATTGCCATTATCTTCTGCCATCTTTGCTGTTGTGTATGTTGAACAGTTTTCTCCATGACGTCCAATGTATCACTTTTCTCACCTTCAGTGATTTTTCATTAGGACATTCTCCCCTGTTTTAGAAGCTCAATTGTTTTATCATTCACATTTATTTCTGTGATGGATTGCAGGTTAATTCTTGTGAATATTATGGTAGGGGTCAGAGCTCGTCTTTTCCATATGGATGTCCAGTGGACCATCATTGTTTATTGCAAAGACCATCTTCTTCCCACTGAACTGGAGAACAGTCCCATTATAAACCAAGTGACTGTATATGTGAGGGTCTGTTCTGGGTGCTTTTCTGTCCCACTGTTCCATTTCTCTCTTTTTTGGCATGTGGGTTCTTAGTTCCCAGGTCAGGGATCGAACCCACGCTGTGGAAGAGTGGTTCTAACCAGTGGACAGCCAGGGACATCCCTGTTTCTCTATCTTAAGTCAGCATCCCACAGTTCAAACAACAGGATGCACCCACTTGCCTGAATTCACGTGTATACAACACTGCACCTAGTAACTGTGAACGCATGTTCTTTCCATGTGCACATCGGATGTTAAACAAAATAGATCATGTCCTGGGCCATGAAGTCTCAACAAATTTCAAAGGACTGAAATTATACAAGTGTGTCCTCTCTGAAATAAATTAAAACTCAAAAACAGGAAAACTACCAGAAAGCCTCCAAGGACTTGGAATTGAATGTCACACTTGTAAATCATCAATGAGCCAAATAGTAAATCACAGGAGAAGTTGTAGAATAATTTGAAATGGACAGTAGTGAAAATATGGCACATTAAATGCTGCGAAAGGCAGATAAAGCAGTCCTTTGAGGAAAATTTATAGCTTTAGAAAAAAGCTTGAAAATTAATGCTCTAAGCTGCAACTCAAGAAGCTAGAAAAAGAACAGCAAATTAAACCCAAAGTGAGAGGAAATAAAAATAAAAGCAGAAATTGGTAGGGAAAAAAGCAAAACTCGGGGAAAATCAACCAAGCCAAAAGTTGGTGCTTTGAAAAGAATGCAATGGATAAACCCCTGGAAATAATGGATAAAAAAAAAGGAAACACAAATTCCGATGTCAGGAATGAAAAAGAGGACATAACCACAGATATAACAAACATTAAAAAGGTAAGAGATTTCTCCACTGGTTAAAACTCTGTGCTCCCAAAGCGAGGTGCCTCAGTTCAATCACTGGTCAGGAAACTAGATCCCACATGCTGCAACTAAGAGTTCCGATGCCGCAACCAAGACCCGGCACAGCTAAATCATTTTTCAAAGGTAATGAGAGGATAGTGTGAGCAACTTTATGAAATTCATTTGAAATGTAAATAGTTTACCAAAACTGACACTAGAATCAATAGAAAATTCTGGATAGTCCTATAACAAATAAATTTAATTCAAAATTTAAAACTTGGCACAAAGAAACTTCTAGGTTCAAATGGTTTCATTGAAGAATTTCTCTAAACAGTTGAAATACCACTGACCTTGCACAAACCTGTATAAAGAATAGAAAATGAGGGAACCTTTCCCATCTCATTTTGTGAGGCCATTTATAGCATTGATACTGACACCGCTAGGAAGGTATTGAACTTCTGTCTGCCTTGGCTTCCCTGTCTGTAGAATAGAGAAAATAATAATGCCTACATTTTGTGGACAGAATCAGTTAATCCATGTATGAAAGAACTTGTCATATAGTAATGGCTCAGGAAATTGGTCCTGAATACTCATTGGAGGGACTGGTGCTGAAACTGAAGCTCCAATACTTTGGCCACCTGATGAGAAGAGCTGACTCATTGGAAAAGACCCTGATGCTGGGAAAGACTGAAGGCAGGAGGAGAAGGGGACGACAGAGGATGAGATGGCTGGATGGCATCACCGACTCGATGGACATGAGTTTGAGCAAGCTCCAGGAGATAGTGAAGACAGGGAGGCCTGGCGTGCTGCGGTCCATGGGGTCAGAGTCGGACGCAACTGAGCGACTGAACAGTAGCGGCTCAGTAATTGTGAGCTGTTTTTTCAGAAAAACTCTAAAATGTGAGTGTGCATTTTAACACACTCTTTAATACAGAGCCTGGAGCAGGACAGAGTCTGCCTCTGGCATTTCTGAAGAGCCCTAAGATTTGGGTGGAGGAGGAAATGGCAACCCACTCCAGTATTCCTGCCTGGAAAATTCCATGGACAGAGGAACCTGGTGGGCCGCAGTCCATGGGATTGCAAAGAGTCGGACACGACTCAGTGACTTGGGATGACCTGTATTTTATAGATGAAAATACGGAAGCTCAGAGGGGGAAGGGGACCTGCCGAGGCAGCAGCTCGGGACTGAGCATGGCCGGACCATGACCCCCGGGCTGGTGGACTGGACCTTTGGCCGGGAGGAGCCAGGGCCTCCCTCAGCATGTGGCCTCGGGCAGCTTCCTGCCCTACGTGCAGCCCGTTTCCTCCTGCCCAGAAGTGGGATCCTGAGGAGGGATGCGGGCCCTGACCCGGCAGCCGTGGGCACGCCTGTGCAGCACGGCCTTTTCAGGACACGAGCCGCGTGCCCGGGGATGGAGGAGCCCGACCCTGAGCTTGTTCATACATCCTTGAACCCTGAGATGCTTAAAGAATCACAGAAGCGGGAGGCGTCAACCCCCCTGGGCCCTGACAAGGTCACCCCCACCCTGCTGCCCTGGCAGATCCAGCCCCAACCCCGGGAGGCCGCTGAGAGCCTTACAGGGGACACCAGGGTTGTGGGGTCAGAGTGGGATGGCTCTCAGGGGTCTCCTCTCTGGCCTCTGCGGCCCCCACCCACCCCAGGGACTAAAAGGTGGGAGCTGCAGCCTGACTCCCATGCAGCTCCTGGTGTGGGGGGGTCCCGCCAGCGACGCTGGGGGGCCAGAACCCCCACTGTCCCCTCTGCAGAGCTATGTGGGCGTGGGGCGGGCCCTGCCCCTGAGGACGCTGCCTGGTGTGCGTCAGTCCCGCTCTCCCAGGGATCTGACGATCCGGTAGTGATGCGGCTGCCCCTTGGGGCCAGGGCACAGGCAGCCCCTCCAGGCTTTGGGCTCGGGGGCAAGGGTGCCAGGGGGCGGGGGTGCCAGGGGGCATCAGCACCACTGGCTCAGAACCGTCCAGGGCCAGCCCCTCCCCGTCGGTTTTCCGCCCAAAGCTCATTCTTCACGGGGAATCAGAGCCCAGGCTAGAGGGTTTTGTATAAACTTGGATGAGAGTGAGATAAACAACCTGGGAGCCCGCAGCACACGGGGCAGAACGGCCAAGGGAGCGGTCCACGTGCCCGGCTTTCAGCGCCCCCCGCCATGTGCGGGGCGGCTGGCGGAGTGGGCTCCAGGGCGGCGTGGCGTCCTGCCCTGGGCCCCCTGGACCAGCCACGCCGTGCCTGCCCCCTTTGGCAGCACCCTGGGGTAGTTGTTACAAGCGGTAAGGTGAAGTCCTGTTGTCCGCTGTGCGGATGGGCGCGTGGCGGGTTCCCTGTTCTCTGATGCGCTTGCAGGCCCCCAGCAGCCACACCTTCCCTTCCACCCATCTAAGCCTCAGGACTCCTCCCTGTAGGGGGTTTCTCGGTTTCTCCAGCCTGACCTCTTTCTCTTACTGGCTGGGCCCTGTTCTGTATTTTCTGGGTGTTAATCTCTTGCCTGCAAATGTCCCCCACCCCCACCCCGCCTCCAGGGCTCCTAAGCCAGCCACCAGGCTTTGTTCCTGGCCTTCTGCTGTGCTTTTTAAAATCCATTTTTGTGACTGTTAAAAAGACGCTCGTTTCTTTTTCCTCCCCAAATCAGGCTGGCAGTTGGTCTCGCGTTTCCTGCTGAAGACGCCTGTGCTTTTCCAGGGCTTAACGCCCCAAGCTGAAGCCGGTCTGTGTGTCCCAGACCTACCCCGGCTCCAGGCCCTCACCTTCCTATTACTTTATTGTGTGAATTTATACCTGGCACAGAAATTTCAGCTCGCAGGCATTTTGTGTGGATTTGTTGTGCATTTTAACCAAAATGATGTATGTACATAATTGAAAGACTCCAGCGGTTTGGGGGGTGATTTCCATGAACAGCAAGTGTCTGCAGACCACCTCCCAGGCGAGCAGTTTGCCAGCCACGGCTCATCCAGGCGCCTCCTCTGAGTGACTGTGCTTTCACAGCACCGTTCTTCAGCGGGGTGGGTAAGGAACTAGCTCCCCCAGCCACACTCCTACTTCCTGGCCCCTGCCTTTCTTTTTTAAGAATCTTTTATTGAGGGAGTTCCCTGGTGGTGCAGTGGCTAAGACTCCAGGCTCCCAGCACAGGGGCTCTGGGTTCAGTCCCTGGGAGCTAGATTCCACATGCCACAGCTAAGACCCAGTGCAGTCAAATACATGAATTAAATAGTTTTTTAAACTGTATCGGCGTATGGTTGATATCCAATGTTCTCTTCCGCACTGTCTCCCATCACGGTTCAGCCCAGCACACTGCACTGCTCCCTGGGCTTTGCGGCAGGACCGTGTTTCTCCGCTCGGCGCTCGATACTTTGACCTGCCGATCCCAAACCCCCACTCCACCCTCCCCCACCCCCTTGGCAACAGCAGTTTGCTCTCTGTCTGCTGCGTAGGGGAGATCCTTTCTGTCATATTTTGGATTCCACACATAAGTGACAGCGTGAGGTATTTGTCTTCCTTTGCCTTACTTCATTTAGCATGTTGCTGCAAGTGGCATTGTTTTACTCTTTTTGAATGGCTGAGTAATATTCCATTATATGTATGTGTACACACACAAACCACCTCTTATTTACCCATTTATCTGTCGATGCATGTTTGTTTCTTTGTCTTGGCTATTGTAAATACTGCTGCTATGAACACTGGGGTGCATGTTTCTTTTTGAATTTTAGTTTTGTCCAGATATATGCCAGGCTTTCCTGGTGGTTCAGACTGTAAAGAATCTGCCTACAGTGCAGGAGACCCGGGTTCGATCCCTGGGTCAGGAAGATCCTCTGAAGAAGAGAATGGCAACCCACTCCAGCATTCTTGCCTGGAGAATTCCATGAACAGAGGAACCTGGCAGGCTATAGTCCCTGGGGTCACAAAGAGTTGGACCCGATGGAGTGACTAACAAACAACAACAAGAAAGCATGCCCAGGAGTGGAAATGCTTGATCATATGGAAACTCTAGCTGTAGTTTTTGTTGAGGAACTGTGCTCCATAGTGGATGTATCAGTTTATATTTCCACCAACAGTGTCAGAGGGTTCCCTTTTCTCCATACCGTCTCCAGCTTTTACTGTTTATAGACTTATTAATGATGACCATTCTGACCAGTGTGAGGGGGTAGCTCATTGTAGTTTTGATTTGCATTTCTTTAATCATTAGCAACATTGAGCATCTTTTCATGGGCATCCTATTGGCCACCTGTGTGCCTTCTTTGGAGAAATTCTGGTCAGGTCTTCTGCCCATTTTTCAGTTGGGTTGTTTGTCTTTCTGTCACTGAGTCCTTTGAGCTATTTGTTATTTTGTTAATTGAGCCTTTGTTGGGCACACCCTTTTCACCCATTTTCTCCCAGTCTGTAGGTAGTCCCTCTGTTTTGTTCAGGGTTCCCTTTTCTGGTGCAGAAGCTTGTCAGGTTGATTCCTCCCCCTTGTTTGTTTCCCACTTGTTTACTTTCGCTTTTATCTCTGTTGCCTTGGACTGCATCAGGCGGCTGAACTCAGCCATAGATTTATATCAGAGCATGTTTTGCCTGTGATCTCCTCTAGGAGTTTCATGGTGTCTTGTCTTATATTTAAGCCTTTAACCCATTTTGAGTTTATTTTTGTGTATGGTGGGAGGGAGTCACTGGTTTGCAAGCAACTGTCCAGCTTTCCCAGCACCACTTGCTGGAGAAGGCCTTTTTCCTCTTGTATATTCTTGCCTATCTGAGAGAGACTGGTTGTCTATATGTGTGTGGGTTTATTTCTGGTGGGTCTTTCTTTCTAAAATTTCCGGGTTCTTCATTCCAGGAGGCTGCTGGAGGATTCTGCGCTCTGTAATAGATTTGGAGTCATGCTCACAGTTCTGATTTTCTAGGGGCCTTCCACGCACCCCATAGTCCCCACAGGCACGTCCGAGCATCCAGGCTTCCCTGGACTCAGGTGTCCCCTTAGATGACAGCGCCCAGCATCGTGGGCCCTCATCCCACAGCCCTCTCACCCCCCAGGATTCCCTCAGGACCACAGTGTTGTGGGCTGCTGTTACCCCATCGTGCTTTTCCCCTGAGATTTGTTTGTGTGTGAATTTCTTGGCTGTGGTGAGTCTTCGCTGATGCTCAGGCTTTCTCTCTCTGTGGGGAGGGGAGGGGAGGGCTGCTCTTGCTTGTCCTGAGGAGCCTTCTCATAGCAGTGGCTTCTCCGGTGGAGCACGGGACTTCCGGGCCTACAGCACAGGCCTGTGGGTCCTGCTGGAGCAGCGATCAGACTGGTGACCCTCCCCTGCAAGGCAGATGATTAACTACTGGACCACCAGGGAAGCCCCTCATCCTGTCCGATGAAAGACAGGCCAGCACGGAGCAAACCTGTGCAACGGGGCCCTTCACTCACCCAGACTGAAGGCATCGCCTGGACTGCAAGGAGATCCAACCAGTCCATCCTAAAGGAGATCAGTCCTGAATGTTCATTGGAAGGACTGATGCTGAAGCTGAAGCTCCAATACTTTGGCCACCTGATGCGAAGAGCTGACTCATTGGAAAAGACCCTGATTCTGGGAAAGACTGAGGGCAGGAGGAGAAGGGGACGACAGAGGATGAGATGGCTGGATGGCATCACTGACTCAATGGACATGAGTTTGAGTAAACTCTGGAAGTTGGCGATGGGACAGGGAGGCCTGGCATGCTGCAGTCAATGGGGTCGCAAAGAGTCGGACACGACTGAGGGACTGAACTGAACTGAAGGTGACAGCCCCCACAGTGGGAGGATGGAGTCTTCCCACCCACTCCAGGTCCCCCATCCTCCCAGGGTGACCACGTCCCCGTCAGCCTTGGCTGCAGCAGAGTCTGTACTGTTCACTGCTGAACTAATTAGACGTGCTTCCCGCCCGGGGGTATAGTCATCGCCTCCCCCCTGCCCCCCCGCATCCATGGGCCAGGCACTGATAGCCACGCACGTCACGGCCCTGCGAAAATGCATCGGCCGCTTTTCCAGGTGGTCGGGCAGCGTCGCCTCCTGGAGGCCTCCTGCGCACCTTCCCACCAGTCCCCGCTGGTCCCCAGGTCAGGAGAGTGCTTTCGCCCGGGCCCCGACCTTTCCCCTGGCTTCTGACACCTCCTCCTACTCCTTGATTGCTGCCTCAGCAGAGGACCCTGGGCTCCATTTGGGGGACACTGTGTCGGTCTCCGGGGACTATGATTTCAGGGGCTTCTTTGTGGCTGGCACCCCAGGTGTCCTGCTTTGTCCCCATTTCCCCAGGTCCTCTACGTGACTTAGTTCCTCCCTTCGGGGGCTGGGGTGGCATCCTTGGCTGTCCTTCCACGAGAACAAGAGGGTGCAGCAGCTCCCTGTGGGGTCCGAGCAGAGCCTGGGGACCGGTGGCCTCTTTCTTGGGGTCCCTGAAAGGGGGTCCTCTTCCTGGGCAGCTTGAAAGCTTATGGCTAGAGTGGAATCCGGAGCGTCCTCCGCTGGCTTCACACTCCAAGTGTACCCGCCAGCCTGATTTTTGTGCCCTCCCCCTCATATCCGCCCCCACCCTGCCCTGCCCTTCACCCCTTCCTCAGTTTCACAAAGCCGGCGCTGCTGGCCGAGAACGACAGGCACCTGTTCTCCCCCAGGTCTGGAGACCGGACATCCGAACACCCAGGCGTGACAGGGCTGTGCCCCTGCGGGCAGTGGGATGAGGGTATGCTGTGCCCGCTGCTGCGGCCTGGCACTGAATCACTGCCCTGTCTGCCTGGCTCATCCCATGGCCCCTCGGCGTCCTCCACACGAGCTCGCCAATCACTGTATTTAGGATGTCAGGGCGGGAGACCCCATCCTAACTGGGTCACATCCTCAAAGTCTCACTTCCGAATGAAGTCAGGCCCACTGGTGTTGGGGCCGGGGCTGCAGCTTACTTGTCAGTGGTACAGCCTCCGATCCACAGCACCCATCTCCATTTTGTGAAATGTTTTAGCCAAGCCGCCTGGCGTGTGGGATCTTAGTTGCAAAGCCATGCTGCTGCATTGAAAGGGCAGAGTCCTAACCCCTGGGCCACCAGGGAAGCCCCGTCCTCCATTTCTAAGATTTGTCTTTATCTCTGGAGCTGTGACATTTTTCTACTGCGTTGTCAGGTCAAGCGTTTCTAACCTGAAGGCCCACATTTCCTTCAGTCTGGGGGCAACTTCCCCCAGTGTGTTGGGGTGCCTCCCTGCCCCGGCCTTGCCCCGGCCTCCTTCTGGAAGGATGGGCGCCTCTCCTCCGTATCCCGTGACTGTGCCTCCTGCAGCCCCGGCGGCGTGTTCACTGAAGAGTCACAGTTCCTTCCGCCGGGCTCCCCACCTCCCGGGGCCTCCCCTGGCCGCTGGTCAGCTGTGTTTCCCAGGCTTGGGGAGCTGGTGTTTCCTGCCGTCCTGGCCTCACTCCAGGGCTCTGCGTGCTGGCGGAATGACACCCCCAGGGCGGCCTTGTGCGGATTCCTTGTGTGGAGACGCACCACCTCCCCTGGCCACGGGCCCAGCAGGCGGGATTGAATGAGGGTCTTGAATGGGAGAGCATGCTGATGGTTAGCTGGGCCCAGGGCCGTCGCGACGGTCCTGTGACAGGGAGGAGGGGTCGGCTCAGAGGGCGGGAGGATGTGTGAGGGAGACCCCGTCACAGGCAGGGGAGGGCGCAACCTGGGGGACGCTGGCGCTTCTAGAAGCTGGAAGAGGCAGTGAGCAGACTCTCCCCGAGCCTCCAGGAGAACTGACCCTGCTGACAGTTGTAAAGCCCTCCTCCCGTGGCTGGCTGTCTGATAAGCCTGGCCTGTCTTGGTCTGGAGCTCAGTGTGTGGTGATTTGAGGCCCCAGGACATGCAGAAAACACACTGTGGTTTCATCTTGGTGTTCAGATGCTGTCACTCTGTTCGGGTCCCTCAGCCTGCTGGGGGAGGGGGCTTAGAGCCCTGCACTGCCGGCCGCGGACCTGGGAGCTTAGTCATAAAACTCACACTGGTTCATTTGATGCATTCTGGAAAATACAGAAATAAATGTTAAAATTTTGCACTGAAGACTCCTGCTTTGGCTCAGGACCAGCCAAGGGACTGGGAGGGGAGAGGCCTGGGGGGAGGGGCTGGGGGAGGGGAGAGGGCTGGGGGAGGGGCCGGGGGAGGGGAGAAGGCCTGGGGGAGGGGCAGGGGGGAGGGGAGAGGGCCTGGAGGGGGGGAGGGGCCGGGGGAGGGGGGCCTGGGGGGGACGGGCCAGGAGAAGGGAGAGGGCTGGGGGCCTCACCGAACCGTCCCAGCAGCAGCTTGGCATCTGCACCACGTTCCACTGGACAGGCCTTTTACTCCCTTAGTCATGTCACTGGGTTTTGAAGTTCGCATTTTTTCAGGTTGAGCTAAATAGTTCATCTCTGGTCATTTTCTTGGCCTTGATGCCCAGACGCAGCATCCCTGTGCCAGCAGGAAGGGATGATTTGAAAGTTCCGCCTCTGGGCCATGTTGTGGGACCCTCTGGGAGGTCTGAGACCAGAATCTGAGCCCAAACAGGGCTGAGCTGGTGGGGCTCTGTCCAGCGGGCACGGGATGCTGGAGCCCGACCCCCTCTTACGGAGAGGGGGTGCTGGCAGCGTTCAGGAGGCACCGGCTTCACCAAACTGGGTTTGACCATCTATCTCCAAACATCCTTCAGTACTTTGTCCACCTGATTTGAAGAGCCGACTCACTGAAAAAGACCCTGACACTGGGAAAGATTGAGGGCAGGAGGAGAAGGGGGTGACAGAGGATGAGATGGTTGGATGGTGTCATGACCTTAGTAGACATGAATCTGAGCAAACTCTGGGAGATGGTGAAGGACAGGAGAGCCTGGCGTACTGCAGTCCATGGGGTCACAGAGAGTTAGGCACAACTTAGCGACTGAACAATAATGTTCTTTAGCGTTGGAAGGTGAAGCTGGCCGCCTGAGGCTGGAGAACATGGCCCAGGCTGCGTGCGGAGACGCTTATGGGCATGGCCGTCGGGGCCGCTTGCCCCTTGGCCGTCCTGGCCGATCGTCCTGACGGGTCTGCAGGCCGCGTGCCCGGGGCAGTACTCCCTGGGGTGCAGACTCAGGACACACTGCTCGCCCCCAATGCCCCAGACGCAGCACCCACGTGGGCAGAGAGGAGTGCGGCTCGGGTCAGTCCCGGTCGCCAGGAGGCCAGTCTGTCCCCCGGCACCCCACCAGTCATTCAACTTGTTCTGGAAGTTCACCCAGGGCCACCCTAGGCCCTGCAGGTCGGGTGCTGAGCTTCCACACAGCCTGGCTGACCTTTGGCCAGAGTGGACACTCCCGGTTGAATGGCTCCACTGAGGCCAGTGGGGGAGGGAAGACCTACCCTCGGGACCCCGCCCAGCCCCAGTCTCAGAACGAGGACCCCAGGCTGCTGCGAGGCTGGGCCCAGGCTGAGCTCCAGAGAGAGAAATGGGCTGGCTGCCCTCAGGGGTGTCCCGAGGGTCAGGTTCCAACTCTGCCCGCCCGCCCAGGGGCCAGTTAGGGTGAGGAGGGGGTCTGGGTGAACCCTGCACCTCCCTTGGGCAGGGTTAGAGGTAGGAGGAGGTGGGCCTGCAGAGTGAGAAGAGGCCCAGGGGTGGGCAGGGAGGGCAGGCCCCGGGGGCAGGGCTGTGCAGGGGTCAGGGGCACGGGCTGCCTCCCTCCCTTTCAAAGTTTCCACACTTGGGAGGATCCAGTGAAGGGTGGCCCTGACCCCCACCCCCAGTTCCAGGGGCAGCTGGGCACGCAGGGTTCCCCCTCCCGGCTGCCCGACCTCCTTGTGGAGCTGGAGACTAGGGCGCCCCCTCCCCCCACCCTGACCTTGACCCTGCAGCCAGCCTCACACCCGCTCCACCAAGGCCATAAACTGTGGATGATTTTCCTCTTGTCTGTGATAAACAAATTAACTACAGGTGTGGACCTGCCCGCCAGGCGCCAGCAGGGTGGACGGGTTGGGGGTAGTCTGCATGTGAAGCCTACCCTCACCCCGTGGACCCGGGGGTGTGATGGGGCTCGCCCGCCCAGGGGCAGCCAGGGGCCCTCGGCCCGCAGGCCCCGCGGCACAGAAAGCAGCAGGGTCCTCAGGCGGCCCCTGCAGCAGGGGCAGGCATCAGAGGGCTGGACAACCAGTGGGCCCTCTTCCTCCTCTTAGGACAATCACTTTTCCCAACAGAAGTTCTTTTTCTTCTGTTTTCTCCCCCTTCCTGAGGTCTGGAGGCCCTCTTTATGCACAAATATGCTATTTTGTGAAGCACTCTGCATTGTTCTGAGATTTCAAAGTCACGGCCAGCAGCCAAAGACAACATACTTTTCTGACTGTAACAGTAAATCCTGGTCAGTAAGTACACTTGGGAAACGAGGAAAGTGCACGGAAACAAAGGTTTCGACCTGTGCTGCGTGGAGCCCAGGACCGTGTTCGGCCCACCCACCCTCCGTGCCCAGCGGCACACGCGCTCGCCAGTGGCTCTGAAACCTTGCTTTGCCCAGGGCGCCAGCTCCCCACACCCCTTTGGTGCCTGGAGGCTGTGGGCTTCCCCATAACCAGAGGCTCCTGCCTCACCCACGAGAGGAGCCTGCCTGCAGACCCCTGCCTTTGCAGGCACTGCCCCCCTCCAGCTCTGGGAGTCGGGGGGCATACCACCCTTGGCAAGGCCAGGTCTGCCTGGGATCTGGACTTGAACCTGCTGGAGGGACGGGGCGCTTGGGCTCCAAAGAGAGAAAACTTTCTGGTCCCGGGGACCCACCGGGGTGTGTGTAGGTGAGATACCTCTTCTCTCAGCTGGGGCCCGCTCACCATCCCGCTGGAGCGAGGGGAAGCTGAGGCTCAGTGCGGGCGTGTGTGGGCAGCAGGGTCAGAGTCTGTGGGTGGGCAGCGACCCCAGGGGCCCGCGATGCCTGTGTGCTGCCTGCAGGGGTCCCAGCAGCCCTCTGCCCTGAGGTGCCCGCTGCCTGGCTCCATCCTGTGCCTGCCCAGGGGCCACTCCGCCCGGTGCCCCCTGCTGCCCGTGTCACCCAGACTGTTCCTGGACACCCGGAGATGGACCGCCCCGCAGACCCCGTGGTGCTGACTGTCGGCACCACCCCTCCCCACACACGCCGCCTTCTGCTCCCACAGCACCCCTCCTCCTGCGTCCCTACATCCAGGGGGTGGTGCTGGGGGAACCCTGGCATGGCCCAGCCCTCCGCACCCCCTCCCACGGCTGCACACATCCTTGGAAGAGGCCAGATGGGTGGGTTCAGCCCCGGGAGAGGAGGCCAGGCTGGCCCCACTGCTGCCCTCCCAGCACGGCCTCTGCACCCTTGCTGCCCCCTCTCCACCAGGGCCCACCTCCAGGCTCAGCCCTAGGCCTGGCGGTTCCCTCACGGGCCCGTTCCTGGGGCTGGGAGGCCCGACTGGCCTCCAACTATCCCCGCCCAGGATGCATTGCTCTGACACCCCGTGGTGAGCCAGGGACCCGGTGTGTCTGGAAGAGGCAACCCTGTGGAGCAGAGACGGGGCACCCACCCCACCCTGAGGTCCCAGACCCGGGGCCCCTGCAGAATTGTGACGCCAGCACCAGACTCACCCAGCCATTGGAGTCACGCAGGCCACGGGAGCCCAGACAGCCAGGAAGGGGCAGCAAGAACGGGAAGCAGAGGGCCTCCTGGGAGCCGCCAGGCTGGGCCTCGCCAAGGACAACGCGAGCTCTGGTGGCAGACAGGCCCTCGCCAAGTGGGCCAGCACTGGCGTCTGCCCCGGGACCCCTCCCTGATGAGCAAGGCCTTGTGCGGAGGCCCAGGTGCTGTCCCAGTCTTCTGTGGAGTTCAGGAAGACTCAGCCGCATGTTCAGAACCCGCTAACTTCCAGATGCACAAGCTGGATTTAGAAAAGGCAGAGAAGCCAGAGAATAAATTGCCAACATTCATTGAATCACAGAAAAAGCAAGAGAATTCCAGAAAAATACCTACTTCTGTTTTATTGACTACGCTAAAGCCTTTGACTGTATGGATCACAACAAACTGAAAAATTCTTCAAGAGATGGGAATACCAGACCACCTTACCTGCCTCCTGAGAAACCTGTATGCAGGTCAAGAAGTAACAGTTAGAACCGGACATGGAACAGTGGACTGGTTCAAAGTTGGGAAAGGAATACTTCAAGATTGTATATTGTCACCCTGCTTATTTAACTTGTATGCAGAGTACATCATGTGAAATGCTGGGTGGATGAAGCACAAGCTGGAATCAAGATTGCTGGGAGAAATATGAACAAAGTTAGATATGCAGATGATACCACCTCAATGACAGAAAGTAAAGAGGAACTAAAGAGCCTCTTGATTAGGGTGAAAGAGGAGAGTGAAAAAGCTGGCTTAAAACTCAACATTCAAAAAACTAAGATCATGGCATCCAGTCCCATCATTTCATGGCAAATAGATGTGGAAAAAATGAAAACAGTGACAGACTTTATTTTCTTGGGCTCCAAAATCACTGTGGTTGGTGACTACAGCCATGAAATTAAAAGATGCTGGCTTCTTGGAAGGGAAACTATGACCAACCTAGACAGCATATTAAAAAGCAGAGACATCACTTTGCCTTTATCAGGTCCATATAGTCAAGGCTATGGTTTTCCAGTAGTCACGAACAGGTATGAGAGTTGGACCTTAAAGGACGCTGAGCGCCGAAGAATTGATGCTTTCAAACTGTGGTGTTGGAGAAGACTCTTGAGAGTCCCTTGGACTGCAAGGAGATCCAACCAGTCCATCCTAAAGGAGATCAGTCCTGGGTGTTCATTGGAAGGGCTGATGTTGAAGCTGAAACTCCAATACTCTGGTCACCTGACACGAAGAGCTCACTCACTGGAAAAGACCCTGATGCTGGGAAAGATTGAAGGTGGGAGGAGAAGGGGACAGCAGAGGATGAGATGGTTGGATGCCATCACCGACTCAATGGATATGGGCTTGAGCAAGCTCTGGAAAATGGTGACGGACAGGGAGGCCTGGCGTGCTGCTGTCCACGGGGTCGCAAAGAGTCGGACACGACTGAGCGACTGCAGAACAACAGCAATCGTTCTGAGTCAGGGTCCTTCCTTGTGGTGCAAGCATCACTCAGCCAGGAGGGAGTCCAGGGGAGGGTCCTGGGAGCTCGGTCATCCCCTCCCTCTCTGGCCCCTCCCGAATTCTCCTGGTGAGTTTCCTCATGGGTCATCCTACTGAGCGATGACTCAGGCCAGTAGGGCTGGCTGCCGCAGGTGGTTATGGTCAGTGGATCCCTAACAGCTAGCGTTGTCGGGCCTGGCAGTCTAGACGGCGGGGAGGAGACCCCACAGCGCCTTCCTCGCATGGCCTCGCCCCGGGCTCAGGCCGTCCCCATGGGAGGCGCCCCTGCCCAACCCTGCCCGCCGTTGGCTGCAGCCACCTTCCTTTTCCTCTGCTTGTGTCTCTAGCACATTCCTCTAGAACACTGTGGATGAAACTGTGTCCCCCAAATTCATATGTTGAACCCCAACATGGCAGTGTTTGGAGATGGGCCGAGGAGGTAATGAGGGTTGATGAGGTCCCGGAGATGGGATCGGCACCCTTGCAAGCAGAGGCCCCGGGGGCCCCAGTTCCAGCTGTGCACCTGCCCGTCATGTGAGAACACAGCAGGAACGGGGCTGCCTTCAGGCCGAGAAGAGGGCTCCCCCAGGACACGGCCTGCGAGCCTGGGCCTTGACCTGGCTGCCCAGCCTCCAGATGTGAGAAATACACGCCTGCCGTCTGAGCCGCCCTGGCTGTGGGTCTGAACTCTGAGTCTGGACCCAGCCGTCATCTGGACTCTGTTTCCGCGTCACCGTCACCCAAGCGGCTGTGTGCCCCCAAACCGGAGGTGGAAACCCCAGGAGGGCCCGGCTGGGCTCCAAGCTTCAGGTCTGCCCTCTCCAAGGTGTAGCCCCCGGCGGTCGGTGTGACACCCCCCCGTGCTGATGCGCTCAGGGCACAGACGACAATAGGAAAATGGAGAAAATGATCAAGTCGAGATGCGTTCTTGATATAACTCATTCTAAGTGTTTGCGTTAGTTTTTTGTAATGACTGCATGTAACGCCCAGCTCTCAAAACTCCTGAAAATTGAAGGACAAGCTCTGGGGAGCTTCTTGGTATTTCCCAGTTTCCCCTGGAGAAATCCCCAGCCTTGGGATGCACCTCCTCCACCCTCCCCCACCATCCCCTGAGCTCCTGCCCTGGGGTCTCCTAGCACCTTCTCCACCTCCCTGGGTGCGGCTGCAGAGAATCGAGGCGCGGGTGGGCGCTGCAGGGATGGCGTGGGCCCTGGACCACACCCAGGCCAGCCCTCTCCAGTTCTGGGCCCGCACTGGTTATGGTTTATGTGTGAGTCTGCTCCTTGGACAGCAGTGGAGGCTGAAGGACCAGGTAGGACCGGCGTCTCTCGAGGCCTGGCCTTCCCCAGCCTGGGGTCCTGACCGCTGAGCCCACGAGCAGCACACGGTCCTGCAGGGAAGGACGCTCACAGCCCTGAGGTCTGGCCCTGGGTGAAGGCCCATCAGGAGGCTGCTTGTCTCAGAGCCAAGTGAGCAGGCCTGGGAGGCCGCCGGCCTGCCCAGAGGCGGTGGCTCTCCTGAGCTGAGGTCTGGGTGCAGGTGGGAGGGTCGTCCAGGGTCCAGGGCCCCGCATCCCAGCTTTGGGGCAGCCTTGCTTCCTCTGTGTTTGCATCATCTTCTCCTCTAGTTTCTCGGGGTCCCTCACGAGGGGGCCCCGGGGGTACGCCCTCCCCAGCCACACTTCTGCAGGCCTCGGGGCAGTGCCACGCGGCTGTGGTGGGGCTTGCCTGGGCGGGGCAGCAGGGCTGGGAGCCTGGGGGGCTCCTCGGCACCCCGGGCTCCTGGACTTCCCAGAGGGACACGCTGGGTCCCCTCCACTTTGGGGGAGTGTGCCGCAGTTGCTCACAGAAGCCAGGGGCCTGGAGTTCCCCGTGGCGTCCCGGGAGGGGACAGCAGCAGGCGAGGCGGGAGGCGATCGGCAAAGTGCAGCCTGAGTGCCTCCACAGAACAAGGGGCCCCGGAACGGCCGAGGGAAAGGAGAGCAGAGGTGGGGCCTCCCTGGAGCTCGAGCTGAGCAAACTGCGTGTGGCCACGTGCATGAGACCACATTATATAGTCACACACATGTCTGTGACATTTGAACACAGACTCTATATTTGATTAAGGAACTAGTCAATGTAAAAAATTTATCAGTGAAAAACCACACTAGCATGGTCTTTCTTAGCGTAGAGTCAGTTCTCAGTTCTCTGAGCTTCTCTCACAGACGTGAGTATGGACCTGAGTCACCTGCAGCACAGGCAGGACGCTAAGCGCTCCCGCGGCCTGGATCCACCGCTCGCCGCTGCGTCGCCTAAACGGAGCGCTGTGCCGGGTCCGGAGCCTTTAGCCACCTGCTCCCTTCTCTTCCAGGATGCCTGTGGTTCCCCAAGGTGCTGAAGTACCAGGGCTTTGTTCCTGCTTCTTGCTTAGATGCTCCATGGTGGGGATGGACCCCAGTCAACATATTCACTCCACTGAAGTCCATCTGGGTTGTTTCCAGTTTGGGCTGATTATGAACAGACGTGCTGTAGACATTTACGTGCAAGTTTTTGCGTGGAAGTAAGCTTTCCTTTCTCCAAGACAAATACCCAGGAGTGGCAATCTGGATCATGTGCAGAATCTGCTTGACTTTTGAAGAACTGTCACACGCTCTTTGGGGTGGCCGCGCCATTTTGCATTCTCAGCGTTGATGGCCTGTGTCCCAGGTCTGCGTCCTCACCCCGAGTGACTGGCCAGCCTGTCTCCTCAGGACCTAGGGGTTTCCTGGGGAGTTTCAGCACTGGAACTGGGAAACCAAGATGGTTGGCCACCCTATCTTTGTGAGCGCTTGGTATTCGCAGTGATTTTTATCTTGTTGTTGCTGTTGTTGTTCAGCCAGTAAGTCGTGTCCGACTCTTTGCGACCCCATGGACTGCAGCACGCCAGGTCTCCCTGTCCATCACCAACTCCCGGAGTTTACTCAAACTCATGTCCATTGAGTTGGTGATGCCATCCAGCCATCTCATCCTCTGTCACCCCCTTCTCCTTTTGCCTTCAATCTTTCCCTTTCCCTTCATCAGGGCCTTTTCCAGTGAGTAAGCTCTTTGAATCAGGTGGCCAAAGTACTGGAGCTTCAGCATCAGTCCTTTCAATGAATATTCAGGGTTGATTTCCTTTAGGATTGACTAGTTTGATCTCCTTGCAGTCCAAGGGACTCTCAAGAGTCTTCTCCAACACCACAGTTCAAAAGCATCAATTCTTCGGTGCTCAGCCTTCTTTATGGTCCAACTCTCACATCCATACATGACTACTGGAAAAACCATAGCTTTGACTAGATGGACCTTTGTCAGCAAAGTGATATCTCTGCTTTTTAATACGCTGTCTAGGTTTGTCATAGTTTTCCTTCCAAGGAGCAAGCATCTTTTAATTTCATGGCTGCAGTCACCATCTGCAGTGTGATTTTAGAGCCCAAGAAAATAAAATCTGTCACTGTTTCCACTTTTTCCCCATCTATTTGCCATGAAGTGATGGGACTGGATGCCATGATCTTAGTTTTTTGAATGCTGAGTTTTAAGCCAGCTTTTTCACTGTCCTCTTTCACCCTCATCAAGAGGCTCTTTAGTTCCTCTTCACTTTCTGCCATTAAAGTAGTATCATCCGCATATCTAAGGTTGTTGATATTTCTCCTTGCAATCTTTTTTTTTTTAATCCCAGCAACCTTGATGGAAGCTTGTGCTTCATCCAGCCTGGCATTTCGCATGATGTACTTTGCATATAAATTAAATAAGTAGGGGGACAACATACAACCTTGCCTAATCCTTTCTCAATTTTGAACCAGTTCATTGTTTCTTGTCACCTTGGTTCTTGACTTGCATACAGGTTTCTCAGGAGGCAGTAAGGTGGTTTGGTATTCCCGTCTCTTTAAGGATTTTCCAGTTTGTTGTGATCCATACAATGAAAGACTTTAGTGTAGTCAATGAAACAGAAGTAGATGCTTTTCTGGAATTCCCTTGCTTTTTCTATGATTCAATGAATGTTGATAATTTGATCTCTGGTTCCTCTACCTTTTCTGAATCTAGCTTATACATCTGGTAGGTCTCAGTTCATGTACTGCTGAAGCCTAGCTTTGAAGGATTTTGAGCATTACCTTACTAGCATGTGAAATGAGCAAAACTGTTCAAATGGTGGCTTGAACATTCTTTGGCATTTCCCTTCTTGGGGATTAGAATGAAAACTGATCTTTGGCAGTCTTGTGGCCGTTACTGAGTTTTCCAAATTTGCTGACATATTGAGTGCAGCACTTTAATAGCATCATCTTTTAGGATTTTAAATAGCTCAGCTGGAATTCCATCACCTCCACTAGCTTTGTTCATAGTAATGCTTCCTAAGGCCCACTTGACTTCACACTCCAGGATGTCTGGCTCTAGGTGAATGACCACACCATCATAGTTATTTGTACAGTTATTTGAACTTTTTTTGTACAGTTCTTCTGTGTAGTCTTGCCACCTCTTCTTTCTCTTCTGCTTCTGTTAAGTCCTTACCATCTTTGTCCTTTATTGAGCCCATGTTTGCATGAAATGTTCCCTTGATAGCTCTAAGTTTTTTGAAGAGATCTCTAGTCTTTTCCATTCTACTGTTTTCTCCTTTCTTTGCTCTGTTCATTTAAGAAGGCCTTCTTATCTCTCCTTGCTCTTCTCTGGAACTCTGCATTCAGTTGGGTATATCTTTCCCTTTCTCCTTGCCTTTCACTTCTCTTCTTTCCTCAGCTATTTGTAAAGCCTCCTCAGACAACCACTTTGCCTTCTTGCATTTCTTTTTCTTTGGGATGGTTTTGGTCACTGCCTCCTGTACAATGTTACAAACCTCCATCCACAGTTCTTCAGGCACTCTGTCTACCAGATCTAATCCCTTGAATCTATTTGTCATCTCCACTGTATAATCCCCATGGCTCAGATGGGTAAAGAATCTGCCTGCAATGCAGGAGACCCAGGTTCAATCCCTGGGTCAGGAAGATCCTCTGGAGAAGGGAATGGCAACCCACTCCAGTATTCTTGCCTGGAGAATCCCATGGACAGAGGAGCCTGGTGGGCTACAGTCCATGGGGGTCACAAAGAGTCGGACACGACTGAGTGATTAATACTACTACAGAAGTCTCTTAGTCGTGTCCGACTCTTTGTGACCCCATGGACTGTAACCTATCAGGCTCCTCTGTCCATGGGATTTTCCAGGCAAGAATGCTGGAGTGGGTTGCCATGTCCTTCTCCAGGGGATCTTCCCGACCCAGGGATGGAACCTGAGTCTCCTGCACTGCAGGCAGACGCTTTACCGTCTGAGCCGCCAGGGAAGCCCACTACTGTATAATCATAAGGGGTCTGATTTAGGTCATACATGAATGGCTAATAGTTTTCCCTACTTTCTTCAATTTAAGCCTGAATTTTTCAATAAGGAGCTCATGATCTGAGCCACAGTCAGTTCCAGGTCTGTTCAGAACAATATTGTATAGGAACCTGGAATGTTAGGTCCATGCTTATGCATATGCATGCATGCTCAGTCATGTCCAACTTTGCGACCCCATGGGTTGTAGCCCACCAGGCTGCTCTGTTCATGGGATTCTCC
The DNA here is from genome assembly GCF_023699985.2 of Odocoileus virginianus. Classification (NCBI taxonomy): domain Eukaryota; kingdom Metazoa; phylum Chordata; class Mammalia; order Artiodactyla; family Cervidae; genus Odocoileus; species Odocoileus virginianus. The sequence goes on along the minus strand of NW_027224322.1, from coordinate 3,093,036 downwards.
AGATAAGGATACTGGAGTGGGTTGCCATTTGCTTCTCCGGGGGATCTTCCTGACCCAGAGATCGAAACTGAGTCTCTTGCATCTCCTGCATTGGCAGGCAGGTTCTTTACCACTAGTGCCACCTGGGACGCCATGATTAGGTCCATGAATCAAGGTAAATTGGACATGGTCAAGCAGGAGATGGCAAGAGTGAACATCAACATCTTAGGAATCAGTGAACTAAAATGGATGGGAATGGGCAAATTTAATTCAGATGACCATTATATCTACTACTGTGGGCAAGAATCCCTTAGAAGAAATGGAGTAGCCCTCATAGTCAACAAAAGGGTCTGAAATGCAGTACTTGGATGCAATCTCAAAAATGAAAGAATGCACTCGGCAAATGATATCCAAAGCTAATCATTCAACATTATAATACTCCAAGTTTATGCCCCAACTTTTAATGTTGAATAACCTGAAGCTGAATGGTTCTATTAAGACTTACAACACCTCCTAGAACTGGTAATAACAACAAAAAAGATGTTCTTTTCATCATAATGGATTGGGACGCAAAAGTTGAAGGTTAAGAGTTACCTGGAGTAACAGGCATGTTTGGAGTTGGAGTACAGAATGAAGAAGGGCAAAGGCTCATAGAGTTTTGCCAAGAGAACGCACTGGTCATAGCAAACACTCTCTTCCAGCAACACGAGAGACGACTCTACACATGGACATCACCAGATGGTCAGTACTGAAATCAGACTGATTTTTACTTTAGCCCTTCTAATATGTGAGTACTGAGTATCTCATCATGGACTTGGCTGGCATTTCCCTGAGAGCTATGATTTGAGCCTCTGTTCATGTGCTGGCTGCCATCTGTGTGTCTCCCTGCCGAAGAGTCCGCTCAATCTACTCTCAACTTTTTCTCACTGGGTTTAAAAAAGTGTTTATTTATTTGGCTGCCTTGGGTCTTGGCTGAGGCACGTGGAACGTTCACTGGGGGCACGGACTCGCTCTAGCTATGGCATGCAGGCTCAGGGGATGAGCGGCCTGGGCCTGGGTGCTCCGCAGCGCGTGGGGTCTCAGTTCCCCGAGCAGGGATCAGACTCGTGTCCCCTGCTCCGCGCAGTGGATTCTCAGCCACTGGACCATGAGGGAAGTCCCAGGTTGTTTTGACTGTTGGTTTTTGAGAGCTCTTCACACATTTTCAGCACGTATAGCCAGGTGTGATTCGCCGTTCCCTCCCACCATATAGCTTGCCTTTACATTCTCTTAAAATGCTTTTCTGAAAGGAAAATTTAAGTTTTTCATAGAATCCAACAAATCATTACTTTTTTAAAATTTGTGGTAAAATATAGATGACAAAAAATACGTTGTTTTAACCATTTTTAAGTGTACAATTCGCTGACATTAAGTAAATTCCCCATGTTGTGTAACCATGATCATTTATCTATTTCCAGAATCGCCTCATCACTCCAAACAGAAACTCTGTACCCACTGGGCAGTATCTCCCCATTTCCGCCTCCCCCAGCCCCTGGAAACTCAATTCTACTTTCTATCTCTTGGTCTGTTCTTGATACCTCACCTCAGTGGATGGATTAGGAAATGGTAACCCACTCCAGTTTTCTTGCCGGAATAATCCCATGGATAGAGGAGGCTGGTGGGATACAGTCCATGGGATTGCAAAAGAGTCGGGAACAACTGAGGGGACACAGTTAAATGGAATCACACAGCATTTGTTCCTTTGCAATGGGCTTATTTCCTTTAACATGACATTTTCAAGGTTCATCCATGTTGTAGAAAATGTCAGAACTTAATTTGTTTTTCATTTCATTTTTAATTGTGGTAAAATACAGATCAAATACCTCCTGAGAAATCTGTACACAGGTCAAGAAGCAAGTTAGAACTGGACATGTAACAACAGACTGGTTCCAGATTGGGAAAGGAGTACATCAAGGCTGTATATTGTCACCCTGCTTATTTAACTTATATGCAGAGTACATCATACGAAATGCCAGGCTGGATGAAGCATAAGCTGGAATCAAGATTGCTGGGAGAAATATCAATAACCTCAGATATGCAGATGACACCATACTTATGGCAGAAAGTGAAGAGGAACTGAAAAACCTCTTGATGAAAGAGGAGAGTGAAAAAGTTGGCTTAAAACTCAGCATTCAGAAAACTAAGATCATGGCATCCGGTCCCATCACTTCATGGCAAATAGATGGGGAAACAGTGAAAACAGTGACAGACTTTATTTTTTGGGGCTCCAAAATCACTGCAGATGGTGACTGCAGCCATGAAATTAAAAGATGCTTGCTCCTTGGAAGAAAAGTTATGACCAACCTAGACAGCATATTAAAAAGGCAGAGACATTACCAACAAAGGTCTGTCTAGTCAAGGCTATGGTTTTTCCAATAGTCATGTATGGATGTGAGAGTTGAACTATAAAGAAAGCTGAGTGCCGAAGAATTGATGCTTTTGAACTGTGGTGTTGGAGAAGACTCTTGAGAGTCCCCTGGACTACAAGAAGATCCAAAGGAGTCTAACCAGGATATCAGTCTTGGGTGTTCATTGGAAGGACTGATGTTGAAGCTGAAACTCCAATACTTTGGCCACTTGATGCGAAGAGCTGACTCATTGGAAAAGACCCTGATGCTGGGAGAGATTGGGGGCAGGAGGAGAAGGGGACGACAGAGGATGAGATGGTTAGATGGCATCACCGACTCAATGGACATGAGTTTGGGTAAACTCCGGGAGTTGGTGATGGACAGGGAGGCCTGGTGTGCTGCAGTCCATGGGGTCGCAAAGAGTCGGACACAACTGAGCGACTGAACTGAACTAAGCGGAACAGATCACATAAAATTTACCATCCTAACTGTACATTTCAGCAGCGTGAAATACATTCTCATGGTGATGCAGCCGATCTCCAGACCTCTTTTCATCTTCCCAGACTGAAGCTCCGTCCCCATTAAACACCCCTTTCCCCCCACACTCCCGCTTCGCCTTTCTGGCTCTATGAATCTGGACACTCTGGGGACCTCATACAAGTGGAATCAAACAGTGTTTGTCCCTCTGGGTCTGGCTTCTGTCATTCAGTGCCACGTCGTCAAGGTCCACCCAGGCCGACCTGTGTCAAAAGCGCCTCCCTTTTTCAGACTTAATAACACTCCAAGACACTTCTAGGCCCGGTCCACCCTCCCAAGCCCGGACGCTGCAAGGTGTGGGGCTTGCAAGACCGAGCGGGAGCCGGGGGCCAGGTCCGCCCAGGTGCGGACAGGCGGCGGGAGGGCTGGGCGGCCCCACCCGCTGCCGCCCCGCCCCGGCTGGGCCTGGCCCCGCCTCGCCCCGCCCCGCGGCCTGCCGGGAGACGTAGGCCCGAGCCCCTCAGGAAGGCGGACTCGGAGTCCCAGCGCGCCCCGAGGCGCGCCTGCGGGCCTCCACTGCGCTCCAGCCCGTGGCCTGCCGGGACTTGTAGTCCGGCGCCCGCGGGCGCCACGGCGCGGGGCGAGCGAGGGACTCGCTGTCCCAGAAAGCCCCGCGCTGGGCCGCGACGCCGCGTGCCCTCGCCGCCGCCGCCGCCGCCGCCGGGCTTTCTCAGGCCGCCGCCGCCACTGCCGCTGCTTCGCGAACTGAGGGCCTAGGCGTCCGCGGGCGAGTGGAGGCTGCGGGTGGGAGCCCTCGCGGGCACTGCGGAGCGGGCCGGGGGAGGCCGGGATGGAGCCCCCCGGAGGTGGGCGCGCCGCCGTGCTGGCCCGCGCCTGGGCCGGTTGGGGAGGGGGCCGGGCGGCGCGGCCGTGGGGCGGGGCCGGGGGTGAGGCGGGGCGAGGCGCCCCGGGGGCGGGTCGGGGTCCGGGGTCCGAGGAAGGCTGGGGGCCGGGGAGGTGTGCGCGGCGTCGGGGGCCGGGTGTCGGGGGGCTCACCGGGGAGGCCTGAGGCAGGGTCGGGCGCGGAGGGCACGGGGCAGGAGCCCTTCGGGGGGGATCCTTCTGACTCCAGCTGGTCCCAGATGGTTGGAGGTGGGGGCTGCCGCCGGGTCCCCAGGGGGCGGGGAGCCCCGCGTACCCGGAACAGGGCCCCGAGCCGGTCTGTTCTCCCTCCAGTTGACTGAAGCGGCCTGAAGCGGGTTCCAGAGCCTCCAGGCGGGATCTCGGGGCCTCCCAGGGGCGCGGCGGATGGTCTGAGGGCCGCGCAGACATGGCTCACCTCAGGGGATTTGCCAACCAGGTAAGGGTGGGTGTCTGGGCCATGCGCGCGTGTGCCCGCTCGCCTGGGACGGAGCGCCGGCTGCAGAGTTCGAGACAGGCCGTTTCACCAAGGACTGTCTTTTGAAAAGTGGTCCGGCGGTCTCAGAAGAGCAGCCCTCTTAGGGCGCGTGTGGGAGGAGGGGTGGGAGCCCCGTGATGCGCAGCCCTGGGCAAAGCGGGAGCGGTCACCAGGTGCTCAGACTTGGTGGGTGCGCGGCTGACTGGAGTCGCCCGTTGGCAGCGCCCTGTGGGGCCGGAGCCCACCAGCCTGTCAAAGTGTAGCCCCCGTGCAAGGTCAGCACAGAGGCCGACACTGGCACACGGCTGGGCCGCAGGAACCGGGTGTGTGCACCTGGAGGGCCGCGGAAGGTCAGGGTCTGCGGGCACCTCGGCTGGGGGGACAGGGGCCTCGGCCACCCTGGCAGGGGCTGAGCGGGACGAGGGGGGCTGGGAGTGTCTGTGTGTGTGGGGAATGCAGAGGACAGGCGTGTAAGTTTCTTTTGAGGGGTGGAGAGGGGGCGGGGGGCTGCCTGGGAGATGCCCACTCTTTTTTGTCTGGTTGGTTCTTGAAATTACCAACACCACAGCACTTTGAGGGGTCTGGCTTTGAGTCCAGGGGACCCTCCACAGCGTGGCCTGAGGTCGATAGCTGCAGTTAGGAGGGCCGGAGCAGCCACTGTCAGGGCTGTGGTCCACACTTGCCCCCCTCCCTTTTTGTTACTGCCTGGCAGGTGTGACTGGAAGCTGCTGTGAAGTAAACCCCCAGCTGGTCCGGTGGTCCTTCATCCTAGCTGTTGGGTTTTCTCTTAAGTGGTCAGCTCGGGTGTGGTTTAGGCTGATGGCTGTGAGGTGGTGGGAGCGCCTCTGGAAGAATTGAGCCCCGAGGCTCACTCCCGTCAGCCCAGTTTGGGAGGACTGGGTGCCTGGGAGGAACAGGAAGTGGTGTCCTCGTGGGGGAGGAGGAGCTGGAGTCCGGTTGGCTCTAGATGCCTGGCTCTTTGGAGAACCCTGGGGTGCTGCCGAGGCTGCAGGTGGGCTGCTGATGGGGCCGATGGGCTCACGCTTATCTTGGACACGTGTGTCTTCCGAGTCCCTTGACTAAGATGCTGGGAGGGAAGTCTGGCTCGAGGTCAAGGGCTCTCATGTGTGGACGTGGAGCTGTGAGCGGCCCCTCACCTGGGTGCTGGTGGTGCTTGGAGCCGAGTCTGGGTGGCTGCATCTTGCCCTGGGACGGAGCGGGGCTCAGAGGAGCTGAGGCAGGGACCCCAAGGGAAGGAAGCCCCTTTTGTGCTTTCAGGGGTGGAGACGCTTGGTCTTTGTCGGTGACAGGAAGCCTGACAGGACGTTGCTTTCCTTGAGATGGCTGTCACCATGGCCCTGCGAGGCGGTCCCTGTGTGCGTGGGGCAGTGGGCCTGCTCCCCGTGGGGGAACCTTGGGCGTCAGACCCCCGCCGAGCTGATTCCTGCCCAGGGTCTGTGCTGCTGCGGAAGCCCCTTGTGCACATGACTGCCACCTGTCGTGGGGTGCATGGGGGCCACTGGTCAGCTCTCACTTGGGGAGTGATGCTAGTGGTGGGCGTGTTGCTAAGTGGACGTGTAGACCGCTGAGCGGTGGCCGCAGACCAGGCAGCCCCAGGGCGGGTTCAGAGCACGGAGGTCTGGGCCGAGCGAGCAGCCTGCGCGGTTGTCCAGACCCGGGTCTCGGAAGGGCCGCTGTGAACCGGCCCCGGGCCCTGTCTCTCCTCTCCCCAGCGGGGCTGCGAGCAGGCCGTCCCGGGATGGGCCTTGGGGGCCCTCTGTCCACTCGGGTGCCTGCCCCGCAGCCTTGGGGACCCAGAGAGACTGAGAGCTGGGCCAGGCTCCCCGCTCCCCTGCCAGGCCTGGCCTCTGGTTAGGGGTCTGCCCTGTGCCCGCCTCTGAGGCCGTGGAGAGCTGGGTGCCCCGTGTGGGGTGTTTCTGGTCAGGACACTGAGGGACCAGACCCGGCTCTGGGCTGGCCTCGGGGCGGGGTGGGGTTGTCACTGGCAGAGGCCTGAGGGTGGGAAGGGGAGGCCAAGGGAGCGCCGGGGGGACGGGAGTCCCCATTAGTGCTGCCAGGCTGGCCTGCCTGCCCTGCGTCTGCCCTGAGGCCACCTTGGAGGGAGAGGACCCTGTCTTTGGAGCATGGGCTGGACTGGAGGTGTGCTCAGGGCCGAGCCTGCGTGAGCTCGGGCGGGGCTAGGGTAGGGGGGTGGCAGGGGGCGGCATCCCGGGCTCCGTGGCCCGGCTCTCTGTCAAGGCGGCCGCCTGCGCCCTGTCCCACTTGCCTGGAGCTGTGAGGTTGGGTGAGCTCTTCCCTGCTGGTGACATTTCTGGGAAGGCAGCTCTTGGACGCTTCAGGTTGTTATGTCTTCTTGGTCTGGAGCCAGTGGGCCCCGAGCAGTGCCCTGCACGGGGGCAGCCCTGTGCCCCGGGACTCTGCTCAGAGCCTGTGAACGGCTGCCCTGGCTCCCTCAGTGCCAGGGTGCTTGCACAGATGGGTGGGCATGGTGCCGCTTTAGGGGGCGCCCTCGGGGATGGTGCTGCAGTTTGGAGGGTGCTGTGTCCTGTGGACTTGTGGCCCAGCGAGCTCGGGAGACCCTCTCTGTCCCTGTGGGGACTAGATGCCAGTCTCCCTGCCAGCATACCAGCGCCACTGGGGTCCTGGGTCTTTAGCGCCTGCAGAGGGGGAGCAAGGTGACCTCAGCACCCAGAGGGCCACGCAGGTGGGGGTGAGGGATGCCCTGCTGTCCTCCACGCAGCCCCACACTGAACGTCTCAGGCCTGGACACTGAGGGTCAAGGTCGAAAGCCAGATTGCCCCGTGATGCCCATGTGCCGTTGTGTCCTGGCACTGAGCCTGCCTGAGGGTCCGCACCTTGTCAGGCGGGTCTGTGCTCCAGTCTGAGGACCAGGTCGGGAGGGTGGTTTTCCGTCCATTTGAACGTCCAGGAGAGCGTGGGTTTTCAGCTCCGAGCTGGGGTGAGGGCATCGCTGTCTTGAGGACTCTCTCTAAGGTGCCTGGCTTCCAGGTGTGCAGGGAGAAGTCAGTTAATACTTGTTGAGTTTTATTCTTTTTCTTTGATGAATAGGCTTTACTTTTTAGAGCAGTTTTCAGTTTAAAAAGGTGAGTGACAGAGTTCTTTGCACCCCTCGACCCTTCCCTGGAGTCTGTCATAATCGCTGGCCCACCGTGGTCAAGCTGTTGCCCACGAAGCTGGCAGCCTGCGAGGCTGGCCCTGTGTGCTCACAGCATCGCCCAGGCCCGTTTTCCAACTGCCCCCAGCTCCCCGTGCTCATCCCTCCTAACCCATTGCTTGCCTCCCTGGGTCTGCCTTCCCCATGGCCCTGGTTTCTTGGCGAGAGCCCCTACCTCTCAGCCCTCTCTGGGGACATTTGCCCCTGTAGGGAGGTAACTTTAGGTTTTCTGAATGAAAAGGGATATAAGAAGTGAGGAAAGAATTTAGGAGGGCTCCGTGGCCATCCACCCTTGACCAGGCTACTCGCCCATGTCCCCAGCACTCGCGAGTGGACCCCGAGGAGCTTTTCACCAAGCTCGACCGCATCGGCAAGGGCTCTTTCGGGGAGGTGTACAAGGGCATCGACAACCGCACCAAGGAGGTGGTGGCCATCAAGATCATCGACCTGGAGGAGGCGGAGGACGAGATCGAGGACATCCAGCAGGAGATCACTGTGCTCAGCCAGTGTGACAGCCCCTATATCACGCGCTACTTCGGCTCCTACCTGAAGGTGCTGCCAGCGGGGGCTGGCTCCAGCCACCCTGTGACGGGCGCCCCCCCTCAGAGAGGGGGCTGCCCTCCCCCCCCCCGTGGCCAGAGTGGGGATGGGGCTGGCGGGCCCTGTCTGCTCAGGAGACCTGGCTGGGTCTGCCCCCCTGGGCCTGGTCTGCAGGGCAGGGCTCCCCACAGGAGGACATGGACCAGGCCCCCAGGGAAGGACTGCACCCAGGGCCAGGGGCCCAGCCTTGTCCTGAGGGAGTCCGGGGGCGGCAGGGCGTGAGCAGGGAGCGGCCGGCTCTGCAGTGGCCTGTTTGTGCCCCTCCTGGGAGGGGCCCAGGGGCTTTGGACAGTGGGCTCGGCCGCTGTTGTGAGCGCACGGCCCGTCTGCAGTGTCTGCGCAGAGGGGTGGCGAGGGGAGCCAGGCGGGCTGCTGATGCCGCTCCCGGTGGGCATCCTGGCTGAGTCAGCGCAGCTGGGCATGTGTTGGGGCCCCGCGCTGCCTGCTGCTGCCTGCTGACATGCTTCTCTGCCGCAGAGCACGAAGCTGTGGATCATCATGGAGTACCTGGGTGGTGGCTCCGCCTTGGACCTGGTGAGCTGTGGCCTGGTGGGCTGGGGCGGGGCCAGACTGAAGAGGTTACCTGGGGGTTGTCCTTGAGCCCTGGGCTGCTGTGGCCCCTCCTTCCCTGTCTCGGTGGCTGGCTGTTCCTCAGGGCCCGGCTGGTGCTGAGGGGTCCGCATCCTCTGCTGGCCCGTGCGGCGGGGGGTTAGTCCCCCCGCAGGCAGGCTTAGGAGTGCGCCAGGTCCCCGTTCTCAGCTCTTACCTTCCCGCAGCCATCTGAAACTTTAATTCCAAAAGTGGGTAAAGAGGGCTTCCCTGGTGGTCCAGCAGCTAAGATTCCACTTCTAATACAGGGGGCCTGGGTTCAGTCCCCAGTCGAGGAACTAGATCCCACATGTCGCAACCAAGAGTTCACAGGGTGTAACTGAGACCCGTGCGGTCAAAACACAGTGGGTAAAGAAATAGGAAGCTCCCACGTCCAGAGGGTCCCCCCGCCCCTGGCACTGAGGCGGGCGAGCTCAGGGTCAGTGCTGGCTCCGCGGCGGTGGGGAAGGGGTGGGTGGGCTTCATGGGGAGGCCTGAGCCCTGCTGGCCCCTCTTGTCCGCAGCTGAAGCCGGGCCCCCTGGAGGAGACCTATATTGCCACCATCCTGCGGGAGATCCTGAAGGGCCTGGATTACCTGCACTCGGAGCGCAAGATCCACCGAGACATCAAAGGTGCCTCACGGCACGCTGTGGCAGGAGGCGTGGGCGCGGGGCCAGCGGTGCTCAGTGCCCACTGCTCGCTGCCGCCCCGGAAACCTGGCAGTCCCGCTGTTTCCAGTAACAGCGCTGTGTCCCTGCACACAGCAGAGCCGGCTCTGCACGTAGCATAGGAGGGCCCCTGCTTAGTCTGTGAATGTGAGGTGTGTGAGAGCAGCCGTGCTGGTGGATGTGAGTGGCCGGGCCAGCCTGCAGGGGCCTGACTGGCAGAGCAACGGGAAGTCAGGCAGTCCCCTCTGCCTGTTGAGCGATTTGGCAGGGAGGGTGGTTCCTGTGCCCGGGGTCTTCAGTGGTGGTGACCGTTAGGGGGGCACTGGGGCTGGCTGAGGGTGCATGTGTGCAGGGCCCACAGGCACCCGCTGGCAGTGTGCCATGGCCTTGTGGCTGAGGGCGGACCTCCCTGGTGGGAGATCAGCTGGAGGCTGGGAGGGTGCTTCCTAAGGCGGTGTGGAGGGTGACGCCTGCGGTCCTGTGTCACAGCCGCCAACGTGCTGCTCTCGGAGCAGGGTGACGTGAAGCTGGCAGACTTCGGGGTGGCAGGCCAGCTCACGGACACGCAGATCAAGAGGAACACGTTCGTGGGCACCCCTTTTTGGATGGCGCCCGAGGTCATCAAGCAGTCAGCCTATGACTTCAAGGTGGGCTGGGTGGCGAGGGGGGAGTGCGGCGTGCCGGCGTGGGGGCCGCGGGGCTCGGGCGGCTTGCATTTCAGTGGCCCCGTGGCTCTCTGTCCAGGCCGACATCTGGTCACTGGGGATCACAGCCATCGAGCTGGCCAAGGGCGAGCCCCCCAACTCCGACCTGCACCCCATGCGTGTCCTGTTCCTGATCCCCAAGAACAGCCCGCCCACGCTTGAGGGCCACCACAGCAAGCCCTTCAAGGAGTTTGTGGAGGCCTGCCTCAACAAGGACCCCCGATTTGTAAGCTCCTCTCGCCCCCAGCTTATGAGTGGTGAGAACGCCTGCACAGCTGAGCATAGTTGGGGCGCCTGGAACTGCGCCCCAGAGGATACTGAGGGTGTGTGTGTATGTGTGTGCGCGCGCGCGTACTTGCATGGAGGGGCATGCAGTCTGTCTGTAGTGAGAGCTTGGAGGTGACAGGGCTGGAGGCCCCTCCGCTGTGCCAGGGCAGGCTCTGCTGTGCTCCCGGCCCAGGCCAGGAGGGTATGGAGGGAGGCCCTTCCCCTGGGGAGGATGGTGTACAGCCACCCACCCCCCTGGGCGCCCCTGCCACCTGGGGTCCCCTGACCAGGCCTCCCAGTGGGGGCAGCAATGCTGATGACCCAGCTTAGCCCAGGCCTCCTTGCTCTGAGCACCAGGGGCTCCCCAGGCAGCACTTGTCTGCCCGGCGCCTGGTGACCCGTGTGCGCCCCTGGCAGCGGCCCACCGCCAAGGAGCTCCTGAAGCACAAGTTCATCACGCGCTACACCAAGAAGACCTCCTTCCTCACCGAACTCATCGACCGCTACAAGCGCTGGAGGTCGGAGGGCCATGGCGAGGAGTCCAGCTCCGAGGACTCTGACATGTAGGGCCTGCTCTTCCCACGGGGCCAAGACGGGCTCCCCGGGGCAGGGTTTGGCCTTTGGGGCCTTCCTGACTTCAAGGCCCCGTGTGACTTCCCATCGTCCCCTTCAGAGATGGAGACCCCGAGGACGGAGAGCAGGGGCCCATCTGGACCTTCCCCCCCACCATCCGGCCGAGCCCACACAGCAAGCTGCACAAGGGGGCAGCCCTGCATGGTGCCCAGAAGGTCGGCCCGGCCCTGGGCGCGCCGGAGGGAGCGGGCTGTGGGGACCCACCTCCTGGGATGCCCGCTCCTCAGGGGTGGCCCTTCGGGAGACCAGGATGGGGTGGGGATTTCGCAGCTGCCTGAAACCCCTGCTTCTGCCTGGCTCATCTCTTCACGCTCTGCGCTTGTAGTCGGTGGAGCCCGTCAAGAGGCAGCCGAGGTCGCAGTGCCTGTCCACGCTGGTCCGGCCCGTCTTTGGAGAGGTGAGGGCCGAGCTGGGGTGGCACGGGGTATCTGGGTCCCTCGGGGCTCGTGAGGTTGGTTCCTTGGACCTGGTGTTTTGGGTGAAAGGACCAGAGCTGGCTGGGATAAGCTGGCCTCAGGTGACCCTCAAGATCCCGAGCCTGCCGGGGTCTTCTGGGGCCCCAGGGGGGCTTTGAATATGAGCTGCCGTCCTGGGACCTTTCCTCCTGAAGCACAGACTGGGGGAGATCCGCAGTCTCGAGCGCCTGGGTGTTCCAGTCTTGGGCCTCAGGCCCTGGGCAGGGAGCCCTTGAGGGCCACGCCCAGCGGTCACATGACCCAGCATCCATCACCTGTTCAAGGGCGCTCAGCAGCATCCCCGGAGGGAGTCGCCAGCAGTGGGCTGTGGCCGTGTTCACTCCCAGGGTGACGCTGGCCCTGGAGCCTGGGAGCGGGCGTGGACAGCCCTCCCACCCAGGGGCCTGCAGTGCCGGGGCGGGGAAGGGGATGGAGTTGGGGGGTGGAGCTGGTGGGGGTGGGCTGTCCCTGGGCACATGGGCTCTTGGAGCCACGCAGCAGGGTTCCTGGGGCTGGCACCTTTGGGGTGTGAGGTGGGTGGGAGGCATGGCCGCACCCCGGCTGGCTGGGCCCCCTTCGGGTTCCGGTTCTGTAGGCTGGCTTGAGGTCAGGCTGCCGGGTGGGTGTCCGGGGAGGTGTCCGTCCCTCACCCCTTTATTCTGTGTGCTGGGCGAGCAGACTGACCCGTCTCCAGCACCCCCGGCCAGGCCGTCACCTCGTGGGGTCTCCACAGCTGGGGGTGCGAGTTGGCCCCTACTCCCAGTGGTCAGGCTGGCGGGGCTCATCTGGCTGATCTGGGCTGTGGGCTTCTGGGACCCGGGGTCGGGAGAAGGTTCCTGATTGGAGGAGCGAGGCCCCGGGGAAAGGGCCGGCTGGAAGCCCCTGCTTGGTGCTTGGGAACCCTGGGGCAGCACTGCCTCCTGCTGCTAGTCGCAGGTCAGGCGGGGCGGGGAGGCTGGCCCCCAGTCAGGTGTCTGTGGTGTCCACGCAGCTCAAAGAGAAGCATAGGCAGAGCGGCGGGGGCGTGGGGGCGCTGGAGGAGTTGGAGAATGCTTTCAGCCTGGCTGAGGAGTCCTGCCCCGGCATCTCGGACAAGCTGATGGCCCACCTGGTGGAGCGGGTGCAGAGGTGAGGGCCTGGGGGCGGCAGGCTGCTGTGGGTCCTCCTCGCCGGGTGGGGCTCAATCAGGTCTGTGGGTCCTGCATCCCCGGCCTGGCCTGCGCTCCTGGGCAGAGCAGTGACCCGGCCTCTGGTCTGCAGGTTTTCCCACAGCAGAAACCACCTGACGTCGACCCGCTGAAGCCTTGTCTGCACCCGGGAGGAGGGTCTCCGTCGGGAGCCATGTGGTCAGGACTGTGCTGACCAGGGCCCTGGGCCATCCTGGCCTCGCCCTGCGGGCCACGCCCTTGCCCCCACAGAGGGCTGTCCCCTCCCACATCTCCTCCTGGCTGGGCCAAGGCCGCACTCAGCGGCAGAGGCAGTGGGCTGGGTCTCTTCAGGGCCCCAAGGCCAGGTGGGTCCCCAGGGCTGTGCTCTCGGCCCAGATGGAGGGGCAGGGATGCGCGGGGCAGACCTGCCGCCTCCTGCCTGGCCCACCCGCCCATAGAGGCTGTAGGTTCGCCCTGTGTTGTTGGAGCAGGTACCGTGTCTTCTCTTAAGTACTCGTGTCAGCCAGATTGGTGTTTTTTTTAAGAAAACCAAACTTCCTTGCTTCCCTAAATATTCTAAGGTTAAGGTGTTAGTTTTCATAGAACCTTCAGAGGCTCCCGCCACTTTCAATAAAGACCTGAACTGAGATGTGCTGGTGCTGGGCGGGGTGCAGAGTCCTCCTCACCCAAGGTGAGCATGTGTGGCCGCGGGTCAGAGAGCGGGCAGGGGAGGCAGCACACGGACCTGGGGGGAGACCCTTTATTCTCAGCCACTCTGTGTCTCAGCACCGTACACTCCTTGGAATGATAAATTAGTGGGGCTTGCTTTCCACTTTGTAGTAGTGTGGGCTGGGGGGGCACCAGGGATGCTTCTGTGCCTGGACCCCCCATCACCCAGCCTGTCGGGAGGCCCTGCCCGGCAGGAGGAGGGCAGGTGGGTGAGGGCAGGGCAGTGCCAACCTTGCCCGCACAGAGTTGGCCCGCACCCACCGTGCACGTTCTCCCGGTGCCCTGCTGAGCCCAGGCGCTGGCTTGCGTCCCTGGGGAGCACTCGCTGCCGGGTGTTGCCAGGAAGCCCGCCCGCCACCGCCAGTCTCGGGGTGGGGACGGGCAGTCGTGGGGTGCATGCCAGCCCTGCTTGCTTGCTCGGCTTCTTCATCTGGGCAGGGTGGGCCTCAGGCCTTTTCCTCGGGGGTCCCAGCCCTCTCAGCTGAGGTGCTGGCTGTCTGTATCACCTCCATCCACCTGAGAGGAAGCGCAGAGGTCAGAGCCACCCCACCAACTGCTTGCCTGGGAGGCAGGGCCATCAGATCAGCGGGCTTGTGCCCAAACACCTTCCCAAGAACCACCCCAAGTAAAGAGGGAAGGGCTGGCTCGGGGCCTGTTAAACCCCAGCAGCAGCGCTCGGCCCCCCTCCAGTCCCAGGAAAGCCCCGAGGCGGGACTGGGGGCCCAGGCGCCTCTGCAGTCACCTCCCGAACGTGTATTTGCTGTCGGCCCGGAAGAAGTAGACGTGGGACTTGAACTGGAGCTTGAAGACGTGCTCCTTGTGGATGCCGTCCGTGTCCCCAGGGAGGCTCACGCTGTAGCCCAGCAGCGGGAGGCTGGCCAGCGGGTGGTTGTCCTGGAAGGTGGCGGGCCGTGGTCACTCGGTGGGTGCCCAGCCCCTGCCCGCCCATAGGCGGTTCCGTGAGGGTGCAGCGCCCACAGGCAGGGCCCCACCTACCTGATGGGTTTTGTAGAAGAACAAGCAGAAATTGGTGAAGACCACCCAGAGTTTCTGCCAGCCACTGCTGTTCTTGAACTTTCTCAGCAGGTATCCAGAAAGCTGGTTCTGAAGGAAATGTTTGTGGATGTGAGTGTCCCAGGACCACTGGCCACAGAGGGCCACCCTCTTGGTTCCGTCCCGCAGGGCTGCCCCCAGGCTTCCCTGTGCTCTGCGGGGCAGGGACGCGGTGCCTCCCCGGACCTGCCTCAGTGTTTAGCAGTCCAGAGGGCAGGGACAGGCTGGCCGAGCCCGGCGCTGCTTGTCCCCAGTGCCCCGTGACAGACGCGGGGACAGGCCCACAGTGGCATCCACCCGGCAGGCTGGGGGCAGCACCCCGCTTGGCGTGGAGCCCGCGTGCCCTTCTGTGGGGCCCCTTTGCGGCCTGCTGGTGCCCCGTCCCTCTCTGGGCTTCACGGGCATGGCCCCAGGCCTGAGCCCAGAGACAGCACGGGCTGCTCCTCAGTCTGGGGCCCCGTGTCTCTGACCCCGGGGCTGGCACAGACGGCAGAGGAGCACCCAGGTCACCTCCCGTCCGGCAGGCCCCCATGAGCTGCCCGCTGCCTGCTTGCTCCCTGGCCTGGCCCCCATCTGCTCTGAGGGCGCGCCCAGGGGCCCGACAAGCCAGGCTCCACGCTGAGGGGTGCGGAGGCCAGCTGGGTGCTTCTGTAGGGAGGGAGCAGAGCAGGGGCGCCCGGCCGTACCTCGACAGCCGCGCTGTGGTCGGCCCTGGACACGCTGGTGTGGCGGCACCAGCACACATGCACGGTGGTGTTGGCACGGCGCTGGCCCATTCCCGCCACGGAGCCCTGGGCCCCGCCAGCCTCGTCCTCAGGCTCCGGCTCCAGGGAGGCCTCGTTGGGGGACCCTGGGGAGAGGCCGGCCCTGGCTGAGGACATGGGTGCTCCAGCCAGTGGCAGGCAGGGAGCACAACCACGCAATGCCCTGCCAGAGCGCCCACGCCCGCTGCCCCCCGAACGTGCCCCATGGAAGGAGGGCATGCGGGCATAGCAGGTGGGCTGGCCCGGTGACCCCCAGTCCCGCCCCTAGAAAGCCACCTTGGTCTCCAGGAGCTCAGCCAGCACTCACCGCGGGGCAGGGGGCACAGCATGCGGGCCGGGGGCGCTGGGGCCGGGGTGCTGCCTGTCTTGGCTGCGTCGATGGCCGTGTTCAGGTCGTGCAGCCACTTGGCCTTTTCTAGCTGGGTGCTGCGGGCAGGCTTAAGGTTCAGCTGCGGGGCAGGGCCCCCTCCCGCGGTGGGGCAGGGAGTTGGGGGGCCTGCCCACTCCCCCCAGGCATCCTGTGCTGCGGGTCCCAAGGGCTGGCGGAGGCTGCTGATGGCTCAGCCTAACCCACCACGCTCTCTGGGGCTGCCCACATTGTGTTATGTTCCTGAATCATGGAATTTTAAGGCTCTGGTGCGGAAATGGGCGCCTGGAGCCTGGGTCACGGTTAAGCCGCCAAGGTCTCCTGGTGGGAGGCGAGTGCCCCGTGTTCCGACGCAGCCAGGACCCGCAGGGAGGTGCGGGGCCAGGCACAGCTCAGTGCCAATCCCCACGAGGGCCCACACGGGCCGCCAGGAACTTGGGTCTCCTTCCTGGGGATGTGACCGGGGGCAGGGGCAGCCCGCGGTGCCGGGCCGTCCTGGAGACGGTCTCAGAAGCCACGCGCTCCCACCTAGGGTGCAGCTGCTCCCCTGAAGCAGTGCTCACTGGGACACATGTCCCGGTGACCGTGACACGCACGGCACAGAAGCCCACGAGCAGACGGGGAAGGGGGCCCTCACCTGGCCGCCACCACGATGGTCTTCTGAGCCGCACAGATGGTGAAACAGGGCGGGACAGACCGCTCACTCTCCTGATCCTCCACCTGTGGGCGGAGAGCAGGGGTCTGGAGCAGGAGCGGGGCTGCACGCAGGTGTGCACCAGGCCCCTGCTGACTACCAGGGCTACCGGGGGGCCTGCCACCCAGGCGGACGAGCTGAGGGCCTCAGGCACCCAACTACTCACCGGAGGGTCCAGAACTATTAGCTGAAAATCAAGCACAGGAAGAGACGTTGAGCATTTTGTTGAAAAGAGAGACAGTTCATGATATATGGTGGTACCAAAACCTAACAAAGACTCAAAGAAAAGCACACAGACTAACTTTTATGATAAGGGATTACATAACTCCAGAAAAAAGTACTCCCTAACTGGACCTAAAGGCAGAGAGAAGACATTGTCCTATACCAAGCCAGGTGGTTCCAGAAATGCAGGACGGTTTGACATTACGAAGCTAACTGCCAGAATCCACTGTGTCACAAGGAGGAAGAAGGGTGACCGTCTCCATGTGCTGGAGTGCCTCTGCCAAAGTCCTGCGTGTCTGATAAGACCTCTCGGAGACTAGCGGAGGACACTGTGCTGACAGGGAGTGACTGTCCACCGGCCAGGGCTCGGCAGCCTTCCCTCCACAGCCAGGAGCGAGCGCGGCGTGTCTGTCCCCAGGACTAGTTGGCTACAGCTGACCTACCCCCACCCCCCAAACACATGGGACGCCAACGAGGGAGCCCCACGCGGGAGTTACAGGTCAGAAACTAACATGAGCGGCGGTAGCCAGCAGGACAAGGCTTCGCAGGATGGCATCTCCTCTCAGTTAACTAAATTTAATACAATTTCAACAGAAATCTCAATCATGTTCCTTGAGGAAGTTCATCCAAATGATTCCAAAGTTTACTCAGAAGAATTAAATACTTGAAATTAGCAAATAACTTTTTAAACAGAAGGACACATACGAGAAGGAACTTCTGATGTGGTGACTAACCCTTACCACACCACTAATGAGAACAGTGTAGACAGGTGTTGGGACAGACAGAAATGGAACAGAACCTCCAGAAAGAATCCAAGTGTAAAGACAAGAATGTTTTATATGATCAAGGCAGCCTTGGGATCAGTGAAAAAAATGAAGGATTCAACAAATAATGGGAAAGCTGACTACAAAAAGAGAATGTTACATCTCAATCTAAAAACATCCAAAGCAACAAATTTTAGGCAGATTAGTTAGGAAAATAAGTGTACCAGGAAAGAAGCTGGCAGCGCGGTCTTGGTGTGGGAAAGACTTTCTGAGCCCGTAGCAAGGACAGAAACCCTAGAGGAAAAGATGGACAGACTGCCTGACTGAAAACGGCGACCTTCACTCCTTCAACAAGTAGGGCCTCCGTGCCACATGCAGTTCTAGGAGCAAGCCAAACACGATCTGCATCTGGATGGAGTTTAAATTCTCCGAGGTAAAACCAAACTGAAGGCAGAGTGAAAGGAACGACTGGCTTGGCAAGCACCCGAGGCCTAGAAGGGTTTAGAAACTCCACGAACTGCATGAACCAGGCTCCACACTGGCAGGTGGAGCGATGCCCTAGGCTCGGGCAGAGGCAGGTGCAGACGCACCTGATGGGAAGGTCACCCGGCCAGCTGCTCTTACAGCCGCGTAGCAGTAACAGTCAAGAGCGCCCCCAGCTCACACGATTTATCTCAAGGACCTAACTAAGGATGTGTCAAAAGACAAAAACGGTGGTGCTGTTTCTCATCCTGAAAATCTAGACGCAGCAGTGTCCAGTGCAGGGAACTGGCTAAATGAGCTGGGGCCTGGCTCCCTGGTCCAGTGCTCAGGACTCGAGCCAGGGGTGAAAGCAGGGGCTGCTGAGACGCGCTGCCACGCAGGGCCAGCACCGGTCACAGCCAGCCTGTGGCACACACTCCCGGGTGACGGCCAAAGGCCTGCAGTTCTCACTGCCAGGCGGCAGAGTGAGCACTGATTTTCACTTGGCATTTTCAGCTTCTTTCTATAATGAAGACGTCACTTTCACATTTCAAAACAGAGGGGATCTGCTTCCAGGGATGGCGGGTGAGGTCATTCAGACTGACCCTTTCATGCTGAGAGTTGGAAAAGCTGAACAAATGTCAGAGACATCTACGGAAGTTCTGGCACTGTCTCGAAGGAGACGTGTGCCCGGCGCGCAGAGGGCGGCAAGAAGGGCCAGACGCCACGAGGGGGAAAGTGGCAGGACGGAGCTGGACTGACAGGAGAGCCCACCCACCACCCGCAGCAGATGGGGCCTGGTGGGGCCGCAGCGAGGGGCTCGCTGCCCAACAGCACGTCCTCACGGCAGAAACCTGAACTCGGCCGCCCATGTTTGCTGGTCCCCAGATGGGTTCCAGGTGGGAGGGAGGTTCACACAGCGGGGAGTCAGTGTCTGCGGGGGTGTCTCACCACAGAAAGCGGTGATCACGGAGAGGACAGACTGCCTCGTGTTAGGACGAGGCACCTTGCTCGTCAGCGTCCACGCCCCACGTTGCCCTGTGGCGGCGGGCGTGTGGTGTGGAGACAGCACTGGTCGTGTGGCATGTGCCTTGTCACCGGGCTGCATGGCAGGACTTGGGGGCGGCCAGCAGGAGCTGCCCTGAGCCCAGTGCTGGCCTCGGGCCCCCTTTCCACCCGTCCAGGTGGTGGCGTCTGTGTCACCGCCTTAACGCTGTGTGTGTGTGAAATAGCAGATTATGGCACCGCAAGGAACCAAAATTGTCTGTTTGAGAGAAGAGATGTACAAATAAAATCAAGGAAGTAAAGTGTGCAGCATCTTAGGGATGAGGGGTTTAGCTTTCTTAGACATGGTGTCAGCCCCATCCCTCCAGCAGTGCTGTGGCCCCAGTGCCTGGACCAGGCTTTCTGTGGGCTCTCCTGCCAAGGAACAGGGCTCCCTGGGATTGGCAGGTGGAGTCCTAGAGGACCTGGGCCTGGTCCTACAGGTGCAGGTGGGCGTGATCGGGGCTGCGGCTGTGTGAGCCCCTGGGATGGCGGGGAGCGGCTGTGAGCCCGACCCGGCCCGCCCAGCGCCGCGCACTCACCAGCATGCCGCGCAGCGGGAGGAGGCCCCGCATCCGGAAGAGGCTGCTCCCCGCAGCGTCTCTGCTCGCATACAGCAGCACGTCTGAGAACTGAGGGGCCAGAGCTTTAGGTGAGCAAGTTCTAAAAACAAGTGTCCACAGTCAGGCCAGCTTCACTCCAAGGGCCCGCGTGTGGTTTTTCAGCTTGCTGGAGATTTTTGCTAAAAAGGGGCTTTTTGTTCCACACCGTTGTCATTTTGACCAGAGGTGAGCAGTAGCCACGTGAACGGCAGGCCTCTTGGGCCAGCGCCTGCTGTGCCAGTGGAGGAGTGGGGGGTGGTCCTGCGAGGCCCTCCCGCAGGAGGGGGCGAATCCTCCAGCTGGGCGTGAGGGACTCCCGGAGGCCTCAGGCCCTGCGGACTGGCGTGAGCAGGGCGTCCCTGCAGCATGGCTGCGTGGGTTTCTCTACCTTCCTGCTTTAGTTTGGGCTGCAGACAGGTGCCCAGAACCCAGAACCAGGAGGGGGGTGGGCCAGGGCATCCCCGCGTCCCTCACAGGCCCTGACCACACGGGCCTGGGGCATCCCCGCGTCCCTCACGGCCCCAACGGCTCAGCCCTGCCCGGACGGCACCTGCCGACCTACCAGGAAGAACATCCTCTGCTGCAGGCCTTTCCGGGTGAGCTTGTGGAGGCAGCCCTCGCGGATGAGCTCCTGGAAGACAGGGGTCCTGAGTGCCGGCCAAGGGTGCCCAGCAGATGGCTCCTCACCCTCCACGCGCCCCCTCGCCCCTCGCAGCCCTTCCATGGCGTCCTCCTGCCCGGGAGCCCGCCTGCCGCTCCAGCCTCCTCCCTCTTGTCTGCTCCCCGGGGCCCCCCGCGTCCTTCCTGCTGCTGGTTAACCCACTGCCCCATGTCTGAGCCGCCACAGGCTGGTTGTGCTGAGGGCTGGCACTGCTGTGCTTCTGGAAAGTTCTGCCATGGAGATGACCGAGTTCAGCTTTGGGGAAAGCCAGGCGGGGCGGCTAGAGAATGGCAGGGAGGAGGACGGACACCAGGTTCCCACAAAAATCACCAGGGGCTCGTGAGCAGTCGCCCTGTGGCCTGACCAGAGGATTCCTCCGTGAAGGTGCCGTGGCTGGGGTGAGAACTTCTAGTGGTCTGAGCTTGGTGGGGTCCCCTGTGTCCCGCAGCCCACTCCCCCAGGACTCGGGCCCCCTCACCGCCAGGCCAGGCCCCACCTGTGCCTTGGGGGCACAGGCATCAGACACCCCTGATGGCCTGCACCGTGGTTGGAGGGTCAGCCCAGGGACCCTGGACAGTTGCTGTGGACTATTTCAGGGGGCAGTGTGGGCTGTGACCCGAGAACACCCCAGAGGACTCCGGCCTTAGCTCCCTCAGATGCACTGGGCGAGGGCGTAAGGAGACCTTGATCCAGAAATCCTGGCCCAAGCCAGGGGCCAGCTCCACGGAGGAGGAGGGAACCACAGCAGCCTCGTCTTCCTGCCCGCAGAGCAGCCCCATCGCCTCCAGAGACCCCAGAACTGCAGCGCCTGTGCCCCAGCACTGGCGGGTGGGCCTGCCACATTCCTGCACCCTGGCGCTTCGTGCATCCCGGGGCCCTTATCAGCCACATCCAGTCCATAGTCCTGCTCCTCAGGTAGGGATGTGCTGCGCTCCGGGGAGGCCGGGCACCCCGGTGTGATGAGAGCAGGTCTCTGTCACAGCAGCAGTGACGACGGCAGCAAGGCCTCTTCCCCGGGGAGCTCGCCCTCGCTCTGTGGGTGCTCCTGTTTATGTGTCCGTCTAGTAATAGGCTCCTGGGGCACGCGAAGAAACCAGAGGAACAAGAGCTCCCGGCCCTGCGAGCAGCCCTGGGGAGCTGGGTGGTCTGGGTGGGAGAGGGAACAGGCCGTTCCGGCTCCAGGACGGCAGGACCTTCCTGTTTCAGTCTCGTTCCTTCGGTTCACGATCCCACATTCTCAGGACCTTCTTCTAATAAGGCTAACAGAAAACAGGACTTATACACCCATGTTCTCGTGTGTGTGTGGAGGCAGAAAACATCCCCATGCAACCCTTAAACACTACTGTGAAAGTGAAAATCGTGTCCATCTCTTTGCAACCCCATGGACTATACAGTCCATGGAATTCTCCAAGCCAGAATACTGAAGTGGAAGCTGTTCCCTTCTCCAGGGGATCATCCCAACCCAGGAGTCAAACCCAGGTCTCCCACATTGAGGTGGATTCTTTACCAGCTGAGCCACAAGGGAAGCCCAAGAATACTGGAGTGGGTAGCCTATCCCTTCTCCAGCGGATCTTCCTGACCCAGGAATTGAACTGGGGTCTCCTGCATTGCAGGTGGATTCTTTCTAAAGCAAAAGCTATTAATGACAAAAAGTAAGCAGCCCAGTAGACATAGAGACCCATGGAATTAAACTGAAAGTTCAAAAATAAACTCACTCCACGCCCACTGCTTTTTGACTAAGGTACAAAGACAGTTCAACAAAGGTGCTGGGACAACTGTACCCCCACCTGGAAAGGGGTGAAGTTGGACCCCTATCTCACACCATATACAAAAGTGAACTCAAAATGGATCACGTCTAAATGTTAAGAGCTAAAACATAGACCACTTTTAGAAGAAAACACAGGGGTAAATTTTCATACCTTAGATTAGGCAATAGTTTCTTAGCTATGACACCTAAAGCACAAGTAACCAAAGAAAAAACAGACAAATTAGACATCAGCTAAATTAAAAACTTCCATGTTGTAAATGATGCCATCAAGAAAGTGAAAAGATAACCCACCAAATGGGAGAACATATTTTGCAAATCATATTCTGGTAAAGATCTGGTATTCAGAGATGAGAGGGAAGCTCACAACAGTAAAGAGACAAACAAACCAATTGAAAGGTGGGCAAAGGACCTGAGCAGGCACTTCTCCAAAGAAGGCACAGAAAATGGCCAATAAACACCAGGAAAGATGCTTGATGTTAGCCATCAGGGGAATGCAGATCGAAACATGATGAGATGCCACTGCATACCGTCAGAACGGTATGGCTAAGTCAAAAAGACAAGATACGGAGAAATCAGAACCTTCACATACTCCTGGTGGGCGTGTAAAATGCTGCAGACACTGGGGACAACTTTGGCAATTTCTCAACATGTTAAACACAGAGTGGCCATGTGACTTGGCAATTCCACTCCTAGGTTTATACATGTGTGCCCAGGAGAACTGAAAACACATGTTCACACCAGGACTTGTACACGGTGCTCAGAGAAGCACTATTCACAGTGGCCAAAAAGTGGAAACAACCGAAGTGTCTATTAGCAGATGACAGATAGACAAAATACGCCGTCTCCAGAGATGGAACACTGATACTCAGTCACAAGAAGGAATGAAGCCTCCGCCCCACAACACGAATGAACCTGGAAGACACTGTGCTGAGTGAAAGAAGAGAGACACAAAAGGCCACACACTGTGAGGCTCCGTGTGTATGAAACGCCCGCAGTGGGGAAATCCAGAGACAGAAAGCCGATTAGCAGCTGCCGAACCAGGGGTGGGGTGACTGCGAGCAGGGGTGGGGTTTCTTTCGAGGAATGAAATATCCTGGAATTAGTGGCGATGTGGCACAACCTCATGAATATACAAAAAACTATGGAATCACATACTCTGAATTATGTCTCAGTCAAAAACAGTGAAGTAACCAGCTCAAAAAACGTTCTTAAATGAAGCCACTCACCCTGCCGGGAGCGACCAAGCTCTCTATGCCGACCAAGTCCCGCTGCAGCTCTGTCAGCCTCTGCAGGTTCTCCAGCTGGACCAGGCTGTGCTGGAGCGTGGAGGTCACCTCCGTGATGGCCTGGAGGGCATCTGTGTGGACAGGTCCCTCATTACAATAAGCAGGGGCAGGTGGGCTGTGGGTGGGGACAAAACCCTCCCCCGACCAGCTTGTGACATTTTAAAGGTGGTTTTAATTCCAGGGAACACTGTGCTCAAACTCCTCAGGACTGCCAGGGACAGCAAGTGTGGGTCCTGAAACCTGGACTCATGCAGCCCAAACTGCTCCCGGCCAACACCCAGGCTCGGTGAAGAGACAGGACAGTCTTTAGAAACAGCTCTTTTATGTTGTGGGCCCTCATTTGACACAGGCTCTTCTTTCACGTTTCCCTTAAAATGCTTAGAGCCATTGGGACAATTGTGTCCTCTCCTTTTTAGCAAAAACACACCACTTGCTTTCAGGAAGGAGAGGAAGGGCACTGTAGGGTCCTTGTTGCCTTGTACATCAGAGAGCATCTGTTCTGTCCTCAGGACTGGGAGACCCGTGGGAGGACGCGCTGCCCCGTTCTCTCCGGCTTGTCTAGTGGCAGTGGTGACTTGACCTGAGAGGCAGTGATTTCCTGCTCTAAGTTTACCCTGCAACTGCCAGTCCTATTGGTAGGTCACAAGCATCAGGGTTTATTCTTTGGTCCTTTTAACAGGTGAGAAACGGCAGAGTCCACGGAGTCAGATGCTTCGGTCAGGAGCGTGTTCCCCGAGTTTCTGGTTTAGAAGCAGCCGCCCGGCCCTCCCCTGTCCCAGCGGGCTCGGGGAAGGCTCCGCCGGCGGCGACCGGGGCGTCAGGCGGCACTCACCGCGGAGGTCGGCGCGGTCCTGGCTGTGCGGGCCGGGGTCCCCGGGCCCCGGGGCGCACAGGCGGCGCAGCAGCAGGCGGTAGTGGCGCAGGCGCTGCAGCGGCTTCAGCAGGAAGGCGTTGAACGGTAGGTAGCAGACCTTCTGCAGCTCGAAGTCGCGGCGCAGCGCCTCCAGCCTCCGCAGGCGCCGGCTGGCCGCCTCCAGCTCTGTCAGGACCTCCTGCAGCTGCTGGAAGTGGCCGGTGAGCGCCTGCGGGCAGGACGGACTTAGCGGCGGCGCGCGCCCCGGCCCTGCCCGGCCAGCCCCTCGGAGCCGCGCCCCCGGGGGGCTGCCCCAGAACGTGCGTCTCAGCTGACCGCACAGGCGGCCGCCGGGCCAGGTAAGCGCTATCAAACGGTGCGCGCGTGTGGGTCTAAGCTCACGCCACCTCCGGGACGCGCTCACAGTACGCCCTGAGAACCGAAAGCCGGGAGGCGCGTCCGGGGAAAACGCGCTCACCTCACGCCTAAAAGGGGCGCCTAGGCCCCTGCGGGGCGGGGCCTCAGGGGGTGGGGCGGAGCCCGGCGGAACCTGAGGGGCGGGGCAGGGTTTGGGCTGGAAGCCTCCGGGAGGAGCGCACGGCGAGTCGCGCGAGAGCCAGGGCCCCAGTGCTGGGATAGCGGGCGGCGCAGCCGCAGGTGAAGCTGGTACCTCGGGCTCCCAGTGTTCGGGGCCCGAGCGTGCGGGAGCAGCTGCACCGGCCTCCCGGCTCTGAGGGGCGCGGGCTGAGGGAACCCTGGCCAGGCAGGAGGCAGCCCTGCGGGGCGCTGTCGATCCTGAGGGGCGTTTGTCCTGAAGAGACTGCCATTGGGGTGGGGGAGGCAGCTCCGAGAGGACCTAGCCTGAAGGGAGCTCTGCTCTGAGGGGGCACTGACCTGAGGAAAGCCCGTCCTGGAAATAGCGCTCCGAGGAACACGGCTCAGAGGGGCTCGTGTCTTGACTGAGAGGAAGACGGCTTAGAAGGGCTTGTGTCCTGACCTGAGGGCAGAGCTGACCTGAGGGGAAGTCTGTCCTGCCTTTTGTTGTTCTAAGGAGAACACTCTCCTGAGGAGGAAGCTGGTGTCCCCACCACCAGCTGCTACGCTCAGAGCCTCACACAAGCCCACACTACCTTTAACTGAAGCATGTTCCTGAGCAGGATGTCCCCGATGCGCTGGTGACTGCCTGTGGCCTGGGTGCTAGAAGATTCCTCCCTGGAGCAGAGGGACAAATGAGGTCAAAACCTTGGACAGCTTGTGAGAAATGCTCTTTTCACTGCTAGTGTGATGGCGAGTCCCAGGCTCGAAACAGCACCCAGAGGCTTTGAGGGGGAGGCCATACTTGACAGAGACTGTTGTCATATCTTGACCATCCTTGATATGGTA